>NC_092790.1:21882499-22201833 GCF_047496795.1 Chiloscyllium punctatum | reverse complement strand
TATTATATTATATTATTATTTACTCACGCGATGCTTCTCTGCATTTCCTTCTCCAGGTCTTTACCCGCCAAAAGAAACACAACAAACTGCCCGCCGCCACTTCCGCTTCCGGTCCCTGACCTCACTTCCGGGATCCGGCTCGGCCAATCCGCGCCCGACCTCCGCCCGGTAAACCCCGCCCCCTTTTCCGGTCACCTCCCCCCCCTGACTCCTGACCCCTGACATCTTCCCTGACCGTGACACCGTCGCTGACCCTCGATCCTCCCCCTCCGACCCCTGACCCTTACCCCCGCTCCCTGACCTCTGCCTCCTCCCTAACCCTTCCCCCTCCCTGACCTTATCCCTCCCTGACCTTTACCCCCTTCCCTGACCCCTGCCTCCCACCTGACCTCTCCCCGTGACCTTTACCCCCTCCCTGACCCCTGCCTCCTCCCTGACCCTTTACTCCTTCCTGACCCTTACCCCTCCCTGACCTTTACCCACTTCCCTGACCCCTGCCTCCCACCTGACCTCTCCCCGTGACCTTTACCCCCTCCCTGACCCCTGCCTCCTCCCTGACCCTTTACACCTTCCTGACCCTTACCCCTCGCTGACCTTTACCCCCTTCCCTGACTCCTGCCTCCTCCCTGACCCTTATCCCCTCCCTGACCTTTACCCCCTCCCTGACCCCTGCCTCCTCCCTGACCCTTTACTCCTTCCTGACCCTTACCCCTCCCTGACCTTTACCGCCTTCCCTGACCTCTGCCTCCTCCCTGACCCTTTACTCCTTCCTGACCCTTACCCCTCCCTGACCTTTAGCCCCTTCCCTGACCATAACAGAAACATAAGAAATCGGGGCAGGAGTAGGCCATTTGGCCCGTCGATCCAGCCCCTGGCCCCACCCCCACATTCCTGATTCAAGGGGCTGATCTTCCTTGTGGACTCAGCTCCACTTAACCGCCTGCTCGCCCTCAACATAAATCCCCACGTTGTTCAAAAATCTGTCTTTGCCTTAAAAACATTTCCATGTGGTCCCCTCAGACTGTGTGGAGTTTGCACGTTCTCCCCGTGTCTGCGTGGGTTTCCTCCGGGTGCTCCGGTTTCCTCCCACAGTCCAAAGATGTGCAGGCCAGGTGAATTGGTCATCCTAAATTGTCCGTAGTGTTAGGTAAGGGGTAGACGTAGGGGTATGGGTGGGTTGCGCTTCGGCGGGGCGGTGTGGACTTGTTGGGCCGAAGGGCCTGTTTCCACACTGTAAGTAATCTAAAACAAAACTACTTCCCTGAGCAGGGAATTCCACACCGAATCACAACCCTCTGAGTGGAGAGGTCCCTTCTCAGCTCCGTACTAAACCCTGCTCCCCCTTGTTTTTGTGGCAGTGACCACCCCCCCCCTTCCCCCCCCCCCCAAAACCCCCACCAATCTGGTGTCACCCGCCAGTGGAAACATCCTCCCTGCTTCCATCTTATCTATTCTCTTCATAATTTTACAAATTTCTGCAAGATTCCCCTCAGTCTCCTAAATTCCAATGGAAAAAACCCAGACACCTCCTGATCCCTGACCCCCCCACTCCATCCCTGATCCCTGGTCTTCCTTGCCTCTGACTGGAGAGCACTCCTCCTGGGATACCCCGGGGCTGTGAGTCAGAAGGCAGTCGAACCCAAAAGGAGGGCAGGAGCCATCAGATGGAGGCGTTTTCCCGAGGAGAGTGGGACAGAGCAGGGTGGGGAGTTGCTGATGTGTGGGAGGGGTGTTGGTGCTGCCTGAGGGGGAAGGGAGGAGTTGGAAACGTGGGGAGGAGAGTGGGCTGTTGTCTCGTTCCTCCTCAAAGAACTCTGACTGGCACCTCCCCCAGTCCCAAAACAGTCAAATCTCTCCAGATGTAAACTGATGCCAATGCAAAAGCAGTCCCAGCTTTATTCTGGAATGGGTTACAACAACCTGAACACCGTCAAAGGAGATTTTCCCCGTGGGTTTAGTGATGAGTCGATCACAAGAGCCTGGTGTGCGTATCTGACTGGGACGATCTGGTCCCATCTCAGCCCGTGACTAATTTTGTGGAACTTTTCTGGGTGGGGCGTCACCATCCTGACGTGTGCTAAGCATCCAGTCACTGCGCGCCCATTCTCGGAGAAGGCCCACCAATCGTCTCTCATCCCCGCACTCCTCTAACACAATGTGGATCTCCCACCGGGTTTCTCGTAAACTTTGAGCTATTGGCTACACCCGGTCTAGCAGGGTCAACTTAGCTTCACACACCACGAGGCCTGGAGGGCTGTATCACAGGGATCCTGGGTACATGGTTTACCCCTTGGGACTGTGCTCCATTTGTGGATATTTGCAAGGTTTGTGAAGGTTTGTCGCTCAGGTTGAGGTTTAGGGTGTAGGTTTGCTCGCTGAGCTGTAGGTTTGATATCCTGACGTTTCGTTACCTGGCTCGGTAACATCATCAGTGGCGACCTCCAAGTGAAGCGAAGCTGTTGTCTCCTGCTTTCTATTTATATCTTTCTCCTGGATGGGGTCCTGGGGTTTGTGGTGATGTCATTACCTGTTCAATTTCTGAGGGTTTGATAGATGGCGTCTAGGATCTATGTGTTTGTTTCTGGCGTTTATGGCGTTCGTGTATCCTGGTGGCTAACTTTCTTCCTGTTTGTCCTATGGAATCCTAATGGCACACAAACCCACCAACGCTCTCAAACAAAACCTAACAAAACTTAAAAGACCCAGCACAACCCATGGACAAAACCAACGTCATCTACAAAACTCCATGCAAGGACTGCCACAAACACTACGTAGGACAAACAGGAAGAAAGTTAGCCGCCAGGATACACGAACACCAGCTCGCCACAAAAAGACACAACCCTCTCTCCCTCGTAGCCCTACATGCGGAGGAAAAAAAACCCACCATTTCGACTGGGACAACACATCTATCCTGTGACAGGCGAAGCAAAGGCATGCCAGAGAGTTCCTAGAGGCCTGGCACTCCAACCACAATGCCATAAACAAACACATCGATCCAGATACCATCTATCAACCCCTCAGAAAACGTACAGGAAATGACATCACCACAAACCCCAGAACCCCATCCAGGAGAAAGATATAAATAGAAAACAGGAGACAACAGCTTCGCTTCACTTGGAGGTCGCCACTGATGATGTTACCGAGTCAGGTAATGAGCCAGGGTATCAAACCTACAGCTCAGTGAGCAAACCTACACTCTACATTTCTGGATACAGTCGTTCTAATGAGACCCCTATGGAGAGGGAGTCTGTCCAGGACTCAGAGTCATACGGCACCGAAACAGACCCTTTAGTCTGAAACAGCCAAACATAATCACAGACTAAACTCGTCCCACCTGCCTGCTCCTTGCCCATGTCCCTCCAAATCTTCCTACTCATGTACGATTCTGAATGTCTTTTAAATGTTGTAACTGTACCCACATCCACCACTTCCTCTGGACGTTCATTCCACACGCGAACCACCCTCTGTGTAAGAATTTGCCCTTTACGTCATTCTTGAATCTCTCCCTTCTCACCTTAAAATGTGGTGTCCCCCCCCACAATCTAGATAACCCCTACCCCAGAGAAAACACACATCACACATCTATACCCCTCATTATTTTATAAACCTTTATAAAGTCACTTGTCAAAGTTTGGTAGAAGATTTGTAGCTCGGGTGCTCGTTGTTGTGGTTCTGTTCGCCGAGCTGGGAATTTGTCTTGCAAACGTTTCGTCCCCTGTCTAGGTGACATCCTCAGTGCTTGGGAGCCTCCTGTGAAGCGCTTCTGTGCTGTTTCCTCCGGCATTTATGGTGGCCTGTCTCTGCCGCTTCCGGTTGTCAGTTCGAGCTGTCCGCTGTAGTGGCCGGTATATTGGGTCCAGGTCGATGTGTTTGTTGATAGAGTCTGTGGATGAGTGCCATGCATCTAGGAATTCCCTGGCTGTTCTCTGTTTGGCTTGCCCTATAATGGTAGTGTTGTCCCAGTCGAATTCATGTTGCTTGTCGTCTGTGTGTGTGGCTACTAAGGATAGCTGGTCGTGTCGTTTCGTGGCTAGTTGGTGTTCGTGTATACGGATCGTTAGCTGTCTTCCTGTTTGTCCGATGTAGTGTTTTGTGCAGTCCTTGCATGGGATTTTGTACACTACATTGTTTTTGCTCATGCTGGGTATCGGGTCCTTTGTTCTGGTGAGTTGTTGTCTGAGCGTGGCTGTTGGTTTGTGTGCTGTTATGAGTCCTAGTGGTCGCGGTAGTCTGGCTGTCAGTTCGGAAATGCTCTTGATGTATGGTAGTCACTTGTCAACTTCCTACGCTCCAGTGAAAAATGTCCAGGCCTATTCCAGCCTCTCCTTATGACTCAACCCCCGCACCCCCCCATTCCTGGCAACATCCTGGTAAATCTATTCTTCTCATATCAAGGAGAACAGAACTCGACACCATACTCCAGAAGAGGCCTCACCAATGTCCTGTACAACCTCAATGTGACATCCTAACTCCTATAGCCGTTGGGGTGCTCCTGCCCTCTCTTCCACTGAATTCCCGGACTGTTGTACCCTTTCCCATGCAGCCGTTAATTTGCGGAGGACCGAAGCCTCATGACAGGAGGCATCAGGAAGGGATTCAAATCCCAGACATGGGTCCATCGCTCTTTCTGAACCCTTGGGTTCACATTCAATTTTTCGGTTGTTCATGTTCCTGCTTGTGTAGTGGCGGAGGGAGGCCACGAGAGGGTGACATTATATCACTTTAAACACAAGAGAAGATAAATCAGAGTTAACGTTTCAAGTCGAGTGACCCTTACTCAGAACATGCAAAAACACACAGAGATAGTTCAACAGAGATAGACACATGTACCGAGACAGAAACACATACAGAGCCAGAGACGCACACAGACACATGGTATATATCTATATATTTTATTTTTCACTAAGCTGGTCCCTTTTATTCTAAAAAGCTGTTCCTTTTCTCAAGGATACGGTGTCCTTGATTTTTGTTTTTCAGAGGAGTCCTAAACAGCTCCCAGCTCCAATCAGACTGGTTTGGTACAGAAAGGATTCTGAGAGGTCTTTTTGCTTATATGTAAACAGATGAGACTTGAGGCCAAAGTAGTCGTGTCTTAGAAGTGACCTGGATAATGAAAGCAAAGTGGTCATCTCTCTCGCTGGCCAGGGCGAAAGTGAGGACTGTAGATGCTGGAGATTAGAGTCGAGAGTGTGGTGCTGGAAAAGCACAGTAGGTCAGGCAGCATCCTGAGGAGCAGGACAATCGACGTTTCAGGCAAAAGCTCTTCATCAGGAATTCCTCTAGCCAAGGAGTTCAGTCCAGAACTATTTAAGGAGTTAAGCTGTATGGAAACAGGCTGCTAGACTCTCTCTCCTTTTGCCCTTCTAACTTCAACATGTAACGATTTGTTACATTTTTATTGTGTTTCAGGGGGTTTGCTTATTGGGTCTGTTGCATATATATTCTGAACAGTATAATTAAATCTTGTTTGGATAGACTGAGTTCTGAAGGGATTCTATATTCTGTTCTTTGTGTTTCATTGTGTAATTTTGTGAATACATTTCTGTCTGTTTTAAAACTTGGTAGCCAACCTAGCTAACTTATTCCGGGTAATTTTCACTGGACACTTACCGAAACAAATTGCAAAGTTTTGGTCTGGGCTGCCTGATTAGGAATGTTTTAAGTGATCTGGCATGGTCCATAACAGATTGTGGACTTTTTGCGGGAGTTTAAACAGTGAGTGGTAGGTGCTAGTGTTTTCATTTCATAGTAATAGCTCTTTTAGTCACCAAAAGTTTTCTGGATGTGGATGCAGTGAATTTGGCATTTCTGCAAAAGGTGACTAAGACCAAGCTGCAGGAATTAGCAGACCAGCTGGGATTGGAGCTGCCTGCTCCTGTGAAAGAAAGAGAGATAATTACCGCAGTAGCTCAGTATTTAAACTTGCCAGAGAAACTATCAGAATCTGTAGAGATGGCAAAAATTCAATTACAAATGAAGCAGCTTGAGTTAGAGATGAGAGATACTAAAGGGCAGCAGAAAGGAAACAATTTGAGTTACGATTAAAAGCGAAAGAGAAAGAAAAGGAGAGCCATCGAACTTCAAAAACTGACACTTGAAAAGGAAAGTCAGTTTAAAAGGCCGAGGGTCGGCTCAGTGAGGATGACCAAGCCCCTGGGGTAGTCAGAAGCCGAGTGAGAAACTGTTTAAGTATGTTCAAGCATTGCCTCAATTTGATGAGAAGGACGTGGAAGCCTTTTTCATCTCATTTGAAAATGTGGCTAAACAAATGCAGTGGCCAGTGACCATGTGGGTTTTGTTGATCCAAACAAAACTTGTAGGTAAGGCTAGTGAGGTATTTGCATCAAGATCAGAAGAGGTATCTGGGGAATATAAGGAGGTGAAAAAAAGCCATCTTAAGTGCATGTGGGCTATATCAGAAGCCTACAGACAACGTTTCAGGAATCTAAGAAGGGACGCTAGTCAAACCTATATTGAGTCATTTTAATAGATAAATAAGGGCTTTAAAAATCGAGCTAACCTATGATGCAATTAGAGAGGTAATTATTTTGAATGAATTCAAAAATTCACTGCCTGAAGTAGCGCAAACTCATGTGGGAGAGCAGAGAGTTAAAACAGCGAGGTTAGCAGCCGAAGTGGCTGATGATTGTGAGCTGTTCCATAAAACCTGGTTTGGCTTCCGGAATCAATGGTCAGTCCATGAGAAACTGGGGAAAAGAGAAATCCCCACGTGGAAAGGCAAAGGTGGATCTCAGTGAAGATCATAAGGAGAACTTACCACAGGGTAAAAAAAAGAAACCCTTGAGGGGGACAAAGAGGTTAAAAAGCTCCAGTGTTTTCACTGTAATAAAGTGGGCCACACGAAATCACAGTGTTGGTGGACTAGGAGAAAGCTGAACAAGCCTGGGAGTTCTGTTGGACTCGTAACAAAAAGCACAAGAGAAGTTAGACAGCTCTTGAATGAATTGAATTGATGGTCACGTGTACCGAGGCGCAGTAAAAAGCTTTGTCTTGTGAGCAATCCAGGCAGATCACAGAGTTAAGGCACTTAGATAAGTAGATTATAGGTAAACAGTGGCAAAAACAAAAAATACAGGGACAGGCGAATGTTAAGAGTTTGTGAGTCCATTCAGTATTCTAACAACAGAAACTGTTATGAAACTGGCTGGTGCATGTGTTCAGGTTCTGTACCTTCTCCCCGATGGTAGAGGTTTGTAGAAAAACGTTGCCAGGGTGGGATGGATCTTTGAGAATGCTGGCGGCCTTTCCTTGGCAGCGGGCCTGGTAGACGGATTCTATAGATGGGAGGTTGGCCTTTGTGATTGCCCGGGCTGAGTTCACCACTGTCTGTAACCATCTCCGATCTTGAATGATACAGTTGCCATACCAGGTGGTGATACACCCAGACAGAGTGCTCTCGATGGCGCACCTATAAAAGTTGGCGAGGGTATTCACCGTCATGCCAAATTTATTCAGCTGCCTGAGGAAGAGAGATGTTGTTGGCCCTTTGTAACCAGTGCGTCCACATGAAGAGTCCAAGAAAGCTTGTTGTGGATGACAACTCCCAGGAGCTTGACACTCTCCACTCGTTCCACCTCTATGCTGTTAATGTGTAAGGGGGAATTACCAACATCCCGCCCAAAGTCAATAATGAGTACCTTGGTTTTGCCGGCATTGAGAGCTAGTTTGTTCTTGGTGCACCATTTTTCCAGATCTTTCACCTGCCTGCAGTCTATCGTCACCATCTGAGATTTGACTGACTATGGTGGTGTTATCAGCGAACTTGTGAATGCCATTAGTCTGGTATTTGTCAACGCAGAAATAGGTATAATGTGAGGTAAAAACAAGAACTGCAGATGCTGGAAGCCAGAGTCTAGATTAGAGTGGTGCTGGAAAAGCACAGCAGGTCAGGCAGCATTTGAGGAGCAGGAAAAGCTGGCATGATTTTCCTGCTCCTCGGATGCTGCCTGATCTGGGGATAATGTGAGTACCGTAGCGGGGTGAGTATGCACCCCTGGGGGGGCTCAAGTGTTGAGTGTTAGTGAGGATGAAATATTGTCCCCAATCTTCACTGATTGTGGCCTGTGGGTCAGGAAACTGAGGATCCAGTTGCAGAGAGTGGGGCTTAGTCTGAGATCACTAAGTTTAGTAATCAGTCTCGAGGGGGGTAATAGTGTTGAAGGCTGAGCTGTAATCAATGAGAAGGATTCTTACTTAGCTGTTCTTGGTGTCAAGATGTTCTAGGGAGGAGTGAAGGACGAGTGATATGGCATCTGACATGGATCTGTTGGTCCGATAGGCAAATTGGAGTGGGTCAAGAGTAGTGTCATCGAAAAGTCAACGCCGTTACAAAGACTGATGCATATCCAATTCCACAGTTGGTGGACTGTGTTAAAAAAGTCGGACAAGCAACTTACATTTCTAAATCGGACCTGCTCAGAGGCTACAGGCCTTTGTCAGTACCTTTGTCAGAGAAGCAAAGGCAACTTCGGCTTTTGTAACGCCAAATGGACCATATCAGTCCAAAGTCATTCCATTTGAGATGAAAAACGCTCCAGCCACATTTCAGAGGTCGACTAATGAGTTACCCAACTGTGTAGTGCAAATTGAAGCCCTGGTGATTTTTAGTCACTCATGGAAGGAACACTTACAGCATTTATCGGACTTGTTCGATCGACTTCAGAGAGCGAGCTTGGTGGGAATCCTGGCTGAGGGTGAATTTTGCCAAAGCCCCAAGTTACCTTCCTGGGCCTTGTTATTGGACACGGACAAATGGCCCCCATGGGGATGGGAAAATGGAAGTAATTAGGGAATTTCCCACACTGTCGGTGAAAGGAGCAGCACCCACGGTTCCTGGGATTGAGCGGATTTTATCGGAAGTTTGTGCCGAGCTTTAGCAGTGCGGCTGCTCCACTCACTGAATTGTTAAAGAAGTTTCAGTGGACAGTGGACTGTCAAAAGCCCTTTGACAGCCCAAACACTGTGTTAACCAACTGCCCCAGTATCAGCCACACCGGATTACGTGAAACCTTTCATGGTGGCTGTTGATGCCAGTAATGTGGGTGTCGGGGCGGTGCTCCTGCAGGAGGGTGACGAGGGAATAGAAAGACCCGTCGGCTATTTTTCCCAGGAAGTTGAATACTCATCAACAGAAAAATTCAATGGTGAAGAAAGAGACTTTGAGCTTGGTGTTGGCATTGCAACGTTTCAGTGCTTTTATTACCAGCAATGCGTCTGAAGCAATTCAGTATCCACTGGTCATAACCCACTGACGTTTGTGGAAACATTTAAGGACAAAACTTCCCGGCTGTTTAGACGGGGCTTGCTGTTATAGTCGTTCAATTTGACAATTGTATATGGGGCAGGTCACGAAAACGTGATTGCCGATGTGTTATCGAAACTCAAATAGAGGCATTTGGTGGAGGGTGTGCCTCGGCCCGAGTTTGCATGTGGTTTGCATGTTTGCATGTGTAGTGTGTGTGTGTGTTTAGACTACTCACTTGTTTTTGAAGGGTTTTCAAAATGGAGCCATCTTTTGATATTGATGGGGTTTTTTTTAGGCGAGGGGGACAGGTGTCACCAAGCTGGCCCTCTCTTTTTTTCTCTGAAAAGCTGTTCCTTTCCTCAGGGATGCTGTGTCCTTGATTTTACTTTCAGAGGGGTCATAAACAGCTCCTGGCTCCAATCAGACTAGTTTGGTCTGGTTTGAGACAAAGGATTTTTTGAGAGGCCTTTTCTTTTTATGTAAACAGATGGGACTTCAGGCCAAAGTGGTCAGGTTTTAGAAGAGCCCTCTGTCATGTGGCCAGCTCTCTGGCTGAGTGAGAGAGAAAAATTCCAGGTTGTCAGGGGTATGTGAGAAACAAAGCCCACTCAATTCAATAATTGCAGTCCAAGACAAGATCTGAATCAGTAGTGTCATTTATTTTACACTTGCAAGTGGGTGTGATGTCCAGTGTCTATAAGGCAGAGGACATACACACCAAATTCAATTCATACATAATATTTATATGATTTGATGTCTTTTGTTTTACATCGCTCCTCCCCTGCTTACATCGTCCACTTCCCTAAGACCGGCCCCCATTACCCCTGTTTATCTCTTGCCTTATCCGGCCTTGTCTGTGATAAAATGCTTATTCCTGGTCTCACAAGGCTGTTTGACCTCATCCTGCTGTAGGTCATTGTTAGGGATATTCTTTCTTCATCATTATCTACCCCCTTCATCTGTGCCTTTCCCGAGGCCGGTCTGATCCCTATGACCCTTTTAATTGGGGTTTGTTCCTGTGTTTTTGTAAAAGTGGGAAGCAGATGTTTATACCGACTGTTTGTACAGGCGTATCTAGCTTAACTTCATCCCCTCACAACATCTTATCTATTTGCCCGTAATGTCTACCTTCTGACATACAGTTTTAGCTAATACAAAAACAATTATATATTTCCTTCACATCGTTTCCATTCTTGTTGACTCAGCTCTTGGCTCAAACAATTACACACTGGTGTGAGTTCATTTGACTTTGTAAAATGGAATTGCAGAATTGCAGAAGTAACATTAATTTACCTATATCCCACAGGTATGTTGATTTTAACGAATATCGAGGGTCTTTTAAGAAATAGTTTTAAGCTAAGAAATTGCTTTGAGTGTTGTAGCTGACCACAATAGAAAGAAAGAAGCAGGATGGGGCATTTCGCAATAAGCTTGTAGTTTGTAGGTCTGCTTTTTGGACTATCAAGATAGTAAAGAATGATCTCAGAAGTCAGAAGGTTAGAAAAGAAAGAGGAACTGGACAAAATAACAGGAAGGCTGTCATGAACAAGGGCAGCCAAATAAGGCAGGTTTAAAGAAAAACAAGAGAGGTAATTAATAAATATGATCGGCTTAGGTTTGGGTGCAGGGAATTACCAAATGAAGGAATAACCAAATAAGGGGGTAGAATGAAATAGACACTTATGATAGGTTTATTGCTCAGTGTAGGGGTGTCGGTAAAAAGTATTAAAAAGCTCTGTATTTAATGTCGGGTGTATCTCTCCTCGTAGAGCCACCTATCTTTAAAGATGTTTGAATAAATGTGCTGCTTCAGAACTCTTTGATTAAGACTGTAAGTTATTGATTAAGTGGGGTTTGTTTCTCACACTGAGCAGTTCAGTCCAGAACTAGTTAAGGAGTTAAGTTGTACGGAAACAAGCTGCTAGACCCTCTCTCCTTTTGCCCTTCTAACTTCAACATGTAAGGGTTTATTACATTTTTATTGTGTTTCAGGGGGTTTGCTTATTGGGACTATTGTGTATATTCTGAACAGCATAATTAAATCTTGTTTGGATAGACTGAGTTCTGTAAGGGTTCTTTATTCTTGTTCTTTGTGTTTCATTGTGTAATTTTGTGAATACATTTCTGTCTGTTTTAAAACTTGGTAGCCAACCTAGCTAACTGACTCCGGGTAATTTTCACTGGACACTTACACAAGTTGCAAAGTTATGACTCATTAAGCGTGTTTTGAGTCATCTGGCCTATTCCATATCTGCAGAAAGACATTGAAACACATACATATCGAGACAGGAGCACTCACGTAGATGCAGAGACACACACTGAGACATAGACATAGACATAGACATAGACACAAAAACAATCACGTGGGCAGCACGGTGGCACAGTGGTTAGCACTGCTGCCTCACAGCGCCAGAGACCCGCGTTCAATTCCCGCCTCAGGTGACTAACTGTGTGGAGTTTGCACGTCCTCCCCGTGTCTGCGTGGGTTTCCTCCGGGTGCTCCGGTTTCCTCCCACAGTCCAAAGATGTGCAGGTCAGGTGAATTGGCCACGCTAAATTGTCTGTAGTGTTAGGTAAGGGGTAAATGTAGGGGTATGGGTGGGTTGCGCTTTAGTGGGTCGGTGTGGACTTTTTGGGCCGAAGGGCCTGTTTCCACACTGTAATGTAATCTAAAAAAAAGGCAGACTCTGTGTGCAGTAACTGACACTGCCTGAGTTTATAACCATCTTTAACACTGTTCGTGTCATTCAGATAATTCCCACCTTTTACTAATGAAATGTTGATGAACACACAGACAGACACACAGAAACATGAAATGGCCAAAGTCTCTCCATCGGTTGCTGTTGACAAACCTAAAATGGCTGACTGACTGATACCTTCTGAATCTTTCATCTTTACAGAAAGAGAGAGGAGAGAGAGAGAGAGAACAAGAGAGAGAGAAAGAGGAAGAGAGAGAGAGAAAGAGGAAGAGGGAGAGAGAATGAGAGAGAAGGGAGAGAGCAAGCAAGAGAGAGAGAAAGAGCAAGAGAGAGAGAACGAGAGAGAAAGAGCAAGAGAGAGAGAAAGAGCAAGAGGGAGAGAGAACAAGAGAGAGAGAGGGAGAGCAAGCAAGAGAGAGAGAGAGAAAGAGAGAGGGAGACAGAGTTATATCTGGAGATACCATTGACAGCAGGAAAATCCCAAGAGAGCATCTCAGCAAATATCCCCATGGTCTGGCCTGTTTTGTGTGTGTCGGGGGAGGTTTAGGGTCAGGGAATCTTAGAGGTGGGAGTGGGACCAATGCTGAATATTTTCAAACTGCACTCTCCCTGAGTGAGTGAGTGAGCAGGTCTGTGTGTGTGAGAGAGAGTTTGCGTGTGAGAGAGAGTGTACGTGTCAGAGAGAATGTAAGAGTGTGTGTGAGAGAAAGTGTGTACGTGTTGAAGAAAATATTGAGAGGCAGACCTTGAGCATTAACCAGTTTATTACACAATACATCATGGGGAGACCACCGTCCCACACTGTACGACTCTGAAGTAGAGTTAAATGTTCCAGGATTATATTGAAAACAAGGGCCAGGCAGAGACACAGGCTGACTGTTCATCACAAAGAGTCAGGATGGTCCGAGGAGGTACCGAATCACGGGTCAGCCCCTAACTGATGCTACACATTCCACAAGTAGACAGGATTGAAGGTTATCACATCACATTACAGAGCTTCATAACAAATGTAGGACAGATATCCTTAATTAGAGGAACAATACACATTAAGCAATACATCGTAGAGAGAGAGAAGCTGACTGACAAGCAAGGCATCTTTGAGCAATTAATCTACACACACCAGCAATACGTCACGTCATTGTGAAAGAGGAACTAAGTCATGTGAGACAGCGTCTCACAGTTACATGTCAAATACTGTTATTCTGCTGGGTGAGGTGCACTTCATCAAAATGGTTCTGA
Source organism: Chiloscyllium punctatum (assembly GCF_047496795.1). Lineage (NCBI taxonomy): Eukaryota > Metazoa > Chordata > Chondrichthyes > Orectolobiformes > Hemiscylliidae > Chiloscyllium > Chiloscyllium punctatum. The sequence goes on along the minus strand of NC_092790.1, from coordinate 22,188,630 downwards.
GGGGGAAGCCATGACCAAGAAATTGGCTTCCACAGTATGTGTGTGTTAGAGAGAGAGAATGTGAGTGTATGTCTCTGTAAGTCTGTAAAATGTTATTACTTCAGGTTTCTGCTTAATTGCTGTCTTATGATTTTTCTGTATTTTGATGTTGCTATGATCTTATGTAATGCAGTGGAGGTGGGAGAGCGTGCAGATAAACCTGGGCTCTCGCTCTATAATTCTGCTCCAAAATGCTCTCACTCTCCCATTCGACTAATCTTTTCTCGTTTTATCATGAGGAAGTTTTGTTTGGAAAACTGCAATGTGAAGATCCAGATCGTTTCAGGGGTTTGGAAAGCTTTGAACAAGAATGACCTCCAGAGGTGGGGTGTGGAGGTTGAGGGGGCAGTGGTGGGGGGGGGAGGGGTAAACATTGGCCTGAGGCCTGCTCTAGAGGCAGCAGCCCAATGGGGAACTCACACGATTTGTGTCTCTCTATGAACCCGAGGTTGAATGCGGATTGTGGAGTAGTGCAGGATGGTATAATCTGACAGTGACAGAGAGGTTTGGGGAATTGAGAGAGCAGGAGATACAGGAGAGCGAGAGAGAGAGAGAGAGAGAGAGAGGCATTTTAAGATTCTGAATTATCTGTGTTGTTGGATTCTGGGGTAACAGGAAATCATTAGAACTTAACCAGCATCATAGAGGTAAGAGTCAATCAGATTATCCTGGCCGTTGATCCATTGCTGCACTGTGTACCAACCACCCCATTAACACACTGGTTTAGTCAGCCAACCCGTCATTTCAAAGGTTTCCAAAGGGTCTGGCTTGAAAACTCAACTCATCACCTGACATGCTTGTGTTTGGACGTTGCCAAGAGTGACAGCGAGGAATACCTGGGATCTTGCTGTGCTATCTCTTCACAGAGATTTTTCCCACTTTGCCTATCAACTAATGTCACCTCTTTTTTCCTCCCAGGGAATGTTTTTAATAAGAAGGTCTAAGGAGGGCAATGTTTGGCTTTCTCCAAGAGGGGGACATGGTCCTGAGGCCTGAGGCCTGTTGGACAGGCTCCACCCTGTGGGGCCCATGTGAGTTTTATCTGTTTATAACCCCGAGGTTTAGTCTCCTCTCTGGGTGGGCTCTGGTTTTCCTCGGGGCCACTGGATAACTGGGCCCTGTCGGATGTTAGTGCCTGGGGATGTAGCAAATATTTAACATTTAATCAACATCCCATCACAAGAATTTGAGCTGATCTGTTCCTGACACCTTGTTCCTAAGGGATTTTGCTGTGCTTCAATGGTCTATAGCAACATGACTGTAGCGATGACTATCTCAATGAACACACCATTTAGAGGCTGCCTGATGGGTCCGGGATTGAAATTTCCCGACGTTTTCCCCAATTTAATCAGAGGTTGGGGCATTGCTGAGGGACAGTTTGTATGAGGGAGGGACTGGAAACCCTGGCCTCCTGCCGTGCGGTTTCTTTAAAGGTGTCCTTCCTTTCCTCCTCCAGTAACTTTCTCCCTCTCCCTCCATCCGGCCACCTCACACAGGAATCTTTTATTTTGAAACTAAAACAGGGGGTAAGAAACCCTTTTCTTGGATGTAAGTTTGCTCCAGAAGGGGGCGGACATTGGCCTGAGGCCTATTGGACAGGGCCCCGTGGGGCCCACCTAAGTTGTGTGTCTGCTTATTAACCTGGGGTTTGATTCACTCTGGAGTCCCTGGTTTACTTTAGGGCCCTCTGGTTAACTGGGCTCTGTCGGATTGCGGCCCTGTCATTTTAAGAACAAATTTGAATCTTGGGGTTAAAGGAAGCAGGGATTTGACACAAACATGTAAACGCTCGTTCCGGTGAGTATCTGACCGAGAGCACTCCCCAAAGAGGAAATTAAAAAACCTCAATGCAAAACTGTCTCCAAATACTCATTCCCAACTCAGAGTAATGCATGATGTGTGCAGGCCAGGATGATAATATTTGACAGTCGAATCAATAAGATATAGGTTGCCCATTTCAGTTCAATTCCCTGAGGATCACTCTTGTTTTTCTCTCTCTGTCTCTTCCCTTGATCCCCCCCCCCCAACTTTCTTTTGCTAATTTTTCAAATCAATAGAGACATCCCACACACAACAAATTGACTTGTTCTAATTTTAAGTTGGTGGGGGGGGGGCTAGAAATATTTTGCAGCAGCTCCAGGTGATTTTTTTTTGAAACAACGGAGTAAAAACACAAAACATAGGCAAAGCGAGAGAGAGAGAGCGTGCAGGAGGGAGCGAGTGATAGAGGGAGGGAGCTGGAAAAGGATCGGGGGGGGTGGTGGGGGTGGGAAAGAGAATACCTCGCCACTGCCCGGCTCCAATCACTTCCTTCTACAAAGTTCCACCCGCAAACTTAAATCCTGGGTCAGAGGGGGTGATTTTTGTTTTAAAAAAGGATTCCAAACGACACTGATGGCTTCTTAGCTGAACATAAAGTGGGATTTCAGCACGTTCTGGAGCAGGGAGGGACAAGGTGTGGGATCGCACTGTGCATCAATGGTCTGCAGTGGTGCTGGCACACAGACTGCTGGGAAACAGTGCTCGAGTTTATAAAACATTATGTCAACTATCAACGCAACAGTCTATTAATAAAAGGCGAGATAAGGATTACAACGGACAAACTTGAGAGACAGATCAAAGGTGGGGGAGAGAGAGAGAGACAAGTATGTGAGAGAGAGAGAGACAGTGAGAAGAAGATCAGAGATTTGGAGGAGAGAGACAGAACAGTGTGTGTGTGAGAGAGAGACAACAAGAGAGAAAGAAAGATTAAAGATGGAGGGGGGGGGAGAGAGAGACATACAATGAGAGAGAGAGAGAAAGATCAGAGATGGAGGGGGAAGAGAGACAGAAACATGATATATGGGGGGAGAGAGAGAGAGAGGCAGTGAGAGAGAGAAAGAGAAAGATCAGAGATGGAGGGAGAGAGAGAAAAGTCAGAGATTGAGGTGAGAGAGAGAGAGAGAGAGACAGTGAGAGACAGAGAGAAAGATCAGAGATGGGGAGAGAGAGAGAGAGATGAAGGATGGGGGAGGGGGAGAGAGAGAGAAAGATGAGAGATGGGGAGAAAAAAAAAATCAGAGATGGGAGGAGAGAAAGAGAGAGACAGCGAGAGAGAGAGCAAACCCTTTTTGTTTATCAGGAGCCAGGATTAAATCATTAACCAGCATCAGGGAGACACACAATCTGTCTGTAGTCACTCTGCTACTTGTAGGATCTTGCTGCATGTTTCATTACCTGCAGTGCGGCCGACACTGCAACATAGGATATTTGGTCAGCATGGACAAGTTGGACTGAGGGATGTGTTTCTGTGCTGTACAAGTCTATGACTCAAAGTGGTTCTGTCTCAAAATATCTTTTGCTGAGGCTCTAATTTTACATTTTTCTTGTTTTTTTTTCTCTCTCTCATTCTGTCCATCTGCTTCCCTCTGCACCTTCCTCTGTGTGTGTCTCTCTCACTCTCACTCTTTCCCCCCATCTTTCCCTCCCTCGAATTCACCATTCCTCAGTCTGGGTCTCGCTCCCTGCCCCTGGCGATCTCTCTGGACTGTCCAATCATTTTAAAATGGTCAATGCTGCAATGTGACTGGTCAGCTTTGCAAAGTGACAGAGGTTAAGTCTGGGAGAGAGTGTGGGACAGAGAGATGGAAGGAGAGAGGGGAGAGAGCGTGGAAAGGCAGGGATGGAGGTGAGATCGAAGGGCTGTGGGGAGTGTGCAAGTGGGGATACAGGGTCAAGGAACAGATACAAGAGGCTGGAGGCGTGGAGGTCTCTAGTCACTGAACATTGAAAGTGCAGGAGAAAGAGTGTCTCAGTCTTTGCAGCCCCCTGGTTTGTAACCGCGTGGGTGTGATGTGCTTCTGTTGGAATGCAGCGAGACTGCATGTGGGATCTTGCTGTGCGGTTGTTCCTTCATTCCAACTTTAGCCCCTTCTCAGGGGGTTGTGTGTGAGCAGGGCAGATTGGGGGTGGGGGGTGGGGGTGAAGTCTAGACTAGGGTAAAGGATGGAAGGGACATTGCACCCACCATCACACCAGGGGCAAACCCAACTTGGCCCAGTAGTCAGACTGGTGTCAAGTGTAAAGGTAAACCCTCAGACCAAGGGGGTTACACAGCAAGATCCCACAGGCAGCCCTGTGCGGAAGGATTCCCCACCAACACCGACACCATCTCTACGACCCCAGCCGCTCACGTGAAGGGAGGGGGCTGATAATGAGCTAAAGGACAATCTGCACAGCAGGATCCCAGCAGTTGTTTTCCCCCCCAGCAAAATGTTAACATGACCCCCCCGCCATGTTGACAGAGAGGGTTAATTTAATCCAATACATCTGATAGGCAGGGGTCAGACCCTGCAGTTTCTGCTCGTTTGAAATACTTAGCACCCCCCCCCCCCCCCGCTCCCCATTCGCAGAGCCTTCACTGACCTCCCCCCACCCCCACACTTCCTCAAAGCCCACACACACACACACACCCCACACCTTCCCAAGAGACAGCATCAAGGTTCCAGTCAATGGGAACAATCCTTTCCAACAGTTAACCCCTCTCTGTCCCCTGTAAAACTAGAATGAGGCAGGTGAAGCTCCACGGCGAGCGGAATTAGAAACTGAGAAGCAGAAATAGTTTTTTTTGAGGGGGGGGGGGGGGCAAAATATTTGTGGACTGTAGCTCAGTGTGGAGAATATTTGAAGGGATCTCAAAGTTTTGTGGGGGTGGCCAATATTGGGGGGTGGGGGGGGGGGGGGGGGGGGGGCACACAAAGTGGGTGTGTTGAAATATTGTGTGTGAAACGAAGCTCACTCACTTCCAATAATTTCAGTCCGAGACAAGACCTGAAGCGATCAGTATGTTTATTGTACACTTGCCAGCCTGGTGCCTGGAATAGGGCACGCAGAGTTTAGCAAGTAGATATCTTATATCGGATTCGCTACTCCAAACCCGGTGCCCATTCCTACTGTTAATCTCCTGCCTTATCCGGCCTTGGACATAACAAGTTTTAAAGTTTGGGAGAAGATTTGTAGCTCGGGTGCTCGTTGTTGTGGTTCTGTTCGCCGAGCTGGGAATTTGTCTTGCAAACGTTTCGTCCCCTGTCTAGGTGACATCCTCAGTGCTTGGGAGCCTCCTGTGAAGCGCTTCTGTGCTGTTTCCTCCGGTATTTATTGTGGCCTGTCTCTGCCGCTTCCGGTTGTCAGTTCGAGCTGTCCGCTGTAGTGGCCGGTATATTGGGTCCAGGTCGATGTGTTTGTTGGCACTCATCCACAGACTCTCTCAACAAACACATCGACCTGGACCCAATATACCGGCCACTGCAGCGGACAGCTCGAACTGACAGAGACCGGCCACAATAAATGCCGGAGGAAACAGCACAGAAGCGCTTCACAGGAGGCTCCCAAGCACTGAGGATGTCACCTAGACAGGGGACGAACCGTTTGCAAGACAAATTCCCAGCTCGGCGAACAGAACCACAATAACAAGTTTTACTTGGCCATTTCACCACATCCTGTTGTGGTCCATTCTTAGGTATATCCTCCTTCACCTCTATCTAAATCTGTGACATTTCCTCCCTTTCCCCAACCATATTGATCCTTGTCTCCTTTTAATTGGGGTTTGTTTTTGTGTTTTTTTGCAAAAGTGGGGAACAGATGCTTATAACTACTGCTTGAACAAGCATATCTGGTTTAACCTACATCCTCACAGCACCTTCTCTATTTGTCTGTAACATCTACCATTGCTTGCAGGCATGTTTCATTCTTGTATGCACATTTTAGCTAATACAAAAACAATTATATATTTCCTCCACGTAATTTTCATTCTTTTTCACTCAGCTCTTGGTTGAAACAATTACACACTGGTGTGAGTTCATTTCCCTTGCATAAATAATTATGATTACAGAAGTAACACTACTTTACCTGTATCCCACAACTGTGATGGAGGGCAAACTTTGGGAGCAATATTTGGGGGGGAGAACCGAAATGGGGGAAATGCATATTTGAGGGGATAGTATTTGCCAGGAGACTGGCAAAATATTTGTGCAGGGGAGTGCAATTACCTGAGGAGGGGCAACGTTATTTGGAGGGGGTCCAAGGTTTGGGGATTGGGTAGAAAACTGTGGGGAAAGGGCAAAAACTGAGTGACACGCCTTGGGGGATGGGTAAAGAGAGGAGCAAAACTATGAGGCAGTGAAACATGTTTAGGGAACATCGGGGTGTGGGGGGGGCAGAAAATGGAGGAGGGGAAAGTATGAAATGAGCGGGCTAAAAGGGGGGCTCAAAATTGGGTGACACAAAATTCTCGGGTGCGCATTTGACTGGGAATTATATTTGGCAGGGCCCAAATTCGGCAAATTTAGATGGAGACAAAATTTTGAGGGTGGGGGGGGGGGCTGTGGGAAAAAAAAAAGACGCAGTGAAAAACGTAGGGCAAGAGGAAAATAGAGGCAAAGAGAAAGATGAAGAGAGAAAGATGGAGGGAAAATACACAGAGAGAAAGAGACACAGAGGGAGGGGACAACGAGAGTGGGAGAATGAAATAAAGCAATACAAGAGTTGACTTTGTGAGAGACAGAACCACAAGTGAGAGAAAGAAAGAAAAAGAGACAAAGAGCGAGACAGCAAAATAGAGACAAGACACAGAGAAAGAGAGAGAGAGAGAGAGAGCGAGAGAGAGAGGGTGCAAGAGACAAACGCAGAGCAAGTCAGAAGGAGAAGTCAGTCAGAGAAAGACAGGAGTTCAGGAAGAGATGACACTCACCACTGCTATAGGTCCCAGGACTGTCTCTGCCTCGATGGTTTCTCACACTCCCTCTTTTCCATGAGGGACAGACCTTGCCCCTGGGGTTTGCTTCAGGAAACAGTGGGGGTGGGAGGCGGGGGGCAGGGGTGTGTGAAGAATCAAAACCTGGCATTGACATTCCTGCTGTACCCATACACTCTCTTTCTCAATTTGAAGGTGGCAGTGTTGGACGGGGGTGGACCAAGTTGAAGGTGACACGACACCAGGTTAGAGTCAAAATGTTTCTCGCTCACTCACTCACTCAAACACACAGACAGAAACCCTCTGACACTGACCTCCCGCTTCTGGCCACATGGCAAAAGGATGTATGGCTGCCCCCAGGCCTGTCACTCAAACCCTTCTCTCTTCCCAGTAAACCCCAGCTCATCCAGTCAGATCCCAGCTCTTTCTACCTGGAACTCACCTCCCAACCAGTAAGCAGCAGACCAAGAGGGAACGGACCATGATCAGGGGGAGGGAGGAAGTATGAGAGAAAGCAGTAACTCAATAGTTCAGCCCAGATGGTCCCCATCCCTCCCCCTCACTCATACTTTGTCTCTCTTTCTCTCTCTCTCACACACACAAACACACACACACCTACACACTCACTGTCACACATGCACATACATACTCTCTGTCTCACACACATACACATTTTTACTCTCTCTCTCTCACACGTGCAAAAACCTAACCTGAAATTTGCACAGAGACAAAGCTGCAGTTTCAAACCAGCTACAACACATTTTTACTCAGAAAAGGGAACAAAGGATTCTGTAGGTAAGGAACTCAGATTTATCCCACAGGAGAACACAGTATTTTCACACAGACCAACACAAAGTGTGAGTGGGACTGAAATTAACCAGCTAGGTCAGCAAATGTTACTTTTAATGAATTTCTGAGAATGAACATCAATCCATTTCACAGATGGATATCATTTGATTACATGGATCTGGTATACGAGTGGATGTTTGCTAGTTGCACAAATGATAATGAACTTATTAAACACATTCACCTCCTTCCTGACAATTCAGAGAGGGACAACACATCCTGTCCCACTTTCTCATCGAGATTATGTCTGTAAAAGCTGGAAATTAGCTGGTTGTCACAAACTGTGTTAAACTCAGGGTAGTGTCACTTACTGCGCAGAGAGTCTGTGTGTGTGTGCGTGTGTGTGTGTCTGTGTGTGTGTGAGTCTGTGTGTGTGTCTGTGTGTGTGTCTGTGTGTGTGTCTGTGTGTGTGTCTGTATGTGTATGTGTGTGTGTGTGTGCGTGAGTGTGTGTGTCTGTATGTGTGTGAATGTGTGCGTGTGTGTGAGAGAGAGAGTGTGTGTGTGTGTGTGTGTGTGTGTGTGTGTGTGTGTCAGTACGTACAGGAGTTGGAAGGTCACATTACAGCTGTACAGGACATTGGTTAGGCCACTTTTGAAATACCACGTGCAATTCTGGTCTCTCTGTTATAGGAAGAATCTTGTGAAACTTGAAAGGGTTCAGAAAAGATATACAGAGATGTTGCCAGGGTTGGAGGGTTTGAGCTACAGAGAGAGGCTGAACAGGCTGGGGCTGTTTTCCCTGGAGCGTCAGGGGCTATGGGGTGACATTATAGAGGTTTATAAAAACACAAAGGGCATGGATGGGGTGAATAGCCAAGGTCAGTCATGTTGATAAGTGTTTCCATTTGTGTGTTTATGTCTGTGTGTCTACCTCTGGCTGACAGGACTCACTGAAGGGAAGTTTGATTGAAGGAATGAATTAAGAAGTCTCTCTCTCTCTCGCGCGCGCTTGCTCACTCCATATGTTTTAAGTGATACAATTCCACCCTCTGGTGGCCTCCCCAAGTCACTACCCCCGGGGACAGATCTTTTTTTAAGAGTAAGAATAGACATGAGAACCTAAGAAATAGGACCAGGAGTAGGCCACCCAGATCCCTCTGCACAGGAGTATACGTAGCCTGCTCCCCCATTCAATAAGACCATGGCTGATCTTTTCACGGCCTCAGCTCCACTTAATTCCTTTACTGTTCAAAACATTATCTACCTTGGCTTTGAAAGCATCGACTGAGGGAGCATTAACTACTTCACAGGGCAGGGAACCCTACTGCGAATCCTCTTGCAAGGATGCCTGCCTTGAAGAAGTTTTCCTCCTCTCTCTACAAGAATCTCAGGGAGTCCCTCTCCCACTGCAACTCCCAGGTCATTTCCTCTGCTCTGAAGCTCTTCGACCATGTCGTGAAACAAACTCGGTACCACAGCCACATTCGCTTCCTCAGTGCCTGCCTCCGTAACCAACTCATCCCACACGGACTCCGGACCACCTTTAAACCAGCAGAGTTCGGACCCGAACAGGACAAACAGCACAGACTACAGATTCAAAAACACCAGCAATGGTTCTCACCAATCAACCAAACCGCCCCGTGGCCCAACATTTCAACTCCCCCTCCCACTCTGCCGAGGACATGGAGGTCCTGGGCCTCCTTCACCGCTGCTCCCTCACCACCAGACGCCTGGAGGAAGAACGCCTCATCTTCCGCCTCGGAACACTTCAACCCCAGGGCATCAATGTGGACTTCAACAGCTTCCTCATTTCCCCTTCCCCCACCTCATCCTAGTTTCAAACTTCCAGCTCAGTAACTGTCTCCTTGACTTGTCCGGACTTGTCCGACCTGCCTATCTTCTTTTCCACCTATCCACTCCACCCTCTCCTCCTTGACCTATCACCTTCATCTCATCCCCCACTCACCCATTGTACTCTATGCTACTCTCTCCCCACCCCCACCCTCCTCTAGCTTATCTCTCCACGCTTCAGGCTCACTGCCTTTATTCCTGATGAAGGGCTTTTGCTCGAAACGTCGATTTCACTGCTCCTTGGATGCTGCCTGAACTGCTGTGCTCTTCCAGCACCACTAATCCAGTACAGGGAATTCTGTAGATTTACACAGAGCATCGAAAATTACAGCGCAATACAGGCCCTTCGGCCCTCGATGTTGTGCTGCCCTGTCATACTAATCTGAAGCCCATCCCACCTACACTATTCCATGTATGTCCATATGCCTGTCCAATGACCACTTAAATGTGCTTAAACTTGGCGAATCTACTACCATTGCAGGCAAAGCATTCCATACCCTTACTACTCTCTGAGTAAAGAAACTACCTCTGACATCTGTCTTATACCTATCTCCCCTCACTTTAAAGTTGTGTCCCCTCGTGTTTGCCATCCCCATACTTGGAAAAAGGCTCTCCCTGTCCACCCTATCTAACCCTCTGATTATCTTATATGTCTCTATTAAGTCACCTCTCAACCTTCTTCTCTCTAATGAGAACAGCCTCAAGTTCCTCAGCCTTTCCTCATAAGACATTCCTTCCATACCAGGCAACATCCTAGTAAATCTCCTCTGCACCCTTTCCAAAGCTTCCACATCCTTCTTATAATGCGGTGACCAGAACTGTACACAATACTCCAAGTGTGGCTGTACCAGAGCTTTGTACAACCCTGAGTGAAAGGTTCCTCCTCAGTTCAGTCTTAAATCGACTCCCCCTAATTTTGAGACTATGCCCTCGTGCCTTCGTTTCACCTGCCCTTGGAAACGTCCTCTCTATTTCTACCTTATCTATTCTCTTCATAATTTAATATGTTTCTATAAGATCGCCCTTCTTTCTTCTAAATTCCAATGAGTATAATCCCAGTCTAATCAGTCTCCCCTCATAACCCAATCCCCTAAACTCCAGAATCAACCTAGTGAACCTCCTCTGCACCCTCTCACCCTTGTGCCAATACATCCTTTCTCAGGTAAGGAGACCAAAACTGCACAAAGTACTCCAGGTGTAGCCTCACCGACATCCGATACTGCTACAATATAACCTCTCTGCTTTTAAACTTAATCTATTTCGCAATGATGGACAAACTTCCTACTGCATCTGCAGACCAGCCTCCTGTCATTCATGGGTCCTCTGCTGTTTGTAATCTTTATTAATGACTTGGAAGAGGGAGTCGAAGGGTGGGTCAGTAAATTAGCAGATGATACGAAGATTGGTGGAGTTGTGGACAGTGAGGAGGGCTGTTGTCGGCTGCAAAGGGACTTAGATATGATGCAGAGCTGGGCTGAGGAGTGGCAGATGGAGTTCAACCCTGTCAAGTGTGAGGTTGTCCATTTTGGAAGGACAAATAAGGAATACAGGGTTAACGGTAGGGTTCTTAGTAAGGTGGAGGAGCAGAGGGATCTTGGGGTCTATGTTCACAGATCTTTGAAAGTTGCCACTCAGGTGAATAGAGCTTGTAAGAAGGCCTATGGTGTATTATCGTTCATTAGCAGAGGGATTGAATTCAAGAGTCGTGAAGTGATGTTGCAGCTGTACAGGACCTTGGTTAGGCCACATTTGGAGTACTGTGTGCAGTTCTGGTCACCTCACTTTAGGAAAGATGTGGAAGCTTTGGAGAGGGTACAGAGAAGATTTACCAGGATGTTGCCTGGAATGGAGAATAGGTCGTACGAGGTTAGGTTGAGAGTGCTAGGTCTTTTCTCATTGGAATGGCGAAGGATGAGGGGTGACTTGATAGAGGTTTATAAGATGATCAGAGGAATAGATAGAGTAGACAGTCAGAAACTTTTTCCCTGAGTACAACAGAGTGTTACAAGGGGACATAAATTTAAGGTGAAGGGTGGAAGGTATAGGGGGGATGTCAGGGGTAGGTTCTTTACCCAGAGAGTGGTGGGGGCATGGAATGCACTGCCTGTGGGAGTGGCAGAGTCAGAATCATTGGTGACCTTTAAGCGGCAATTGGATAGGTACATGGATGGGTGCTTAAGCTAGGACAAATGTTCGGCACAACATCGTGGGCCGAAGGGCCTGTTCTGTGCTGTATTGTTCTCTGTTCTATGTTCTATGTTCTATGCAGAAGCATATTCAGATCCCTCCGCACAACAGCATGCTTCAATTTCTTAACATTTTTTGCAGTTAATTTGTATTTTACTATTCCTACCAAAATGGGTGACTTCACATTTATGAACATTGTCCTCCATCTGCCACACACTTATGGCCTTTTTGGCAAAGTTTCACAGTCCTCTGCACACTTTGCTCTATTACTCATTTTAGTGTCATCCACAAATTTTGACACGCTACGTGTGGTCCCCAACTCTAAATCTGTGTAAATTGTGAATAAGTGCAGTCCCAGTACTGATCTCTGAGGCACACTAGTCACTGATTGCCAACCAGAAAAACACTCGTTTATCCCCACGCTTTGCTCCGAGTTAGTTAACCAATCCTCTGTCCATGCTAATACATTGCCTTAACGCCTTGCATCTTTATCCTATGCAGCAGCCTTTTGAATGCCTGTGAAAATCTAGATTCACGACATCTACTGGGTCCCCGTTATCCACCATGCTCATAAAGTCTTTATAGAATTCCAGTAGATTAGTTAAGCATGACCTGCCTTTCATAAACCTATGTCTCACCTGCCCAATGGGACTATTTCTATCCAGCTGCCTTGCTACCTTGATAATAGCCTCAAGCATCTTCCCCATCTTTTGGCTACCTCCTTTCTTTAAACAGTGGCATCACATTTGCTGTTTTCTAATCTGCTGGAACTGCCCCAGAGTCCAGTGAATTTTGCAACCTTACCACAAGTGCATTTGCTATTTCTCCTGCTACCTCCTTTGGCACCCTGGAATGCATTCCATCAGGGCCGGGAGATTTGTCTACCCTTAGCTCCATTAACTTGCCTAACATCATCTCTTCTGTGATAATAATTGTTTCCAAATCCTCTCCTACCCTCGTCTCTTTGTCAATCACTGGCATGTTACTCATGTCCTTCACTGTGAAGACTAACACAGAATACCTATTTAACGCCTCACCGCTTTCCTCATATCCTGTGACTAAATGCCCCTTCTCATCCTCTAAAGGACCAATGTTTACTTTATCCACTCTTTTTCATTATATTTATTTATAGAAATATTTGTTATCTATCTTTATATTCTGACATAGTTTATTCTCATAACCTATCTTACTTTTCTTTACAGCTTTTTTCATGACTTTCTGTTGACCTTTAAAGCCATCCCTACTTCTAGTTTCCTGCTGATCTCGGACACGTTGTATACCTTCTCTTTCAATTTGATAAGCCTCTTTTATTTTCTTAGATGCCCCTGGTAGATTACTTCTTTTCTTACAGTCTTTCTTTTCATTCATTTATACTTTTGCTGAGCACTTTGAAACATTGCTTTGAAAATCCTCTACTGTTTGCCAATTGCCCCACAATAATGTCTTTGCTTCCCATCTACTTTAGCCAACTCCTCCTTCATCCTATTGTAGTCTCCTTTGTTTAAGCACATGGCCCTGGTATTGGACTTTATTTTCTCGCTTTCCATCTGTATTCTAAATTCAACCAGACTGTGATCAACCCTTCCAAGAGGATCCCTCAGTACGAAATCATTCATTATTCCTGTCTCATTGCACAGGACCAGATCTAGGACAGCTTGCTCACTTGTCAGTTCTATTACATACTGTTCAAGAAAACTATTGTGGATTCAATAAACTCCTTCTTGAGGCTACCCTGACCGACCTGATTCGGCTAATCAACGTGTAGTTGATTCTCCCAGGTTGTGCGGTTGTTTTGACCTTCAAACGATGTCTTTGGAGACACAGAGCAGTTTTCTCCAATTGATGTTACCCCCTGAGATATGAGGAGGAGATGAAAAAACGCAGTTTTGGCCTCATCCACTCCACTTTGAATTATTTTCACACTTACAATCACTTACTTACAAGAGTATTTGAATGAGCATTTTGAATTATCATAGCATTCAAGGGTATGGGGTACGGGTAGGCAAGCGGTACTAGTGTAGATTTACAAATAAAAACAGAAATTTCTGGAGAACTCAGCAGGTCTGACAGCAGCTGTGCAAAGAAAGTTAAAGTTTCGCGTCCAGTGACCCTTCTTGGGGGGTGGTATAACTCTGGTGGTACAGATTTGATGGGCCAAAGGGTCTCTTTGGATGGATGATTCCCTCCCTAGCTATTTTCTGATCAGAGAAGAAATGGGGGGGGGGGGGGGGTTGAAAGCTGGGAGGACACATCTTATGGAAGAGTGAAGTTCAAAGGGGAAATCAGGCACAATGGAGTAATGGCTGCCTTGTTACCCAGAGTGCCCCGCGCTCGGAAAAGCGGTCTATGTCGGCCATGGGGGGGGCGGGCGTGGCTGGCGAGGCGCATGCGCAGCGCCGGCCGGGCGGCCATTGTCAACAGGAGCTGAGAAGGAGAGACTGGGATTTGTGGAGGAGGGGTTGCAATCCCAGACTGCTTCCCCCGGGTAAGCAGAAGCATGCACAGGCACTAATGCAGACTTCCCCGCCTGGAAGGGTCGACGTTTGATGTAATCCCGCAGGAAAACAACCTTTTTTTTCTTAATCTTCATAAGAAAGCAGACAATAATAAAGTCAGCCCAGGTCTGTAGGGGGTGGGGAGATTGGTTTGGGGGGGAAGATGGGTCGTTTTGTTTTGCAAAAATGCTCAAACTTTCCTCTCCCCATCTTTTCCATGCATCAGCGTTTTTCTTATTCCTTTGTGGAAGGGTTGGAAAGGGCGTGGGGTGGGCAAATTCTTTGCATGGTTAGGGATGATGCAGGGGGGGGGAGAGCTGGAGTAGAACTTAGACTATTTCCGACATGATGAATGGCTTCTGAAACCTGGAGCACAAAATGGACTTGGGAGTCCTTTTCCAACACACTCTGAAGGCTAACAGGCAGGCTCAGTTGGTGGTCTGGAAGGCAAATTCAATGTTATCATTCATTTTGAGAGGGACAGAATACAAGAGCAGAAATGTACTGCTAAGACTCTGGTCAAATTGCATTTGGAGTGTTATGAGCTGTTTTGGACCCATCCGTAAGGAAGGATGCGCTGGCTTTGGAGGGGATCCTTGGATACAAGAATGATCTTGGGGATGAAGAGCTTGTCGTGTGAGGAGAGGTTGAGGACTCTGAGACTGGACTTGATGGAGTTTAGAAGGATTAGGAGGAATCTGATTCTGCAAATTTACAGAATACCAAAAGGCCTGGACAGAGCGGACAAGAAGATTAGTAGCAGAAGGGTTTGAGCTACAGGCTGAGGTTGAACAGGCTGGGGCTATTTTATTGGAGCATTGAAGGCTGAGGGGTGACCTTATAGAGGTTTATAAAATCCTGAGGGGCACGGATAGGATGACTAGCCAAGGTCTTTTCCTCAGGACAGGAGTGTCCAAACCTAGGGGTTATAGATTTAAGGTGTAAGGGGAAGGATTTAAGGGGGACCTGAGGAGCAAATGTCTCATGCAAAGGGTGGTGTGTGTGTGTGAAACGAGCTGCCAGAGGAAGTGGCGAAGGCTGGTACAATTACAACATTTAAAAGGCATCTGGATGGGGGACATGGAGAGGAAGGGCTTAGAGGGACTTGGGCCAAGTGGTAACTTAGAGTATCTGGTCAGCATGAATGAGTTGGACCGAAGGGTCTGTTTCCATGCTGTACATCTCTGTGACTGTTCGAGACTCGGACCTGAGGACACAGCCTCAGAGTGAAGGGAAGACTGTTTCGAACTGCATTGAACGTATAATGTTACAGCGCAGCACAGGCCCTTCGGCCCGCGATATTGCGTCAACGTGTGAAACCAATCGAAGAATCTCTTCAGCCAGAGGAGAGAGATGGGAGAAAATTCAACTTGTGAAAGGAGGGGCAGGGGAAAAAAAAACCTGAGAATGGGGGAGAGGGGGGCACCATTCAGGGGAGATGGTGGGAAAGGGATCGCGGAGAGAGAGAGAGAGAGAGAGAGAGAGAGAGCGGGAGCCTGCAGCATGAACTGGTGTGAGAGGCTGTCAGTTCTCTCTCTCTGTCTCATCTTTCTCCTTTCTCCTCTGTCTCTATCTAGGTATCTCATTTCCACGTTTTCTCTTTCTCTCTCTCTCTCTCTCTCTCTCTCTCTCTCTCTCTCTCTCTCTCTCTCTCTCTCTCTCTCTCTCTCTCTCTCCTCTCTCTCTCTCTCTCTCTCTCTCTCTCTCTCTCTCCTGATGTCTCTCCTTTATGATCTCTCATTCTGACATAGCTCCTAGTCTCTTTGCCCCTCCCTCTCTCTTTCTCTTTCTCACTTTATCTCTAATGTCCTTTTCTCTTTCTCTCTGTCTGTGTCTTTCTCTCTCCCTCTGGCTCTGTCTGACGTTTCTCCTCCTCTCTCTTTCTGTCACACACTCTCTCTCTTTCTCTCTGTTTCTGTCCGACATCTCCTCCCTCTCTGTTTTCCTCACTCCCTCACTCTCTCTGTCTCCCTGACATCTCTCGTTTTCTCTCTCTCTCTCCGTTTTTCTCTCTGTGGGCTTTTCTCTCTCTCTCTCTCTCTCTCTCTGACACCTCTCCTTCTCTCTGTCCCACTGCAGAGGCGATGAAGAGAAAGCTATGGCCCCGATGGAGCTGGGACAGTAAGAGGATGCTTACCTGTGTCCGGGAGCCGGTTCGACAGGAGCTGACTGCAGCGGCGATGGGGGGTTCTGCTGCTCCTGGCCAGCAGGAGGCACCGGACATGGCTGAGGCAGTCCCTGAGCAGCCTGGGGAGTTGCTGGTTGCTGGAACCGGGGAAGAGGAGGAGGTGTACATCTGCTCGGTGTGTGGGCGCGGTGTGACCGGGGCATCGCCATTCTCCTTGCACCAGAGGGTCCACGCCAGCCACTGCTGTACCACCTGTGGCAAGGGTTTCAGCCGCTCGTCCAACCTAGCACGGCACTGCCGCACACACGCCCTCCAGCCGGCGCATGGCTGCCCGTGCTGTGGCAAATGTTTCCGCCAGGCGTCAGACCTCCAGCGGCACCGGCTGGTGCACACTGGGGAGCGCTGGCACCGGTGTGGCGAGTGTGGCAAGTCCTTCACCCAGTCATCCAACCTGGCTCGGCACAGGCGCATCCACACCGGGGAGCGGCCCTTCCGGTGCCCGCTCTGCGGCAAGGACTTCAACCGGATGTCCAGCCTGGAGCAGCACCAGCGCGTCCACACTGGCGAGAGGCCCTTTCTGTGCCTGCTCTGCGGCAAGGGCTTCAACCAGTCCTCCAATCTCTCCCGGCACCGGCACATCCACCGCCGGCATTGGGCGTGTCATCACCGCCGGCGCTGGGCCCTTGGCCCATCCGACCAGGACACTCTGCCATGAGAACATACCACCAAAACCAACACTCGCCAGAACCAACACCAACCCCATCAGAACTGACGCAAACTCTGAGCCCTCACCAGAACCAAAACTAACTCCAAGCACCCACCAGAACCAAAACCCACACCGAGCACCCACCAGAACCGACACCAACACCAAGCCCCCACCAGAACCAGCACCAACACCAAGCCCCACCAGAACCAGAACCAGAACCAGCACCAACACCAAGCCCCCACCAGAACCAGCACCAACACCAACACCAACACCAAGCCCCACCAGAACCAGCACCAACACCAAGCCCCCACCAGAACCAACACCAACACCAAGCCCCACCAGACCAGCACCAACACCAAGCCCCCACCAGAACCAGCACCAACACCAAGCCCCCACCAGAACCAGCACCAACACCAACACCAAGCCCCACCAGATCCAACACCAAGACCCTCACCAGAACCAACACTAGCACCAAGCCCCTACTAGAACCGACACCAAGACCAAGCTCCCAGCAGAACTGACACCAACACCGAGCCCCCACCAGGACTGACACCAACACCGAGCCCCATACCAGAACCAACACCGAGCCCCATACCAGAACCGACACCAACACCGAGCACCCACCAGGACTGACACCAACACCTAGCCCTATCAGAACCAACACCAATACCGAGCCCCCATCAGAACTGACACCAACACCGAGCTCCCACCAGAAACAACAACAACACCGAACCCCATCAGAACCAACACCAACAATGATTTCAACTTCCCAAATATTGATTGGAAGCTCTTTAGATCAAGTAGATTGGACTGGGCGGTGTTTGTGCAGTGTGTCCAGGCAGCTTTTCTAACTCAGTGTGTAGATTGTCCGACCAGAGGGGAGGCCATATTGGATTTGGTACTTGGTAACGAAGCGGGACAAGTGATGGGCTTGTTAGTGGGTGACCATTTTGGTGATGGTGACCACAATTCTGTGACTTTCACCTTGATTATGGAGAGAGATAGGTGCGTAAAACAGGGTAGGTTTTACAATTGGGGGAAGGGTAAATACGATGCTGTAAGACAGGATCTGAGGAGCATAGGCTGTCAGGGAAGGATGTGGTGGAAATGTGGAACTTTTTCAAGGAACAGATACGACATGTCCTTGATATGTATGTACCTGTCAGGCAGGAAAGAGATGGTTGTGTGAGGGAACCTTGGTTAACGAGGGAGGTTGAATGTCTAGTAAAGAGGAAGAAGGAGGCTTACATAAGGTTGAGGAAACAAGGTTCAGACAGAGCGTTGGACGGATACAGGATAGCCAGAAGGGAGCTGAAGAAAAGGATTAGGAGAGCTAAGAGAGGGCATGAAAAATCTTTGGTGGGTAGGATCAAGGATAACCCCAAGGCCTTTTATGCGTATGTGAGAAACATGAGAATGACGAGAACGAGGGTAGGTCCGATCAAGGACAGTAATGGGAGACTGTGTATTGAGTCAGAAGAGATAGGAGAGGTCTTGAATGAGTACTTTTCTTCAGTATTTACAAACGAGAGGGACCGTATTGTTGAAGAGGAGAGTGTGAAACGGACTGATAAGCTAGAAGAGATACTTGTTAGGAAGGAAGATGTGTTGGACATTTTGAACAACATGAGGATATACAAGTCCCCCGGGCCTGACGGGATACATCCTAGGATTATGTGGGAAGCAAGAGAGGAAATTGCAGAACTGTTGGCAATGATCTTCTCATCTTCACTGTCAACGGGGGTGGTACCAGGGGACTGGAGAGTGGCGAATGTTGTGCCCCCATTCAAAAAAGGGAATAGGGATAACCCCGGGAATTACAGGCCAGTTAGTCTTACTTCGGTGGTAGGCAAAGTCACGGAAAGGGTACTGAGGGATAGGACTTATGAGTATCTGGAAAGACACTGCTTGATTAGGGACAGCCAGCACGGATTTGTGAGGGGTAGGTCTTGCCTTACAAGTCTTATTGAATTCTTTAAGGAGGTGACCAAGCATGTGGATGAGGGTAGAGCAGTGGATGTAGTGTACGTGGATTTTAGTAAGGCATTTTATAAGGTTCCCCATGGTAGGCTTATGCGGAAAGTCGGGAGGCATGGGATAGAGGGAAATTTGGCCAATTGGATAGAAAACTGGCTAACCGGTCGAAGTCAGAGAGTGGTGGTAGATGGTAAATATCCAGCCTGGAGCCCAGTTACAAGTGGAGTTCTGCAGGGATCAGTTCTGGGTCCTCTGCTGTTTGTAATTTTTATTAATGACTTGGAAGAGGGAGTCGAAGGGTGGGTCAGTAAATTTGCAGACGATACGAAGATAGGTGGAGTTGTGGATAGTGAGGAGGGCTGTTGTCGGCTGCAAAGGTGGGCTGAGGAGTGGCAGATGGAGTTCAACCCTGTTCAGTGTGAGGTTGTCCATTTTGGAAGAACAAATAAGAATGCAGAATACAGGGTTAACGGTAGGGTTCTTAGTAAGGTGGAGGAGCAGAGAGATCTTGGGGTCTATGTTCATAGATCTTTGAAAGTTGCCACTCAGGTGGATAGAGCTTGTAAGAAGGCCTATGGTGTATTGGCGTTCACTAGCAGAGGGATTGAATTCAAGAGTCGTGAAGTGATGTTGCAGCTGTACAGAACCTTGGTTAGGCCACATTTGGAGTACTGTGTGCAGTTCTGGTCGCCTCACTTTAGGAAAGATGTGGAAGCTTTGGAGAGGATGCAGAGAAGATTTACCAGGATGTTGCCTGGAATGGAGAATAGGTCGTACGAGGATAGGTTGAGAGTTCTCGGCCTTTTCTCGTTGGAACAGCGAAGGATGAGGGGTGACTTGATAGAGGTTTATAAGATGATCAGAGGAATAGAAGAGTAGACAGTCAGAAACTTTTTCCCTGAGTACAACAGAGTGTTACAAGGGGACATAAATTTAAGGTGAAGGGTGGAAGGTATAGGGGGGATGTCAGGGGTAGGTTCTTTACCCAGAGAGTGGTGGGGGCATGGAATGCGCTGCCTGTGGGAGTGGCAGAGTCAGAATCATTGGTGACCTTTAAGCGGCAATTGGATAGGTACATTGATGGGTGCTTAAGCTAGGACAAACGTTCAGCACAACATCGTGGGCCGAAGGGCCTGTTCTATGCTGTATTGTTCTATGTTCTCTGTTCTAATGAGCCCCCACCAGAACCGACACCAACACTGAGCCCCCACCAGAACCAACACCAACACTGAGCCCCCACCAGAACTGACACCAACACTGAGCCCCCACCAGAACCAACACCGAGCCCCCACCAAAACTGACACCAACACCGAGCCCCCACCAGAACCAACACCAACACCGAGCCCCCACCAGAACCAACACCGAGCCCCCACCAGAACCAACACCAACACTGAGCCCCCACCAGAACCAACACCGAGCCCCCACCAAAACTGACACCAACACCGAGCCCCCACCAGAATTGACACCAACACCTAGCTCCCACCAATACCGAGCCCCCACCAGAATCGACACCAATACAGAGCCCCCACCAGAATCGACACCAATACAGAGCCCCCACCAGAACCAACATCAACACCGTACCCCCACCAAAACTGACACCAACACCGAGCCCCCACCAAAACTGACACCAACACCGAGCCCCCACCAGAACCGACACCAACAAGGGACCCTAATCAGCACCAACATCAACACTGAGCCCCATTGACACCAGAACCATCCTAATTCCTCCAGGAACTCGACCCCTGGGAGTCTGTCCGTGAGCTGGATGTAGCACAAACAGCAACTACAACAACAACAGCAAGGCAACACGTAGCACCTCTGTACGTCAGATTAAAGCCGGGTTTCTCACCGACCAGCTTCCGTGCTTTTTGAACAAGGGGGAAGGGCAGTGAGTCCTGCACTATGGGTGTGGTGTTTGGGTGACGGGAGATTAGGGGAGGGGAGAGCGTGCATGGAGAAACTAGATGCATGTTCGAGAGAAAATGGCAGGCAGCAAAGGCGGAGCTTGAGAAGAGGCTACCAGCTATGCATTTTAACAGATTATCTAAACACCGGAGATGGTTCACACAAGTTTCACTTGAATGACTCCTGGGATGGAGATGGCAGAGGGGTTTCTGACTTCAGTGTAAAGGTCAGACAGGTTAGACAATAGGTGCAGGAGTAGGCCATTCTGCCCCTCGAGCCTGCACCACCATTCAATATGATCATGGCTGATCATCCTTAATCAGTATCCTGTTCCTGCCTTGTCTCCATAACCCTTGATTCCACTATCCTTGAGAGCTCTATCCAACTCTTTCTTAAATGAATCCAGAGACTGGGCCTCCACTGCCCTCTGGGGCAGAGCATTCCACACAGCCACCACTCTCTGGGTGAAGAAGTTTCTCCTCATCTCTGTCCTAAATGGTCTACCCCGTATTTGTAAGCTGTGTCCTCTGGTTCGGCACTCACCCATCCGCGGAAACATGTTTCCTGCCTCCAGAGTGTCCAATTCTTTAATAATCTTATACATCTCAATCAGATCCCCTCTCGGTCTTCTAAACTCAAGGGTATACAAGCCCAGTCGCTCCAGTCTTTCAGCGTAAGGTAGTCCCACCATTCCAGGAATTGACCTCGTGAACCTAAGCTGCACTCCCTCAATAGCCAGAATGTCTTTCCTCAAATTTGGAGACCAGAACTGCACACAGTACTCCAGGTGTGGTCTCACCAGGGCCCTGTACAGCTGCAGAAGAACCTCTTTGCTTCTATACTCAATCCCTCTTGTTATGAAGGCCAGCATGCTATTAGCCTTCTTCACTACCTGCTGTCGGTCCTGTTTCCATTGTATGTGTCGAAGAATGAGAGGGTGATCTATTTGAAACACAGACCATCCTAAAGGGGTGGGAATTGACAGGGGATGCTGAGAGGATGCTTTCCAGCCTCTCCCCCGTTAAGTCATACTGTGAATATTATATTTCAGTAAAGGTTGCATCTCATTTTTCGAAACTCCAGTACGGACAGGCCCACCCAACTCAGCCTCCCCCTCATCAGACAGTCCCTTCAGATTCATGTTCACTACAATTGTTCACAGTATCCCAGCTGTGCTCTGACTGTTGTCTTAGCAAAAAAACCTCCCAACGTTTAGACCCCCACTCCCTTTGAAACAAACACCAAGAGTCCACTGGTCCCCCCGATGACCTTCTCCATGTTGATGTTGGTTTGATCGATGAGGGCTTGCAGGTCAGACCCTGTTGGTGGTATACCAGGAGAGTGGGCAGCTTTAACAGGGTGAAGCAAAGGGAAGAAGTACACGTTAACTTGGGATTAACCTGCCCTTCTTGCAAGAGGGCCAGCTTATATCTTCAAATGGAAGCCTGTTGGTCAACTCCTTTTCAGTTGACTGAGGGGTTCCAGACTCTCGGCAAGTCTTCAATACAGACCAAGGGAACAGACCTGGAGTCATACAGCAACCTCAGGGTTGACCAGATATCCCAATTTGACCAGGTCCCGTTTACCAGCACTTGGCCCACATCCCTTCTTATTCAGGTACACATTCAAATGCCTTTTAAATGTCACAATTATACCCACCTCCACAACCTGCTCTGGTAGCTTATTCCATACACGCTCCACCCTCTGCATGAAAATATTCCCCCTTTTTAAATCTTTCATCCACACCTTAAACCCTACGCTCGTATATACAAAACAAGGCAGGAGGTTAACACAAGGTGGTTGGGACAGTGTGCGCGGCAGGTCCAACAGAATCGAACTAAACTGAATGTGATTTTCAAGAGAAAGCATACAACAGGTTGGAAGTTCAGTCATCATCGTATTGAATGGTTCTGGGTTAGTGGTGCTGGAAAAAAAATCCTCGGACGCTGCCTGAACTGCTGTGCTTTTCCAGCACCACTAATCCAGAATCTGGTTTCCAGCATCTGCAGTCCTTGTTTTTAACCATCGTATTGAATGGCCAGACTGTGATAGAAAAACCGAATGGCATTCTCCTGCCCCCCCCTCAAGTTTCAAACACAAAGTTGGTTGGTGAGGGTGAGCTGTGAGGAGGACACAGAGATGCTTCAGTGTGTTCTGGAGAGTGGGAAAAGGCACAGCAGGTGGAGTTTGATGTGGAACTTGAGGTTCCCACCAGGAAGACGGATTATCGGAATGTCGATAGTTTGGGAAAGGTGGGCGGCGGGCAGTGAAGGAAGCAGGGATGTTTTGCTGCCACTGTCCAAGGTGAGGCCACACCTGAAATATTATGTACACTATTTTGGGGTCTCCTCATCTGAAGAAAAACGTTCTGGCCATGGAGGGAGTGCAGCAAAAGTTTACCAGTCTGTTTCTTGGGATGGCAGGACTGGCATTCCCGGGAGTGAGTTACAGACCGGAATCGAATTGAGGGGTTCAGGATGGTTTATACACAGATTAACAGATATCTGGGAGGGAGTTACAGACTGGAAACTAATCGAGGGGTTCGGGGGGGGGTTTATATACAGAATAACAGATACCCCGGGAGGGAGTTAGAGACTGGAATCTAATCGAGGGGTTCGGGGTGGTTTATATACAGAATAACAGATACCCCGGGAGGGAGTTAGAGACTGGAATCTAATCAAGGGGTTCGGGGTGGGGTTTATATACAGAATAACAGATACCCGGGAGGGAGTTACAGACTGGAATCTAATCGAGGGGTTCGGGGTGGGGTTTTATATACAGAATAACAGATACCCCAGGGGGGTGGAGTTACAGACTGGAATCTAATCGAGGGTTTGGGGTGGTTTATATAGAGAATAACAGATACCCCGGGAGTGAGTTACAGACTGGATTCTAATCGAGGGGTTTGGGGTGGTTACATACAGAATAACAGATACCCCGGGAGGGAGTTACAGACTGGAATCTAATCGAGGGGTTCGGGGTGGTTTATATACAGAATAACAGATACCCTGGGAGTGAGTTACAGACTGGAATCTAATTGAGGGGTTCGGGGTGGTTTATACACAGATTAACAGATATCTGGGAGGGAGTTACAGACTGTAATATAATCGAGGGGTTCAGGATGGTTTATATACTAAATAACTGATACCCGGGAGGGAGTTACAGACTGTAATATAATCGAGGGGTTCAGGATGGTTTATATACTAAATAACTGATACCCAGGAGGGCGTTACAGACTGGAATCTAATTGATGGGTTTGGAATGGTTTATATACAGAATAACAGCTACCTGGGGGAATATGATTGTATTGTCCATCGATACAGACACAGTGATGCCCAGAGATATTGAGGCAGACGGACACTCTAAAACATGGTTCACTTCCTGTTTGTATTTGATGTTAATTACACATATCCTCAGCCAGTTGATACATTTAATGCAGTTCTGGTACGTGTGTGATGTCCCCAGTGTTGCTGAGATACCCAGGGCAGGGAGACAGTGCGACTGTATTCCCTCATCTGCCTGTCTCTGTCTGCTGACTGGAATGGACTTGCTGCTCTTAGCTGCAGTCCCCAAGACTGCAAGGTGGCCACTCTCCTGGTGACTCCCTCCCTACGTAGTCACAGTCAATGTTTCACCCCCCTGACAGTCCACCTCCAATCCTCCGGAGAATCCCTTGCTCCTATGTCCTCTCCACCATCCACCCGACTCCTCAGTGTGACTGAGTGTGTATGAGTGAGTGTGTGTGGGGGAGAGAGAGTGACTGAGTGTGTAAGTGTTTGCATGTGTATGAGTACATGTGTATGTGTTTGTGTGTGTATGAGTATGTGTGCCAGTGTGTGTGTGTGTCTGTGAGAGTGCATGTGAGTGTGTGCCTCTGTATGGTTGAGAGTATGCGTGAGTGTTTGTGTATGTGTCAGTGAGTGAGTATGTCTGTGAAGGTGTGTGTATGTACGAATGAGTGAGAGGTTGTGTGTCAATTTGCATGTGTGAGAGTGAGCCTGTGTGTGTGAGAATGAGAGTGTGAGAGTAAATGTGTCTTTGAATGTGTGTGTGTGAGAATGCGTGTGTGCAAGTGTGTGAATGTGTCTCAGTGAGAGGGTAGGGGACAGTGTCGGTGGCACTGGGTCTGTTTCTAGCTGAAGTGGGTGCGATGGTGGAGCGAGAAATTGGAGAGATCACTGAAGCAGGCACCACAGACAGGACACTTGAAGGGGCTCTCTCCCGTGTGGACCTGCCGGTGCTGTGCCAAGTGAACCCAGTCTGTGAAGGACTTGGTGCAGTGTGAGCACTGAAAGGGTTTGTCCCCCAGGTGGGTGAGCTGGTGCCTGGCAAAGCTGCCAGCGCCATCAAAGCTGAGGCCGCACACGGTGCAGATGAAGAGGTCCTCGGCTGTGGGGCGGGAGATCGGGGCCTTCTGCTGACCGGGCACCGGACTCTGTGCCATCCTGCCATCCTGCTGCTTGGTATCCATGGTGAGCTGGTCGCTAAACAGGGGCCGGTCAGGGGTTACTGCAGACCCTCGTCCTTCAGGTGGGCAAGGGAGAGAGAAAGAGAGAGAGAGAGAGAGGCAAAGGTGAGTGAAAGAGAGGGACAGGCAGAACAGACCGAAATGGATACAGACAGGCACACCCCAGAGATACAGGCGCACACCCAGAGAGACAGGCACACCCAAAGGACAAAAGAACCAGAGGGACAACCCCAGAGATACAGGCAGGCACACAGAGAGACAGACTCAGAGATGCAGGCAGACCCATGGAAAGAGCTTGAGAGACAGGCAGACCCAGAGAGACAGACCCTGAGACACAGACAGAGGGGTAGACAGACCCAATCAGACAGGCAAACAGATACGCTCAGACAGAAAGGCAGACCCAAATAACATACAGACAGGTGGAAACACTCAGACCGGCTAATCCACAGAGAAACAGGCAGACCCAGCAGGAGAAACAGTTGAGAGATACAAGGACGCACAGGCACTGGGACAATCAAAACTTGACAATCAAAAGTGAAAACCTGAGGATAGACAAATGGTGGTAACGTGGCAGACCCGAGACAGAAAAACTCTGGTACAGACGCTTGAACGATCAGATCCCAAATCACTAAGATCTTGTGTCAGCTAGGTCTTGAAACAGGCAGCATCCCGGACAGCCAGAACCTGGTACCAACAGACTCTGGCACACAAAGGCCCCAGTAAAGTCAGACCTTTGTACAGACAGAACCTGGGATAAGCTGACTCTGATATAGTCAAACCCTGGGGCTGTCAGATTCTGGGATTGTCAGACTCCAGTACAAACAATGGGATAGATGTCATCAGGCACTGATACAGTCAGACCCTGGAACTAACAGATTCTGGGACAGACAGAAAATGGCACAAGTAGACCATAGTTAAAGAGTGTGTTGCTGGAAAGCACAGCCGGTCAGACAGCACCCAAGGAGCAGAAGAGTCAATGTTTTGGGAATAAGCCCTTCATCAGGATGACCATGGTACAGTTATATTTTGGGATAGCAAGACTGTGTTACAGATGGAACTTGGGATAGGCTAGTTCTGATACAATCAGATCCTTGGGACAGTCGACTCTGAGACTGTCAGATCCTGGTATAGACAAACTGGTACAGACAGACTCTGGGATAATCAGACATTGGTATAGAAAGATGGCATTGGTACAGATAAATCTTGGTACAGTCACAATTTGGGGGTAGTCAAATACTAGTACAGTCAGATCCTGACAGATTCTGGGATAATCAAACCCTGGAACACTTAGAATCTGGTACAGACAACCAGACCCTGATACAGTCACACAGAGAGACAAACTATGGGACAGTCAGACCCTACAAGAGATAGACATTGGCACAATCAGACGCTATTAAAGACAAAACCTAGTACAGTCTGACCCTGGTAAAGACAGGCTTCAGTATAGTCAGACACTGGTACAGTCAGACTCTGATAAAGACAGGTTGTGGTACAGTCTGATCCTAGGCCAGACACTGGCACAATCAAACCCTTATACATTCAGACCCTGATAAGGATAGGCCTCAGTACAGTCAGACACAGATAAAGACAGACTGTGGAACAGTCTATCCCTGATACAGATAGGTTCTGGGACAGGCAGACCACAATACTGACAGATTCAGGGAGTCAGACCCTGGACTTAACACTGACATCTACTACAAACCCAACTCCCACAGTTACCTGGACTACACTTCCTCCCACCCTGCCCCCTGTAAAAACACTATCTTTATTCCCAATTCCTCCGCCTCTGCCACATCTGCTCCCAGGAGGACCAATTCCACCACAGAACACACCAGACAGCCTCCTTCTTCAAAGACCACAATCTCCTCTCCCACATGGTCAATGATGCCCTCCAGTGCATCTCAGCCATTTCCCGCACCTACGCCCTCGAGCCTCACCCCTCCAAATGCAACAAGGACAGAACCTCCCAGTCCTTACCTTCCACCCCACCAACTCCCAGATACAATGCATCATCCCCTGCCATTTCCACCACCTACAAACAGACCCCACCATCAGGGATATATTTCCCTCCCCACCCCTATCTGCAATCCATGAAGACGCCCACACGTCCTAACAACCTACCCTTCCCACCCAGCACCTTCGCTTGCCACTCCAAGAAGTGCAAAAACTCCGCCCACACCTCACCCCTTATCGCCTTCCATATCATCACAGGTTTACCTGCACTTCCACACTATTGTATCCATTGCTCCTGATGTGGTCTCCTCTACACTGGGGAGACGGGATGCCTACTTTGTGGAACGCTTCAGAGAACATTTTCGGGATGCAGGCACAAAACAACCCCACTGTCCAGTGGCCAAACACTCTAACAGCCCCTCCCACTCCACCAAGGACTGCAGATCCTGGGTCTCCTCCACCACCAAATCTGTACCACCCGAACGCCTCATCTTACACCTTGGGACCCTCCAGCCACAGGGGATCAATGTGGATTTCACCAGTTTCCTCATTTCGCCTCCCCCACCTTTTCCCAGATCTAACTTTCTAACTCGGCACTGCCCTCTTGTCCTACCTATCCATCCTCCTTCCCACCTATCTGCTCCACCCTCCTCTCCGACCTATTACCTTCACCCCCAACTTCTACCCATTACATTCTCAGCTACTTCCCCCCCAGCCCCACCCCCACCCCTCCCACCCCTCCCTCCCCTCCCTCCCCTCCCTCCCATCCCTCCCATTTATCTCTCAGTCCTCTTTGGACACCTCCTCATTCCTAATGAACAGCATATGCTCAAAATGTTGATTCACCTGTTCCTCAGATGCTGCCTGACCAGCTGTGCTTTTCCAGCACCACACTCTTAGACCCTGGTACAGTCAGACTATGATAAAGACACACTTAGTACAATTGTACCCTGATACTGAGTGACCATGATACATTCAAACTCTGACACAGACACACGCACTCTGGTATACTCATGCATTGGAATAATCAGACCCCTGTACAGACTTGGATAGTCAGATCCCTGTGCAGTCAAACCTTGGTACAGTCAGACTCTGGGATAATCAGATTGCTGTACAGTCAAACCTGGGAACAGTCAGACACAGTGCAGTCAGACCCAGGTTGTCAGGACCTATCGCAGGCAGATCTAGGTACAATCTGGCCCAGGCACAGTCAGACCCTGCTGCAGACAGACCTGGGCACAGTGTACAGTAATTCTGGTACAGTCAGGATCTATGGCAAACTGTTTGAGGTACAATCTGACCAGGTACAGTCAGACTCTGCTGCAGACATACTCAGGCACAGGGTAGTCCTAGTACACAGACCCAGGTACAGTCTGACCCTGCTGCTGATGGACTAAAGCATAGTGTAATCCTGGTACAGTCTGATTCTGGTACAGTCAGACCTGGCTGCAAACAGATCCAGGTACAGTACAATCCTTGTGCAGTCAGAACCTATTGCAGACCAATCCTGATACAATCTAACCCAGGCACAGTCGGACCCTGCTGCAGATAGACCTGGGCACAGCATACGGTAATTCTGGTACAGAGCTGAAAATGTGTTACTGGAAAAGCGCAGCAGGTCAGGCAGCATCCAAGGAACAGGAGAATCGACGTTTCGGGCATGAGCCCTTCTTCATTCTGAAGAAGGGCTCATGCCCGAAACGTCGGATCTCCTGCTCCTTGGATGCTGCCGGACCTGCTGCGCTTTTCCAGCAACACATTTTCAGCTCTGACCTCCAGCATCTGCAGTCCTCACTTTCTCCTAGTAATTCTAGTACAGTCAGGATCTATGGCAAACCATTCGAGGTACAATCTGACCAGGTACAGTCAGACCCTGCTGCAGACAGACTCAGGCACAGTGTAGCCCTGGTACACAGACCCAGGTACAGTCTGACCCTGCTGCAGACATACTCAGGCACAGTGTAGCCCTAGTACACAGACCCAGGTACAGTCAGACCCTGCTGCAGACATACTCAGACACAGTCTAGCCCTAGTACACAGACCCAGGTACAGTCAGACCCTGCTGCAGACATACTCAGGCACAGTGTAGCCCTAGTACACAGACCCAGGTACAGTCAGACCCTGCTGCAGACATACTCAGACACAGTGTAGCCCTGGTACACAGACCCAGGTACAGTCTGACCCTGCTGCAGACATACTCAGGCACAGTGTAGTCCTGGTACACAGACCCAGGTACAGTCTGACCCTGCTGCAGACATACTCAGGCACAGTGTAGCCCTAGTACACAGACCCAGGTACAGTCAGACCATGCTGCAGACATACTCAGGCACAGTGTAGCCCTAGTACACAGACCCAGGTACAGTCAGACCATGCTGCAGACATACTCAGACACAGTGTAGCCCTGGTACACAGACCCAGGTACAGTCTGACCCTGCTGCAGACATACTCAGGCACAGTGTAGCCCTGGTACACAGACCCAGGTACAGTCTGACCCTGCTGCAGACATACTCAGGCACAGTGTAGCCCTAGTACACAGACCCAGGTACAGTCTGACCCTGCTGCAGACATACTCAGGCACAGTGTAGCCCTAGTACACAGACCCAGGTACAGTCAGACCCTGCTGCAGACATACTCAGGCACAGTGTAGCCCTAGTACACAGACCCAGGTACAGTCAGACCATACTGCAGACATACTCGGGCACAGTGTAGCCCTAGTACACAGACCCAGGTACAGTCAGACCCTGCTGCAGACATACTCAGGCACAGTGTAGCCCTAGTACACAGACCCAGGTACAGTCTGACCCTGCTGCAGACAGACTCAGGCACAGTGTAGCCCTGGTACACAGACCCAGGTACAGTCAGACCCTGCTGCAGACATACTCAGGCACTGTGCAATGCAGGTACAGTCAGACCCTGGCATAGATGGACTGAAGCATAGTGTAATCCTGGTACAGTCAGACCTGGCTGCAGACAACCCAGGCACAGTGCAATGCAGGTACAGTCAGACCCTGGTATAATCCCAGCCATTACCTGTTGTTTTGTTTTTTCCCCCCTTTCCCTGTTGATTTTCACCCTAGCTGCGGTCTTTTCCACTGCGCACGCGTCGCCCCTCCGCGCACGCGAGCCGCTGCCACTGCGTCTGCGCATCGTCCGGCACACAGCTTCCACGTAACGCGCATGCGCGGACGGGCTCGCTGCGCCCCCCCCCAACTTCGTCCCAAAACAGATAGGGGGGGAACTTTCACAGCCCCGAGGGATTCTGGGGAATGGCGCCACCATTGACCCCACACCAACCAAAACATATTTGTCAATTCCCAAACTAATCCTGTGTTCCTACACAGGGATTTACCAATTCCCATTCCAATCACACACCCCCAAATTTTGGTTTACCAATTCCTAAACTAATCCCACACACAGGGATTCCCAAATTAATCCCGCCCGACAGAGGGATTTCCGAACTCCCAAATTAATCTCACGCAAGGAATTACCAATTCCAAATTAATCCCATACACCAATAAAAGGAGTTCCGAATTCCCAAAATTAATCCCAAGTGCGCCAAAATTAATCCCAAGTGCACACACAGGGATTTACCCGTTCCCATTGCCAAACATAGGTATTTCAATTCCCAAATTTATCCCCCACTCACACCATTTCCTAAACTAATCCCATTGTCAGATACACATTCAACAATTCTCAAACTAATCCTACATCACCTCCCCCGTCCCCACAGGAATTTGACAATTCCTAAACTAAATCCACATGGGGATTTACCACATTCTAAACTAATCCTACATTCCCAAACTAGTCCCACACACCCAGACAGGGTTTTGCCAATTCCCAAACTAATCCCATTGTCAGACATGGAATTTTCAATTCCTAAATTTATCCCTCACTTGCACACAGATATTGGTAGCACGGTGGCACAGTGGTTAGCACTGCTGCCTCACAGCGCCAGACCCGGTTCACTTCCCGCCTCAGGCGACTGACTGGGTGGAGTTTGCACGTTCTCCCCACGTGGGTTTCCTCCCACAGTCCAAAAATGTGCAGGTTAGGTGAATTGGCCATGCTAAATTGTCCGTAGTGTAGGGGAGTGGGTCTGGGTGAGTGCTTGTCGGTGTGGACTTGTTGGGCCGAAGGGCTGTTTCCACACTGTAAGTAATCTAATTTACCAATTCCCAAATTTATCCCCCAGCCACAGGGATTCACCAATTCCCAAATTAATCTCCTCTGACAAAGGGAATTATCGATTCCTAAATTTACCCCATGTCCACATAAGGATTTACTGATTCCTAAACTAATATCACACACACACACACAGGGATTTATCAAACTAATCCCAGTGACCCATTCTTTTCCCATAGCCCTGTCTTAATCCCCAAACTAATCCCACTGACCCACTCTCTCTCTCTCTGTAGTGCTGCATCAATTCCCAATCTAATCTCACAGCCTCACTCTCTCCCCATAGCCCTAAATCGATCCCCAATCCAATCCCACTGCCCTGCTCTCTCTCATAGCCTTGCGCTAATTCTAAACTAATCCCACAATCCTAATCCCTCACATTCAGACTGTTGCCAGTGTAAGCAATATTCACACACTGCATTCTCAGATGATGTGGTCAGTGTAAGTTTATTAAAGAATTCTCACTCTCAGAACAACGATTATAAATCTACAAGCATGCAGACAGCACATCTCTCCACAGTTTTGATGTGCGCTCCTAGACTACATTCAAAGCTAAAAAGACAGCTAATCTGTTCTTTCTTTTGTAAAAGGTTTTTGAGGCAAAGGATCGGGGGAAAGAGAGAGAGGCAAAGTTTCATTGTAAGTGATACAGCTGGTCCTGGGCAAAGGATGATTGAGAATCAAGGGCCCACTTACACTGCAATTAAAAATAACAGTTACTGTTGGTGAGACTCAGCGGTATCTGTGGGAAGCAGTATCTGGCTGGATCCTTCTTCAGAACTGAAAAGGGAGGGGAGAAGAGCTTGGAAAAGTGGTCCTGTGGCAAAGGTGGAGGGTAGAATAGGGAGCAGCCAGGGAAATGTTCAAGGGTGAGGGATACTGGAAGGTGCAGGTGTCAGAGATGGATGGTTGTAGCAAGAGGGGGTGGTATGTAGGGGTTCATCACAAACAGTCAACACAATTTTGTTTTCAGGGGATCTCATGTCTGACCAACCCGATTGGATTTTTCAAAGAGGTGACCTGGTGACAGCAATGTTTTTGATGACAAGGACTTCAGCAAGGTTTGTGATCAGGGGAAATTGAGAGCAAAAGTCAAGAAGGCGCCAGCCTAATGGTATTATCACTTGTCTCTTAATCCAGAGACCCAGGTCATATTCAGTTTTTTTAAAAAATCGAATCAAGAGTCTAATGATGACCATGAATCCATTACCAACTGGGGAAAACCTCATCTGGCTCACACATGCCATTCTGGGAAGGAAACTACCATCCTCACTTGGTCTGGACTACATGTGACTCTAGATCCACAGCAATGTGATTGATTCTTAATTAGGGATGGGTAATAAATGCTGACCAGTGACATCCTCATTCTCATGAAGTTAAAAAAAAAACCCATGGGATGCAAAGTGAACTGGCCAAGCAGCAAAAAGCAAGGGGTGATGGTCAAAGGAACCTTTTTTTGACTGGAAGTCTATGCCCAATACAGTTCCACAGGGGTCAGGGTTGGGGCCCTTGCTGTTTACATAAATGACTTACATTCAGACATAGCAGGGTTGATCAACAAGTTCATGGAAATTCCAAAAATTGGCTAGGCACTAAATAGTCCTAAATTACAAATGGCCTGTTTGGTGGCAAATGGAATCCATTCCAGGCAGGTGTGAGATGATGCACTTGTGTTGAAACGTGGAGCTGGGGATGACCAAAATCAGTTGCGATCTCATTGAACAGCAGAGCAGACTCAATGGGCTGAACAGCTTACTCCTTCGGGGAGGGGAGGGGTAGAGAGGGCAGGCTTTGGAAGGTGCTGTCAGTTACAGGGGTCTCATCAAGTCGCTGGTCTACATCTTGCAAACGATACACACTGCTGGTGCTGTGCATCAGCGTTAGAGGGGGTGAGTGTTGAGGGTGGGGTGGGATGGGTCAGATCATCAGAAATAGGGTCAGGAAGTAACCCTTTGACCCCTCGTTCCTGCTGTCCCATTCGATAAAGGTGGTGGATGATCCAATCAAGGAACTCACCTCCCCTCTCCTCTCCATTCCCCCCATACTGCCTCGGCTCCTCAACTCCTGATCCACCATCAGTACCTCTCTCTCTTGGCCTCAGATACATTCAATGACACAGTTCCCACACCACTGCTCCCTGGGGCAGAGAGAATGGGAGGATCCCACAGACTCAACCCCCTTGAATAGAAGAAATTTTTCCCTCATTTCCCTCTGAGATGGCAGATCAATCATTCAGCAACTGTGCCTCCCTCCCCCTCCCGCATCTAGACACCCCAGTGAGGTGAGGGGGGGAAGGGGAATATTCCCTCATCGTTCACCCTGTCAAATCCACATGCCCACTCCCCCCACAACCCCACCACCTTCCTGCTCCCTTCGGATCTTTCTACGTATCAATGAGATTGCCCTCTCCCTCTTCGAAACTCCCAATGGACACAGGCCCCCTCCATCCCTCGTCCCAAGAATGAACCTTCTCTGCCTCGCCTCCAGGACAAGGATCTCCCTCCTTATGAGTGGGATTTGCTGCCAATCAAGCGGGGGGGGGGGGGGGTGGGGGGGATGCTTTGTCCCTGGATGGCGTTGAGCCTCTCGATTATTGCCAGAGCTGTACACATCGAAGGCGAGTGGGGAGTATTCCCTCACCCTCCTGACTTGTGCTTGTTCGATGGTGGGATAGTCTTTTTTGGAGGGGGGGGGGGGAAGCGGGTGAGTTGGGAAGAAGGATGAGAGACTGAGGGTCAGGCTGAAGTTTGCTGTTATTGTCTCGCGTTGCGATCTTCAGTCAATTATGGACACGCGGCTTCCATGTTGGGGAATGCAGGCTACACCGTCGGCTCAATATTCCCTTTTCCAAAGGGAGAGGACTTTCAAAGGGCAGCCATTCAGGGGCAGCAGCTCAGTGATGGATGGACCATGGCATAAGATGGTGGGAGCTGGGGAGGGAGAGGGTGGGGTTGGGGGGGTCGGGGAGGAGTGACCGCAGGGAGCTTGGGGGACAGCTGCTGACCTCTGATCTGGGTCAGTGTCAGTGATCTTCGATCCCAGTCAGCGTTGGTGATCTCTGATCCCTGCCAGTGATCCCTGGTCCTGATCAATGCCGGCGACCCTTGGTCTGATCCCAGTGAGCGCCGGTGATCTCCGATCCCGGTCTGTGTTGGCAATCTCTCATACCAGGCAGTCTCCGTTTTCACGATCCCAGCCAGTGTCTGTGATCCCTGGTCTGATCCTGATCGAGGTCAGGATCCTTGACAGTGTCAGTGAACTCCGGGTCAGTGTCAGGGTCCTTTACACCAATCCCGGTTAATGTCAATGGTCTCCGATCCCGCTAAGTTGTGGCGATCTCTGACCTGATCCCTAGTCCCAGTCGAGGATCTCTGGTGTCAGTCAGTGATCTCCGATCCCTGGCCAGTGGCCGCAATCCTTGGTCCTATCACGGACAGGTTCAGTCATCGGCATCGTGTCGGCAATGTCTGGTCCATTCCTGTAGTGCTGTGTCCCTGCCGCGTGAGGTGTTCCATTCCCGGTGAGCTCAGTGGCCCCCTTTTGCCCCCAGCCTCCGGTCAGTAGGACTCTTTGGCATGAATGCGTTGGTGCTTGATGAGGTGGGAGGACAGGATGAAGCCCTTGCCACAGTCACCGCATTTGAAGGGCCGCTCGCCAGTGTGCAGGTGCTGGTGGGTCTTCAGATGAGATGACTGGATGAAACCGCGGCCACATACCGGGCAGACGAAGGGCCTCTCACCTGTGTGAACCCGCCGGTGCTCCACCAGTTGGTACGGCTGCTTGAAGGCCTTGCCGCAGACCGGACAGGCAAAAGGCTTTTCGCCGGTGTGGATGCGCCGGTGCGAGACCAAGTGGTGGGACTGGGTGAAGCGCTGGCCGCACTCTGGGCACTGGAAGGGCTTCTCGCCGGTGTGAAGCCGCTGGTGCTTCCTAAGCGTGCACAGGATTGTAAAGCTCTTCTCGCACACCGGGCACTTGAAGGGACGCTCACCTGTGTGCACAATCCGGTGCCGGATGAGTCCCGACGGCTGCTTGAACCCCTTGCCGCACAGGGCGCAGACATAGGGCCGCTCACCGGTGTGCACCCGCTGGTGCATCACCAGATCCGAGGACTTCTTGAACGCCTTGCCGCACTCGGAGCACTTGCACGGCTTCAGGTCTGGCGGCACAGCGCCGGATCCCGGTGACCGGTACGTCCGTAAGTACGGCGGGGTGCCGCTGGCGGCCTTACCATGGCTCTGCTGGTGCTTCCTCAGGGCTGACGGGTAGTAGAAGCCGCGGCCGCACTCCTCACAGCGGATGGGCCGGTCCTCAGCGTGCACCGCCTGGTGCCGCCGGAGGATGGACGGGTGCGTGAAGGCGGTGCCGCAGACAGGGCACACGAATGGCCTGCCACGGGTGTGCACCCGCTGGTGCTTGAGTAGGCCTGAGGGATGCTTGAAGGCCTTGCTGCAAGTCGGGCAGGCGTGCGGGCGCTCCTGGCTGTGAACACACTCGTGTCGTGCCAGGCAGTACCGGTACTTGAAGGTCTTCCCGCAAGTCGGGCAGATGTGCGGGCGCTCCTGGGCGTGGATGCGTTGGTGGTTCACCAGGCCAGAGGTGTGCTTGAATGCCTTGCCACACAGCGGGCACTTGTGGGGCCTCTCTGTCCGGTGGGTACACTCATGCCGCTCCAACCCGTAGCGGTAGCGGAAACCTTTGGCGCAGACCGAACACTTCAGGGGCTTGTTATCACCCCCAGCACCTCCCCCTCCTACCTCCACCAGCCCTGGTGTAAACCCCAGGAGCGAGGAGTGGCCAGATTCGACCCTGTCAACAATGCCCAACTTCT
This sequence comes from Chiloscyllium punctatum, assembly GCF_047496795.1. Classification (NCBI taxonomy): domain Eukaryota; kingdom Metazoa; phylum Chordata; class Chondrichthyes; order Orectolobiformes; family Hemiscylliidae; genus Chiloscyllium; species Chiloscyllium punctatum. The sequence goes on along the minus strand of NC_092790.1, from coordinate 22,152,393 downwards.
CCATGTCCCCCTCCTCAATCTCCAATCTCTCCATGTCTCCCTCCTCCAACGCCAGCTGCACTCTGACCCCTTCCTCAAACCTCATCCCCTCCATGTCCCCCTCACCTATCGCCAATGTCTCCATGTCCCCCTCCCCTATCCCTACCCTCTCCATGTCCCCCTCTCCCCACCTCAGCCGCAATTTGACCTGCTCCCCAAGTGCCACCCTCTCTCTGAACCTCTCCTCCAAACTCCCCCTCTCAATATCGCCTTTCTCTAAACCTACCCTCTCTATGTCCCACTCTTCAATCCCCACCCTCTCTCTGACACCATCGCCTAACTCCACCCTCTCTCTGACCCCCACTTCCACCCCCAACTGCTCAATGTCCCCCATCTCAATCCCCACCCTCTCTCTGACACTCTCCCTCACCCCCAAACTCTCTATGTCCCCATCCCTTATCCCCGCTCTCTCCTTGATGCCCGCCTCCATCTCCACCTCTACCCTCTCCCTGACCCCCACCCCCATTCCCACACTCTCTATGTCCCCCTCCCCTATCCCCACTCTCTCTACGTTCCCCTCCCCTATCCCTAACATCTGTCTGACTCCCTCCCCGATTCCCACCCTCTCCCTGACTCCCTCCCCAATCCCGAACCTCTCTCTGACCCCCTCCTCAATCCCCACCCTCTCTATGTCACCTTTCCTGATCCCCACCTTCTCTCTGACCCCCTTCCCCACCCCCAACATCTCTCTGACCCCCTGGCCCATCCCTACCGTTGCCAACCTCTCTCTGCTCCCTTGGTCCTGCTCAATGTCCGTCATTTTCACAGCCACCTCCTTCCTGTCCAGCGTTTGTCTCCCAATCGGCACTTCCTCCCGCTCCTCCAGCCCGTGTCCTCCATCCGCCTCCATCCGTTTCGGTCCCTCATCTTCTTCTCCATCCTCCAGGGCCTCCTCCCAGTCCACCCTGTCGTCCATCAGCCTCCGTCCAGCCCAGAAGCCCTCGTGGAGGATCGGTATCCCGGGTCGAAGGTCAAGCGGCTCAAATTCCGACATTGAGCAGCTGAAGGCACCTGATGGGGAAAGATAGAAGTCAGAAGATGGTCATCTAATGCAGAACAGTACAGCAGAGGAACAGGCCCTTCGGCCCATGATGTTGTGCCAAACATGACACCAAATGAAACTGATCCCTCCTGTCTGCCCTTGACCCCGATCGCTCCATTCCTTGTTCATCTGCTTCGTTAAAAGTCCCTTAAATGTCCCGATCGTATCTTCCTCCACTACGACCCCAGCAGTTCTCTGGGGGGAAAAAACTTGCCCCTCACATCTCCTTTGAACTTACTCCTCTCACCTTAAATGCATTCCGGTTGAGAAAGCACAGCAGGTCAGGCAGCATCTGAGGAGCAGGATTCCTGATGAAGGGCTTTTGCCTGAAACATTGATTTTCCTGCCCCTCAGATGCTGCCTGACCTGCTGTGCTTTTCCAGCACCACTCTAATCTAGACTCTGATTACCAGCATCTGCACTCCTCACTTTCGCCTTAAATGCATGCCACCTAGTTTTTGGCATTTCAACTCTGGGGGGGGAGAAATTCTGACCGTCAATCTATCTAAGTGTCTCATAATTTTACAAACTTTACAGTCTCCCCTCTGCCTCTGCCACTCCAGAGAAAACAACACTAGTTTTTCTAGTTTCTCCTTATAGCTCATACCCTCTAATCCAGGATGCATCCTAGTAAACCTCTTCAGCACCCTCTCCAAAGCCTCTACATCCTTCCTGTAATGTGGCAACCAGGATTGAATGCAGTATGCTAAGTGTGGCCGAACCAAAATCATATAAAGCTACAACATGACATCTTGACTGTTATACTCAATTCCCTGACCAGTAAAGTCAAACATGCCATATATCTTCTTTACCATCCTATTTACTTACAGGCCAGTTTCAGGGAGCTATGGATTTGAACCCCAAGACCCCTCTGTATATAGATGCTGTTCAGGGCCCTGCCATTAAGATTAGATTAGATTACAGATTAGATTAGATTACTTACAGTTTCCACACCGACCCGCCGAAGCGCAACCCCTACATTTACCCCTTACCTAACACTACGGGCAATTTTAGCATGGCACATCTTTGGACTGTGGGAGGAAACCGGAGCACCCGGAGGAAACCCACGCAGACACGGGGAGAACGTGCAAACTCCACACTGTTAGTCACCTGAGGCGGGAATTGAACCCGGGTCTCTGGCGCTGTGAGGCAGCAGTGCTAACCACTGTGCCACCGTGCCGCCCACATTAACTGTATACTTTTCCTGAACAAATGATCTCCCAAAGTGTAGCACCTCACACCTACCAGATTAAACTCCTTCAGCAATTTCACTGCCCAAATCTGCAATTGATTTATATCCTGTTGTATCCTTTGACAACCTTCTGCGCTATCCACAACTCCATTGATCTTTGTATTGTCTACAAACTTACTAAACCATCCATCGACATTTTCACCCAAGTCATTTGTATATATCACAAACAGCAGAGGTGCCTGTGGAACACCCACTAGTCACGGACATCCAGCCTGAAAAACACTTTCCAAAACTACCCTCTGACTTCTATGTGCTGAATCCATGCAGCCTTGTCACCACGGATCCCGTACATCTTCATCTTCTGGATAAGCCTACCATGGGGGACCTTGTTGAAATCCTTACTAAAACCTATGTAAACAACATGGACTGCTCTACCCTCATTGATCACCTTCATTACCTCCTCAAAAACTTCAATCAAGTTAGTAAGAGATGGCCTGCTCTGTACAATGCCATCTGATTGTCCCTAATTAGGCCATGATTTTCTAAATGCATATACGAATCACTAAGAATCTTCTCCAATAGCTTCTCAACCACTGAGGTGAGACTCACCGGTCTAGAGTTTCCTGGATTGTCCCTATTGCCCTTTTTGAACATTAGCTACACACCAGTCCTCCAGGCCCTCTCCAATGGCTAATGAGGATCTTGGTCAAGGCCTCAGCAATATCCTCTCTTGCCTCTCTCAATAATCTTGGTTAGATACCATCGGACCCTGGGGATTTATCTACCTTAGTGTTCTTCAAAAGACCCGACAGCCATTTCTTTCTTGCTCACAAAATGCCTGAGTATATTAGTGTCCTCCACCCTAATCTCACTATCTTCTGTGTACTTCTCCTGGGTGAATACTGATGCAAAGTACTCATTTAGGAACTCAACCACATCTTCTAGCTCCAAGCACAGGTTTCACTCCTTTATCTTCGATTGGTACTAGTTATCCAGCTGTGTTTAATGTAGATAAAGAATCTATAGAATTCTCTTTACCAAGGTTATTTCATGAACTCTTCTTGCCCTTCGAATTCCCTGCTTGAATTCTTTCCTGCTTTCTTTATATTCCTCACAGCCCCTGCCCAATTTTACCTCCCGAAACCTTACACGTGTTACACATGCGTAACTCCCCTGAAGTTAAAAAAATACACATGCCATATCCCTGGGGCTTATAAGGGACAGAGGGAGGCAATCATTTTAAATGGGGGGGGGGAGGGGGTGATGGAGTGATTGGCAGGTATGTGTGGGTGAAGAGGAAGGGCATTGCTTTTTAATGGTGTGCAGAGCCCTTTAAGTGTGGCGTTCCACCTTCAAGTGAGTGCACTGCCCTTTTGAGGAGTTGCATTCTGCCGTAACAGGGTTCATTACCTTTTAAAGGATGCATTCCTCTTTAAGGGAGTCTACTGCTCATTTCAAAGGGTGGGTGGTATTTTTGCTGGACTGTTAATCCAGAGACCCAAATACAGGTTCGAATCCTGTCAGATGGTGGAATTTGAATTCAACAAAAATCTGGAATTAAAGGTCTAATGATGACCATGAATCCATTGTCAATTGCTGGAAAAACCCATCTAGTTCACTAATGTCCTTCAGGGAAGGAAACTGCCAGCCTTATTTCTTGATTGTCTCTCTTTCTCTCGCTCCCCACTCTCTCATCACCTTTTTCCTCTCCTCTTCCCCCCTTTGCTACCCTTCTCCCGTTTTCCATTTTGCCTCTGCTTCACCCAATCCCCCCCACAGCACTGGCTTCAGCCTTGGTCATTCACAGTTCCTAATCTCCCCACGATCGCTCTATGCACTGTCATTATCATCTCTTTATTGCTACCTTTGCTTCTGGAGCCTTGAGTGGTTAGCAAGGTTAGATCTCATGGAATACAGGGAGAACTAGCCATTTGGATACAGAACTGGCTCAAAGGTAGAAGACAGAGGGTGGTGGTGGAGGGTTGTTTTTCAGACTGTGACCAGTGGAGTGCCACACGGATCGGTGCTGGGCCCTCTACTTTTTGTCATTTACAAAAATGATTTGGATGCGAGCATAAGAGGTACAGTTAGTAAGTTTGCAGATGACACCAAAATTGGAGGTGTAGTGGACAGTGAAGAGGGTTACCTCAGGCTACAACAGGATCTGGACCAGATGGGCCAATGGGCTGAGAATTGGCAGCTGGTGTTTAATTCAGATAAATGCGAGGAGCTGCATTTTGGGAAAGCAAATCTTAGCAGGACTTATACACTTAATGATAAAGTCCTAAGGAGCGTTGCTGAACAAAGAGACATTGGAGTGCAGGTTCATAGCTCCTTGAAAGTTGAGTCACAGGTAGATAGGATAGCGAAGAAGGTGTTTGGTATGCTTTCCTTCATTGGTCAGAGTATTGAGTACAGGAGTTGGGAGGTCATGTTGCGACTGTACAGGACATTGGTTAGGCTACTGTTGGAATATTGCGTGCAATTCTGGTCTCCTTCCTATCGGAAAGATGTTGTGAAACTTGAAAGGGTTCAGAAAAGATTTACAAGGATGTTGCTAGGGTTGGAGGAACTGAGCTACAGGGAGAGGCTGAACAGGCTGGGGCTGTTTTCCCTGGAGCGTCGGAGGCTGAGGGGTGACATTATAGAGGTTTTCAAAATTATGAGGGGCACGGATAGGGTAAATAGACAAAGTCTCTTCCCTGGGATGGGGGGTGTCCAGAACTAGAGGGCATAGGTTTAGGGTGAGAGGGGAAAGATATAAGACTTTATCATTAAGTGTATAAGTCCTGCTAAGATTTGCTTTCCCAAAATGCAGCTCCTCGCATTTATCTGAATTAAACACAATCTGCCAATTCTCAGCCCATTGGCCCATCTGGTCCAGATCCTGTTGTAGCCTGAGGTAACCCTCTTCAGCCATAATCATATTGAATGGCGGTGCAGGCTCGAAGGGCTGAATGGCCTACTCCTGCATCTATTGTCTAATGTCTAAAAGGGGCAACTTTTTCACACAGAGGGTGGTACGTGTGTGGAATGAGCTGTCAGAGGATGTGGTGGAGGCTGGTACAATTGCAACATTTAAGAGGCATTTGGATTGGTATGTGAATAGGAAGGGTTTGGAGGGGTATGGGCCGGGTGCTGGCAGGTGGGACTAGATTGGGTTGGGATATCTGGTCGGCATAGACGGGTTGGACTGAAGGGTCTGTTTCCGTGCTGGACATCTCCATGACTCTCAGCCTAGTATAAATACCTCCCTATTTCTCCTTTTATTTTAGCTTTGGCAAAGGGTCAGTTAGACTCGAAAGGTCAGCTCTTTTCTCTCCTTAGAGATGCTGCCAAAACCTGCTGAGATTTTCCAGCATTTTCTCTTTGGGTTTCAGATTCCAGCACCCGCAGAAATTTGCTTTTATTTTTTTTACCAGCCTTACCTGGTCTGGCCCGCATGTGACTCCAGACCCACAGCCATGTGGTTGACTCTAATTTACCCTCTGGGTAATGAGGGATGGGCAATAAATACCGGCCTGGCCAGCGACGCCCTCATCCAATGAATGATTATTTTAAAAATTCCGCTTTAAGGGGGTCCTTCCCCTTTAAGAGGTTTCACGCTCTTTAGAAGCATGCATTCTGCTTTCAGGGGCTTCATTCCGCTTTAAGGAGGTGCATTCCCGTTTAAGAGGATGCATTCCACTTTAAAAGGGGGTGGGAGTTGCATTCCCGTTTAAGGGGATACATTCCTCTTTCGGGGGGGGGGGGGTGCCCTTCCCCTTTAGGAGGGTGCACCGCTCTTTAAAAGCATGCATTCCCCTTTAAGGGGGTTCATTCTACCTTTATCCACCCGGCGGAGGTGGGTGCAGCCCTTCCCCCGCACCCCCCCCCAACCATCTCCCCTCGAGACTGCACTCACCTCCTTCTCCCCCAGAGTCTGTGCGCCCAGCCTCGGCCGCTGCTCCTCCCAGCTCCGCGATCCCGCAGTCCTCCAACATCCCGGCGTGCAGCGGGGCGGCGTGGGCAAATGCGGCGCAGGCGCAACGTCACCCCCAGCCCCGGCATAGAGCACTTTCAGGCGCGTGGGGGCCTGCGGGAAGGGACGGTCGCCATCACTCCCGCCCCCCCCCTCCCACTTCACCAAACCCGAAGGTTTGCAGCAGACTGCATTCCGATGGCGCTTCCACGGCCACACGAGAAGGTTCCGCCCCAGGATCAAGACAGAAATACTGGGGGGGATTGAGGGAGAGGTGGGATGGGAATGAACTAGAGAGAGAGAGGGAGAGAGAGAGGTACAGATAGATAGAGAGATAGGGAGGGAGAGAGAGAGAGAACAGGAGACACAGAAAAACGGGGAGATAGCGAGAGAAAGAGAATGGGAGTCAGATCGTGAGAGGTTGATACTGGGTTAGTGGTGCTGGAAGAGCACAGCAGTTCAGGCAGCATCCAACGAGCAGCGAAATCAACGTTTCGGATCCTCCTCTAGCTTATCTCTCCATGCTTCAGGCTCACTGCCTTTATTCCTGATGAAGGGCTTTTGCCTGAAACGTTGATTTCGCTGCTCGTTGGATGCTGCCTGAACTGCTGTGCTCTTCCAGCACCACTAACCCAGTATTTGGTTTTCAGCATCTGCAGTCATTGTTTTTACCTTAGTGAGAGGTTGAGGCAGACAGAAGGACAGACTGAGAGACAAAGATAGGGAAAGAGAGAGAGATGAGGAGACAAAGAAACGAAAAGAAAGCGACAGAGAGAGAGAGATTGATGGAGAGACAAAGAGAAAAAGTCAAGAAGAGAGTGAGAGGAAGAGAGAGAGAAAGAGAAACTAAGACAGAGAGAGTAACAGAGAAAGTGAAAGAGTGGTAGAACTAGAGGGAGACAGGGAGACATAGACTCAGACAGCGTGACAAAGAGGCACAGGGAGAGCAAAGGAGAGAGAGAAAAACAGAGAGAGAAAGAAAAAGGGGCAGAGAGAGAGAGATACATAGACAGAGAGAGAAAAAGAAATTCCTAGCTCCCCCCAAACTTCAAATCCACACCTTTTCCTACGTGATTTCCAATCTGGAAAGGTTGAAAGGGGATTAAGAAAGGGCGAGAGAGGAAGGAGACGGTCAGTTGGGGATAATGAGAGGTTCATGTGGGTGAAAGGAGAGGGTCAGATGGGGTAAGGTGCGGAAGGAGTGTGTGAGGGGAAATGACAGGATGAGGTAGGAGGAGGGAGAGAGGACGAGAAAGGCGAGGTAAGAGAGAGAGAAGGTAGGATAAGCGAGGAGGAGAAAATGGGAGGGACGGATGAGAGACTGAGGCAGGAGTTCAGAGAGTGGAAAGCGGGGGTCGAAAAGGGAGGGGGCAGGTGCGGGAGTGAAATAGAGAGGGAGGGGTGAGAGAGAAAGGGGGAATGAGAGGGAGAGAGAAAGATGGCATAGAATAGAGGGAGCGAAGAGAGGTGGAGAGGTAGAGTAAGAGAATGAGGAGAGTGTGGATTCAAAGTGGAGGGAGGAGGCTAGGTGTGGTCAGCTGGGTTAGAGGGAGAGAGCAAGAACTGGGTTATTCCTGTTAGGAAGCCCGCCTTGGGATGATGAGTGAATGACCTCTTCCTGTAGCATGTTTCAATCTGGCAAAATACCAATCAAAGGCACGATGGCTCAGTGGTTAGCACTGCAGCCTCACAGCACCAGGGACTCAGGTTCGATTCCAGCCTTGGGTGACTGTCTGTGTGGAGTTTGCACATTCTCCCCGTGTCTGCGTGGGTTTCCTCTGGGTGCTCCGGTTTCCTCCCACAATCCAAAGATGTGCAGGTGAACTGGCCATGCTAAATTGCCCACAGTGTTAGATGCATTAGTCAGAGGGAAATGGGTCTGGGTGGGTTACTCTTCGGAGGTTCAGTATGGACTTGTTGGGTTGAAGGGCCTGTTTCCACACTGGAGGGAATCATCGAACCTAAACTGGAGCCCAGGCAAGCTTGCAGAGCTCATAATTAACAACTGTCACAGCACAAAGGAGAGAGACTAGTAGCTCTGATGATGGATTTAAGGAGCTGGGATATGTCAGTATGATCCACGTGATGGGCATCTGGAAGTACTCATGGACGCCCTCATAAGAATGGGGTACGATGCTCAACTCATCAACCGCCAGTTCCAACGTGCCACAGCAACGAACCGTAATGACCTCCTCAGGAGACAGACACGTGCTGCAACCGACAGGGTACCCTTCGTTGTTCAGTACTTCCCATGAGCTGAAAAACTACGCCATGTACTTCGTGAGCTGCACCACATTGTCAATGAGGATGAGCACCTCGCCAAGACAGTCCCCATACCTCCATTGCTTCCTTTTAAACAACCGCCAAACCTCAAACAGATCATTGTTGGTAGCAAGCTGCCCGGCTCTCAGGACATCTCCATACAACCCTGTCACGGTAGGTGCTGCAAGACGTGTCAGAGTGTGGACATGGATACCACCATTACACTTGGAGACACCTCCCACCATGTACATGGCAGGTACTCATGTGACTCAGCCAACATTGTCTATCTTATATGTTGCAGGCAAGGGTGCCCTGAGGCATAGTACATTGGGGAAACCATGCAAAGGCTACGGAATGGATGAAAGGACACCTCACAAAAATCAACAGACAGGAGGGTTCCCTCCAAGTTGGGGAACACTTCAGTGGTCCAGGACATTCGACCTCGGTGACCATTCTCCAAGGTGGACTTCGGGACAGGCAGCAGTGAAACGTGGCTGAGCAGAGGCTGATAGCTAAGTTCAGTACCCATAGGGAGGGCCTCAACCAGGACCTTGGGTTCATGTCACATTACAGGTGACCACCATTGCACTGTACACACACACACATAGTCACATATATACACAGACATGCACACAGACACTCACGCACACCCTTACAGACACACACACTCCCACATTCATCCTCTCAGAGACTTAGACCATTCTACACTCACATACACACATATACACTCTTTCTCACAGACATTCACAACCCCCCACCCCACACACACACACACCCTCACAGACTTAAGATACTCTACACATACGTATAAACTCTCTCTCACACTCACAACCCTCCCCAACCCAGACACACACACACACAAAGACCCACATACACACATATTCATATACGTTTGTGGGGTGAATTTGTACTTGCAGAGTACTTTGCTCAAAAACTGCATGAATTCATGTAAAACTTTGTGATCTCACTTTTTAGATTAGAATCAATCTAAACATCATGGCATAGACAGAGAACACAAGGGGCTAACACCTTCACCATATTGTCTAGCTAACACCAATTGTTACAGTTAACCTGACAATGCAACTTTCAAAAAAAAAAGTTTTGTGATTTACACATGAAAGAAGTGAAACGATCAGTGGTGCTCTGAAAGCTAGTGTGCTTCCAATTAAACCTGTTGGATTATAACCTGGTGTTGTGTGATTTTTAAGTATGATCAACGTTGGACTCAAATCTCTGGCCAAATTTCCAAACCTGCATAATATCTTGAAGATAAGTTTTTGTGACAGCATGTGTTAGAAAGTTGTTGGGATGGAGTTGGGGAGGAAGAATTGTATGATCGTTAAATATCTGACAACCCTGACTTTCCTTCATATGTCAGTAGTGGGAGAGGAGGCCAATCAAACTGAACCTCACCCTGTACCTGAGCATGGAATCTTCAGCAGCATTCCAACTGCGAGCAAGCCTATAAAGCCTATTTATATGTGGAAAAGAATGGGCTTCTCAGTGATAGGCAACATGGTTTTTTGTGCGGGGGAGATTGTGCCTTACCAACTTAAAAGAGTTCTTTGAGGAAGTTGATAGATGAAGGAAGGACTGTAAATGTCATAGACATGGACTTTAGTAAGGCGTTTGATAAGGTTCCCCATGGTGTGCAGGGTGTTCTAGCTAGGTGGATAAAGAGCTGGTTCAGCAACAGGAGACAGAGAGTAGTCATTGAAGGGAGGTTCTCAAAATGGAGAAAAGTGACCAGTGGCATTCCACAGAGATCGGTGCTGGGGTCGCTGTTGTTTGCGATATACATAAACGATCTAAAAGAGGGCACTGTTGGTCTGATCAGCAAATTTGCAGATGACACGAAGATTGGTGGAGTTGCAGAAAGCATAAGGGACTGTCAAAGAATACAGGAGGATATAGATAGACTGGAGAGTTGGGCAGAGAAGTGGCAGATGGAGTTCAAACCAGGTAAATGTGAGGTGATGCATTTTGTAAGGTCTAATTCTAGAGCGGACTATACTGTAAACGGAAGAGCCTTGGGAAAAGTTGATGAACTGAGAGATCTGGAGTTCAGGTCCATTGCATCCTGTAGGTGGCTGCATAGGTGGATAGAGTGGTCAAGAAGGCCTATGGTATGTTTGCCTTCATCAGATGGGGTATAAGAGCTGGCAGGTCATGTTAAAATTGTACAAGACTAATTTGGCCGCATTTAAAATACTGTGTACAGTTCTGGGCGCCACATTACCAAAAGGGTGTGGATACTTTGGAGAGGGTGCAGAGGTTTACGAGGATGTTGCCTGGTATGGAAGGTGCTAGCTATGAAGAGAGGTTGAGTAGGTTAGCATTGTTTTCATTAGAAAGAAAAGAGATTGAGGGGGGAAGCTGACTGAGGTTGAGAAAGTCATGAAGAATATAGACAGGATGGACAGAGATAAGCTTTTTTTCCCAGAGTGAGGAATTCAATAATGAGAGGTTATGCTTTCAAAGTGAGAGGTGAAAAGTTTAAGGGGGATATACGTGGTAAATACTTTACACAGAGGGTGGTAGATGCCTGGAATGCATTGCCAGCAGAGGTGGTAGAGGCAGGCACGGTAGATTCATTTAAGGTGCATCTGGATAGATGCATGAGTAGGTGGGGGGCAGAGGGATACAGATGCTTAGGAATTGCGCAGAGGTTTATACAGTGGATTTGGATTGGCTCAGACTTGGAGGACCAAAGGGCCAGTTCCTGGGTTGTAATATTTCTTTGTTAAACAGGCAGCTTTGAAAGTTATTTTGTATTGACAGGATAGTTCAGGTTCTTACTCATTTCCACTCAGCTATGAAAATTCCACAAGAAAACAGCACTGGCTCTTTGACAGTGCCCACTCCCTCGGCATTGACCCTCTGACAGTGCAGCTCTCACCCTCCGACAGTGCAGCTTTCCGTCAGCACTGACCCTTCAACAGTGCCTACTCCCATAGTAATGACACTCTAACAGTGCCCGCACCTCAGTGCTGACTCTCCAACAGTGCCTGTTCCTTCAGTACTGACCCAGACAGTGCCCACCCCCTTAGTGCTGACCCTCTGACACTGCCCACTCCCTCAGCACTGACCCTCTGACAGTACCCACTCCTGCAGTACTGAACCTCCAACAGTACCCAATTCCTCAGTGCTGATCCTCTGACACTGACAATGCTTCTTCCCTCAGTGCTGATTCTTCAACAGTGCAGCACTCCCTCGATACTGACCCTCTGACAGTGCGTACTCCCTCAGCGCTGACTTCAGACAGCACAGACCCTCTGACACAGACCATCAGTAATAACCTTCCAGTAGTGTAGAACTCTCTCCAATACATGGTATATCTGCAGCACTCCCTCAGTGTATATCATTCATTGTATATCTATCAGTCAGACTGTGTCTGCATACCAGTGGAACCGAGTGTACCTGTGTGTGCTAATAAATCCATGTAGGCGTGTACCTGAGAGTGTATGCTAATGAATCAGTTTGCACACACATATATGAGTGGAGTGTTTTCACGAGTATGCAGGTATTTGTGTCCCCAGAGTGTACATGCACCACAATGTGTACAAGTCTGGGTGTGTATTTGCACATACCAGAAAGTATGTGTAAAATTCCATTTGTGCATACCAAATTGTGTGTGTTTGCGCATAGCAGAGTGTGCACATGAGCCAGAAAGTGTGTGTATGCACACCCAATGTAAACATATATGATCACGTGAGTACATGTGGGTGTACCAGAGTGGGTACACAAAAGATAGTGTGCGCTTGCACGAGTATACGTTGTGAAGATCACGATATTTGATTTTATTTTTGGTTTGTGACCAAACTGGAGAAAGGTCTGTTCTAAAAGAAGGAAGCTGTACAAAGAGATGCAGTGGTTTTATAGCACATTGGGAGCTGTATTTACACTGTTGATGTGGGAGAGGAAGTGGCAGGACAGGAGATTGCCGGACACGAGAACCCCGTGGGTGAGCGTTCAAGGCCAATCTGCCTGGAGCCGGCCTGTTGATTGGGTCCTTGACCGGTATGGGGATTAGGAGTGTTCAGTTTGGTCATATCTCTGTGATTGGCTGCTGGGCTGGCACACAGTCCGTGCATGAACAAGATTGGAGCGGAAAGACTGCAGAGTCTAAAGAGGCTACTTCACCATCTCTCCATGCAGACAGGCAACAATGAATTGGAAGACAGCTCACTGTTCTCACTCACCATTTGTCGAGCAGCTGCTGCCTCTGACCGGTGACTGAGGGACTGAACAGCTAGTATTCCAAATGTTTTGGCAATGTGTGTCTACACTGCTGAGTGTGAGGGTGTGCAAACATTCTGCATGTGAGTCAGTACATGTGCATGTGTGAACATGAGAACAGAATCTGCACGTTTAAAAACATTCAGTCGTGGGATGTAGGTGCCGCAACCTGGCCAGCACGTATGGTTCATCCCGAGCTCTCCTTAAGGAGGTGGTGAGAACTTTGCGAACTGCTGCAGTCCATGAGTCAGTGTATATGTGTGTGTGTGTGTGCGCACAAAGAGTGTATGCACCAGTCAGTGTGTGCGTGTGCAAAGTGTATGCAAAGTCTGTGAGAAGACTTGTTGTGGTTCTGTTAGACGTTTCGTCCCCTGTCTGGGTGACATCCTCAGTGCTTGGGAGCCTCCTGTGAAGCGCTTCAATTAGTGTCTGTGCATATGCGCACAAGTGTGTACGAGTCAGTGTCTGTGTGCAAAGAGTGTACACATGAATCAATGTCTGTGAGTGTGCAAGAGTCAGTGTGCAAAGTGTGTATGTGAGACACTGTGTGCATGTGTTTGCATGAGTCAGGTTGTGCACGTGTGCAAAGAGGAATCCCAGGAGTCAACATCTGTGTGTCTTGTGTGTGTGCGCTTGCATGCAAACAGTGTTGATCACTTCCTGAAACAAATGGCTCGCTCACAGACAGAAATGTAGGCCTTTCCTGGCTGCAGTTTGCCAGTGGGGAACTGGACCGACAACGCACATCACAATGGTGACAGAAGACGATGCGCACGAGAGAGAGAGAGAGAGAGAAATGTAGAGTTTAGACGCTGCTGGCCCTTTCCCGCAGATTCAAGCTGGCAGAGCGGGGGGGGGGGGGGGGGGGGGAAGTTCGTCAGAGGGTCACGGTGCCCAGGTGCCGGGTGTGGACCCTTTGGTGCCGCTTGACGTGGGGCGAGCGGGTGAAGCCCTTGCCGCAGACGGTGCACTTGTAGGGCCGCTCGCCGGTGTGGACACGTCCATGCTTCTTGAGCTCGCCAGACTGCGTGAAGTCCTTGCCGCAGACGGCACACTTGTAGGGCCGCTCGCCCGTGTGGACCCGCCGGTGGGTCAGCAGGTTGGAGGAGTTGACAAAGGCCTTGCCGCAGATGCCGCAGGCGAATGGCCTCTCGCCCGTGTGGACCCTCTCGTGGACGGTTACCTCGGAGAGATGCTTGAAGGCCTTGCCGCAGGACGCACAGAGGAACGGCCTCTCGCCCGTGTGGACCCGCTGGTGGGTCCTCACCGACGACGGGTGCAGGAAGCCCTTGCCGCAGATGCCGCACTGGTGCCTGGGGCGCCGCCCATCCTGGTCGATCAGTCTTCCTCCTCTTCCTCTGGAGGGAACGGGGGCAGGCCCCTCCACGACAATCTCCTCCTCCTCCTGTCGGATCAGCCTTACCATGTCTCCCTTCGGTGGGACTGAGGGAAGAGAGCACATGAAGAGCATTTATTTCAGAATGAAAAAGTACAGGGAGCTTTACGCTGTATCTAATCCCCTGTACCTGTCCTGGGAGTGATCGATGGGGGAGGAGGAGGGGAGGGCGGGGGGAAATGATGTAGAGGGAACTTTGCTCTGTATCTAATCCCCTGTACCTGTCCTGGGAGTGATCGATGGTGGGGGGGCAGGGGGAAATGGTGTAGAGGGAACTCTGCTCTGTATCTAATCCCCTGTACCTGTCCTGGGAGTGATCGATGGTGGGGGGGGCAGGGGGAAATGGTGTAGAGGGAACTTTGCTCTGTATCTAATCCCCTGTACCTGTCCTGGGAGTGATCGATGGTGGGGGGGCAGGGGGAAATGGTGTAGAGGGAACTCTGCTCTGTATCTAATCCCCTGTACCTGTCCTGGGAGTGATCGATGGTGGGGGGGCAGGGGGAAATGGTGTAGAGGGAACTCTGCTCTGTATCTAATCCCCTGTACCTGTCCTGGGAGTGATCGATGGTTGGGGGGCAGGGGGAAATGGTGTAGAGGGAACTCTGCTCTGTATCTAATCCCCTGTACCTGTCCTGGGAGTGATCGATGGTTGGGGGGCAGGGGGAAATGGTGTAGAGGGAACTCTGCTCTGTATCTAATCCCCTGTACCTGTCCTGGGAGTGATCGATGGTGGGGGGGCAGGGGGAAATGGTGTAGAGGGAACTCTGCTCTGTATCTAATCCCCTGTACCTGTCCTGGGAGTGATCGATGGTGGGGGGGCAGGGGGAAATGGTGTAGAGGGAACTCTGCTCTGTATCTAATCCCCTGTACCTGTCCTGGGAGTGATCGATGGTGGGGGGGCAGGGGGAAATGGTGTAGAGGGAACTCTGCTCTGTATCTAATCCCCTGTACCTGTCCTGGGAGTGATCGATGGTGGGGGGGCAGGGGGAAATGGTGTAGAGGGAACTCTGCTCTGTATCTAATCCCCTGTACCTGTCCTGGGAGTGATCGATGGTGGGGGGGCAGGGGGAAATGGTGTAGAGGGAACTCTGCTCTGTATCTAATCCCCTGTACCTGTCCTGGGAGTGATCGATGGTGGGGGGGCAGGGGGAAATGGTGTAGAGGGAACTCTGCTCTGTATCTAATCCCCTGTACCTGTCCTGGGAGTGATCGATGGTGGGGGGGGCAGGGGGAAATGGTGTAGAGGGAACTTTGCTCTGTATCTAATCCCCTGTACCTGTCCTGGGAGTGATCGATGGTGGGGGGGGCAGGGGGAAATGGTGTAGAGGGAACTTTGCTCTGTATCTAATCCCCTGTACCTGTCCTGGGAGTGATCGATGGTGGGGGGGGCAGGGGGAAATGGTGTAGAGGGAACTTTGCTCTGTATCTAATCCCCTGTACCTGTCCTGGGAGTGATCGATGGTTGGGGGGCAGGGGGAAATGGTGTAGAGGGAACTCTGCTCTGTATCTAATCCACCATCCTGGGAGTATTTGATGAGAGGACAGTGTCGAAGGGAGTTTTACTATGTATCTAACCCCATGCTGTCCCTGTCCTGGGAGTGTTTGAGTGAGCTTAGCCTTTAGATTAAAAGACAGAAAGGATTCTTACCTTTAGTTTGAAAAAGTAGGACATCAAAAGGTGGTCACGGGAAAACAGAACACCATTCAGCCCATCACTGTATGCCTGCTAGCCTTCAGGTGTTTCCCCTCCCATCCACTCAGGGAGCACAAGGAAGCGCCCTCTCACCCCAATATCCAAGCTCCCCATCCCTGTAATGAACAGGGTCCCCATCACAGCAAAGAGGTATCTGTCGGTAAAGGGAAATTATACAAGTAGGAGCAGGAGTAGACCATCGGGCCCACTGAGTCTGCTTCACCAGTCAATGAGATCATGACTGACCTGATCATCCTCAACTCCACTCCCCTGCCTTTATCTTGCCCACTCCACCAGTAACTCTTGATTTCCCTTCCTGATTAAACCTCTCTCTCTCTCTCTCTCTCAGTTTTGAAAGACCCAGCCTCAGTAGCCCTCTGCAGAAAAGAATTCCACAGATTCCCTCCCCTCAGAGAGAAGAAAATTCTCCTCATCTGTCCTCAAGGGGGTGATCCCTTCTTCTGAGATTGCGCACCTCTGGTCCTACGCTCTCCCAAACAAGAGCAAACGATTACTCCACACCTCCCCTGTCAAATTCCCCCTTAAAATCCTCTCCTCAGATAGGAACAGCATGACATTAGATACAGAGTAAAGATCCCTGTGCACTTTCTCCCTTCAAACACTCCGAGGATGGGGACAGCACAGGGTTAAATATTGAGTAAAGCTCTCTCCACACTATGCTCCTAGGACAAGGACAGCATGGAGTTAGATGGAAGGAATACCTAATAAAGGTCACACCTCATTCTTCTGAACTCCATCGAGTAAAGGCCCATCCTACTCAGCCCGCACCTCATCAGACAGTCCCTCCATTCCAAGGATCAGCCAAGTGAACCTTTCCTGGATTCCCTCCAATGCCAGTCTATCTTTTGTTTGATATGGGACCCCAAAATTATTCACCGTATTCCAGCTGTGGTCTGAGGAGAGCCTTATAGAGTCATAGAGATGTACAGCTTGGAAACAGACCCTTCGGTCCAACCCGTCCACGCTGACCCAGATATCCCAACCCAATCTAGTCCCCACCTGCCAGCACCTGGCCCATATCCCTCCATATTCATATACCCATCCAAATGCCTCTTAAATGTTGCAATTGTACCAGCCTCCACCACATCCTCTGGCAGCTCATTCCACACACGCACCACCCTCTGTGTGAAAAAGTTGCCCCTTAGGTCTCTTTTATATCTTTCCCCTCTCACCCTAAACCTTTGCCCTCTAGTTCTGGACTCCCCGACCCCGGGGAAAAGACTTTGTTTATTTATCCTATCCATGCCCCTCATAATATTTTAAACCTCTGTTAGGTCTTGTACAGTTTTAGTAAAAACCTCCCTACTTTTATACTGCATTTCTCCTGAAATAAAGACCATTTGCTGTCCCCATTACCTGTTCAACTTAGACGCTCGTCTTTTTTTGTGATTTATGCACGTGGACTCCCGAATTCCTCTGTTCCAGTCTTTCTCCATTTAAATAACATGCAGCTCCTCTATTCTTCTTGCCAAAATGCATCGACTCACATTTCCCCATATTATATTTTATCTGCTGAGTTTTTTCTCCCCCCCCCCCCCACTCACTTAACCCCTCAGTGCAAAAAGAAAACCCCAAAGAATTGCAGATTTTGGCAATTAGAAAGAGACATTTCTGGAAAGCGCTCAGCAAGTGACAAAGCAACTGACTAGAGTCACAGAGATGGGCAGCACAGACAACCATCCTTTGGCCCAATTTGTCCATGCCAACCAAATATCCTAAACTAATCTAGTCCAATTTGCCAGCATTTGGCCCACACCCTCCGAAACCTTCCTATTCATCTACTCATCCAGATGCCATTTAAATATTTTCATTGAGCCAGCCCCACCACTTCCTCTGACAGCTCATCCCACACACGCACCACCCTCTGCGTGAAAAAGTTGCCCCCCCCGAGGTCCCTTTCAAATCTCTCCCCTCTCGCCCTAAACCTATGCCTTCTAGTTTTGGACTGGCTTACCCTGGGGGAAAAGACCCTAGCTATTCATCCTATTCATGCCCCTCATGATTTTATAAACCTCTATTAAAGGTCACCCCTCAGCCTCCGATGCTCCAGGTACAACTTCCCCAGCCTATTCAGCCTCTCCCCATAGCTCAAACTCTCCAACCCTGGCAACATCTTGTAAACGTTTTTCTGCACCCTGCCAAGTTGAAGAAGTCAGAACAAGAGCATGCCATCCAGCCCTTTGAGCCTGCTCCACCATTCAATAAGATCATGGCTGACCTTTTCATGGACTCAGCTCCACTTACCCACATTTTCACCGTTCCCTTAATTCCTTTATTTTTCAAAAAAAGTATCTACCTTAGCTTTAAAAGTGATTACTGAAGTAATGTCAACTACTTCCCTGGGCAAGGAATTCTGTCGATTACCAACCCTCTGGGTGAAGAAGTTCCTTCTCAGTTCACTTCTAAACCTGCTTCCTCTAATCTCGAGGCTGTGCCCTCTTGTCCGAGTTTCACCTACCAGTGGAAGCACCTATCAATTCTATTTTATTGACTCCCTTCATAATTTTATATGCTTCTCTAAGATACCCCCTCATTCCAATGAATATAAGAATTCCAATGAATATAAGCCCAATCTACTCAGCCTCTCCTTATAAGCCAACCCTTCTGACCTCTGGAAACAACCTAGTGAACCTCCTCTGCTCCCCCTCCCGCGCCAATACATCCTTTCTCAAGTAAGAAGACCAAATCTGTACGCAGTCCTCCAGGTGCGGCCTCACCAGTACCTTGTACAGCTGTAACATTCTCCCAGCTTTTAAACTCAACCACTTCAACAATGGAGGACAAAATTCCATTTGCCTTCCTAATTACTTCTTGTACCTTCATGCACTCACGTCCCTCGGCAAATCAGTATGCTGCAACTTTGTACCATTCAAGTCATAATCTAGTTTGCTGTTACTCCTACCAAAATGTATGACTTTACATTTACTCACATTGTATTCCATCTGCCAGATCTTTAGCCACTCATTTAAAGCATTTATGTTCCTCTGCAAAGTTTCACAGCCCTCCGCACACTTTGCTGTGTCACTCATCTTCGTGTCATCAGCAACGTTGACACTGTACACATGGTCCAAATCATCTATATAAATTGTAAGTAACTGTGGTCCCAACACCGATCCCCGAGGCACACCACTAGTCAATGATTGCCTGATTTAACAACATCTTTGCTATAGCAGGGAGACCAGAATTGCATGCAGTATTCCAAAAGTGGCCTAACCAATGTCCTGTACAGCCTCAACAGGACTTCCCAAGTCCTGTACTCAATGCACTGACCTATAAAAGAATGCATACCAAATGCCTTTTTCACCACCCCGTCTACCTAAGATGGCACTTTCAAGAAACTATGAACCTGCACTAGAAGGTCTCTTTGTTCAGCTACATTCCCCCAGGACCTTACCATTAAGTGTATAAGCCCTGCCCTGATTTACCTTTCCAAAATGCAGCACCTCATATTTATCTAAATTAAACGCCAGCTCGGCCCATTTGATCAAGGTCCCCGGTGTACTCTAAGGTAACCCTCTTTGCTGTCCACTACACCTCCAATTTTGTTGTCATCTGCAAACTTACTAACCATACCTCCTATGTTCACACCCAAATCATTTATACAAATGACAAAAACAGTGGACCCAGGCCTCCAGTATGAAAAGCATCCCTCCACTATCACCCTCTGTCCCCTGCCTTTGAGCCAGTTCTGCATCCAAATGGCCAGCTCTCCCTGTATTCCACGTGATGCATTCTTGCCAACCAGTTTACTACGTAGAACCTTATCGAACACATCTCCAGCACTCTGCCCTCATCGATCCTCTTTTTCACTTTTTTAAAAACACTCAATCAAGTTAGTGAGACATGAGTTCCCATCCACAAAGCTATGTTGATGATCCCTAATCAGTCCTTAACTTTCCAAATACACGTACAGAGGAACCTCGATTATCTGAACATCGATTATCTGAATTTCAGATTATTCAAAGAAGGTCTCGTGGTCCCGATGGAAACATTACATCAACGTGGTGTTTCCAACACTGATGGCTTCTCTTGTTTACACTGATTAAAAATAAATTCGGCTTACTGAAATGCAGCTGAGAACAGTCCTGGACATCGATGGGAGCCCAGGCACTGTCTCTAAATGTCTGATCACCAGCCCAGTCTCTCTCCCTCTCCCCCTCTTCTCTCCTTTCCCTGGAGTTCTATACAAGGGGCTTCAGCAATGCTGCAGATCTCTTACACACAAAATGTGTGTCAGCTCAGAAACGAACCCTGAGACAGAGAGAGGAAAAAGGTAACTTCAGCAAACTCCGAGCCCTGGAGGAGAGGCATTGAATCAGTTAACCGAATAATCAATTATCCAAAGGAAATAGCAGCTGCCCATCTTGTTTGAATAATCGAGGTTCCCCTGTACACCCTATCCCTCAGAATTCGCTCCAACAACTTACCGACCTGAAATTAGGCTGACTGGTCTATAGTTCCCTGGCTTTTCCTTACCACCTTTCTTAATTAGTGGCACCATGTTTGCCAACCTCCAGTCTTTCAGCACCTCACCTGTGACGATCTCAGCACTATCTCAGCAAGGGGCCCAGCAATCACTTCTCTAGCTTCCCACAGAGTTCTAGGGTACACCTGACCCAGGGATTTATCCACCTTTCTGGATTTTAAGACCTCCAGCACCTCCTCTTCTTCTGTAAGATGGACACTTTTCAAAATATCACTGTTTCTCCAAGTTCTCTAGCTTCCCTATCCTTCTCTACAGTAAATACTGATGCAAAATACTCATTTAGTATCTCAACCCATCTCCAGTGGTTCCACACATGGATGGGTTTGTTGTTCTTTATGGGGCCCTATTCTCTTCCAAGTTACACTTTTGTCCTTAATGTATTATGGGCGGCAGAGTGGTTAGCACTGCAGCCTCACAGCACCAGAAGCCCAGGTTCGATTCCAGCCTCGGGTGACTGTGTGTGGAGTTTGCATGTTCTCCCAGTGTCTGCATGGGTTTCCTCCGAGTGCTCTGGTTTCCTCCCACAGTCCAAAAATGTGCAGGCCATGCTAAATTCAAAGGGGAATGGGTCTGGGTGGGTTACTCTTCGGAGGGTCGGTGTGGACTGGTTGGGCCAAAGGGCCTGTTTCCACACTGTAGGGAATCTAATCAATCAGGTATTTGTAGAACCCCTTTCGATTTTCCTTAACCCTATTTGCCAAAGCTATCTCACATGTCCTTTTTGCCCTCCTGGATCTCCTTCGAGTATAATCCTACTGCCCTTATACTCCTGGAGGGATTCACTCAATCTCAGTTCTCTATACCTGCCATACACCTCCTTTTTATTGATCAAAGCCTCAATTTCTCTAGTCATACAGCATTCTCTGTAACTACCAGCCTTGCCCTTCACACCAGCAGGAACATACTGCCTCTGGCCTCTCATCTCATTTTTGAAGGCTTCCCACTTCCCTTCACCTGTGAATAATCTCTCCCAACCAAGTTCTTGCCTAATACCATCAAAATTGGCCGTCCTCCAACTTAGAATTTTAACTTTTAGATCAGGTCTATCTTTCTCCATAACTATATTTAAACTAATAGAATTCAGATCACTGCCCCCAAAAAGTGTTCTACCCACTGACTCCTCAGTCACTTGTCCTGCCTTATTCCTTGTGGAGGTCAAGTTTCACTCCTTGTCTCATAGGTACACCCACATACTGAATAAGAACATTTTCTCCAGTATATTAACAACTTCCTCTCCATCCAAGCCCTTAACATTATGGCAGTCCCAGTCTATGTTTGGAAATTTTAAATCCCCTACCATTACAGCCCTATCATTTTTACAGATATCTGAGGTCTCCTTAAAATTTTCCACTGACTACTGTCACACAAATAATATCTCTCCCAGAGAGAAAAAAAAATCTTAAATTAGATTAGAATACATTACAGTGTGGAAACAGGCCCTTCGGCCCAACAAGTCCACACTGACCCGCCGAAGCGCAACCCACCCATACACCTACGTTTACCCCTTACCTAACACTACAGGCAATTTAGCATGGCCAATTCACCTGACCTGCACATCTTTGGGCTGTGGGAGGAAACCAGAACATCTGGAGGAAACCCACACAGACACGGGGAGAACGTGCAAACTCCACACAGTCTGAGGTGGGAATTGAACCCGGGTCCCCGGTGCTGTGAGGCAGCAGTGCTAACCACTGTGCCACCGTGCCGCCCTGTTCCCACTCCAAGGATGCTTCCAAACCTGAGTGTTTTCTCTCTGAACTTCTACGTTTTTTTTGCTTCCAATATCCCTCAGCAAACTCATGTGCGTCATCTTCAATCCTTGCCTTATTTTAGTGTGTCATCCACACTCACTCGCCTTGTCCAAGTCCTTAATAGATGTTTGAAACAACTGTAGCCCCAGCGCTGATCCCAACGGCACTGCAAGGGTAACCAGCCTGTAGATGTGACGCACCCGCTCCCCCCCCCAAACCCACCTTGATCTCAACTCCTTGGGCAGAAAGGTTTGCCTCACTCGGATGGGCTTGTGAAAATTTGGGAACACATTCCCAGGAGTTTAAGAGAACGACATGGGGATACGATGGAACAGGAGGTGGAGGCAGAGGTGAGGGGGAAATGAGAGTAGCGAGCATATGGCATACACACACACAGGCTAGCAGTCTGACGAAGGAAGGCGAGAGGACTGAGTGGTCTGAGGCTATTCTCTGTTTGGATCATTCCCACCTGCCTCACACAGGCATGGTCTCTCCTCCTAAACCTACCTGCCATCCCACGGAGTGTAGTGTCAGACGTCTCAAAAGGGCAGAGGGTGGGGGGAAGGAGGTGGAGAGACTCAGAAGAGGCACGGACTTTTCCTGTGCACCCGGTGTAGCCCTCACCCCACCCACTACTTCTCAAGTGCCTCCTGTCGGTTTTCCCCGCATAGACGTCCCTTCTGTGACAGCTTGGTGCCTAGAGAGAGAGAGACAGACAGACAGAGAGAGACACAGAGAGAGAGAGACAGAGAGAGAGAGACAGAGAGAGAGAGACAGAGAGAGACACAGAGAGAGAGACACAGAGAGAGAGAGACAGAGAGAGACAGAGAGACAGAGAGAGAGACAGAGAGAGACAGAGAGAGAGAGAGAGAGAGAGAGAGAGAGACAGAGAGCGAGAGAGAGACACAGAGAGAGACACAGAGAGAGAGAGAGACAGAGAGAGAGAGAGAGAGAGACAGAGAGAGAGAGAGACAGAGAACACACAGAAGAATAGAGAGATGGTAGTTAAACAAGAGAACATGAAAATATCCTGTACCACTCCATACTGGGGTGGTAGTGGCACAATAATAACAATTCCGTTTCACATTGGGGCAGTGGTATAACACTGCCACTGCTCCCCCTTCACCCTGGGGCAGTGGTGCCACACTGATAGCAGTCACCCTTTACAGTGGGGTAGTGGTGTCACAATGATAGCAGTCCCTCTGCACACTGGAACAATGGTGTCACACTGATAGCAGTCCCCCCCTCACACTGCGGCAGTGGTGTCATAATGAGAGCAGTCCCCCCACCACCCCCCTACACTGGGGCAGTGGTGTCACACTGATAACAGTCCCCTCCCCCCACACTAGGGCAGTGATGTCACACTGATAGTAGTCCACTCCCCAAACTGGGGCAGTGGTTTCACATTGATCACAACCTTTTCACACTGGGGCAGTGGTGTCATACTGATAGCAGTCCCCCCACCCCCTCACACTGGGGCAGTAGTGTCACACTGATAGCAATCCCCCCCACCCCCTCACACTGGGGCAGTAGTGTCACACTGATAGCAATCCCCCCCACCCCTCACACTGGGGCAGTGGTGTCATACGGATAGCAGTCCCCCCACCTCCTCACACTAGGGCAGTGGTGTCATACTGATAGCAATCCCCCCCACCCCTCACACTGGGGCAGTGGTGTCACACTGATAGCAGTCCCCCCCTCACACTGCGGCAGTGGTGTCATAATGAGAGCAGTCCCCCCACCACCCCCCTACACTGGGGCAGTGGTGTCACACTGATAACAGTCCCCTCCCCCCACACTAGGGCAGTGATGTCACACTGATAGTAGTCCACTCCCCAAACTGGGGCAGTGGTTTCACATTGATCACAACCTTTTCACACTGGGGCAGTGGTGTCATACTGATAGCAGTCCCCCCACCCCCTCACACTGGGGCAGTAGTGTCACACTGATAGCAATCCCCCCCACCCCTCACACTGGGGCAGTGGTGTCATACGGATAGCAGTCCCCCCACCTCCTCACACTGGGGCAGTAGTGTCACACTGATAGCAGTCCTCCCACCCCCTCACACTAGGGCAGTGGTGTCATACTGATAGCAATCCCCCCCACCCCTCACACTGGGGCAGTGGCGTCACACTGATAGCAGTCCTCCCACCCCCTCACACTGGGGCAGTAGTGTCACACTGATAGCAGTCCCCCCCCCCGCCACACACTGGGGCAGTGGTGTCACACTGATAGCAATCCCCCCACCCCCTCACACTGGGGCAGTGGTGTCATACGGATAGCAGTCCCCCCACCTCCTCACACTGGGGCAGTGGTGTCACACTGATAGCAATCCCCCCACCCCCTCACACTGGGGCAGTGGTGTCACACTGATAGCAATCCCCCTCACCCCCTCACACTGGGGCAGTAGTGTCACACTGATAGCAATCCCCCCCCACCCCTCACACTGGGGCAGTGGTGTCATACGGATAGCAGTCCCCCCACCTCCTCACACTGGGGCAGTGGTGTCATACGGATAGCAGTCCCCCCACCTCCTCACACTAGGGCAGTGGTGTCATACTGATAGCAATCCCCCCCACCCCTCACACTGGGGCAGTGGTGTCACACTGATAGCAGTCCTCCCACCCCCTCACACTGGGGCAGTGGTGTCACACTGATAGCAATCCCCCCACCCCCTCACACTGGGGCAGTGGTGTCATACTGACAGCAGTCCCCCCACCCCCTCACACTGGGGCAGTGGTGTCATACGGATAGCAGTCCCCCCACCTCCTCACACTGGGGCAGTGGTGTCACACTGATAGCAGTCCTCCCACCCCCTCACACTGGGGCAGTAGTGTCACACTGATAGCAGTCCCCCCCCCCCGCCACACACTGGGGCAGTGGTGTCACACTGATAGCAATCCCCCCACCCCCTCACACTGGGGCAGTGGTGTCACACTGATAGCAGTCCCCCCACCCCCTCACACTGGGGCAGTGGTGTCACACTGATAGCAATCCCCCCACCCCCTCACACTGGGGCAGTAGTGTCACACTGATAGCAGTCCCCCCACCCCCTCACACTGGGGCAGTGGTGTCACACTGATAGCAATCCCCCCACCCCCTCACACTGGGGCAGTGGTGTCACACTGATAGCAATCCCCCCACCCCCTCACACTGGGGCAGTGGGGTCACACTGATAGCAGTCCCCCCACCCCCTCACACTGGGGCAGTGGTGTCACACTGATAGCAATCCCCCCACCCCCTCACACTGGGGCAGTGGGGTCACACTGATAGCAGTCCCCCCACCCCCTCACACTGGGGCAGTAGTGTCACACTGATAGCAGTCCCCCCACCCCCTCACACTGGGGCAGTGGTGTCACACTGATAGCAATCCCCCCACCCCCTCACACTGGGGCAGTGGGGTCACACTGATAGCAGTCCCCCCACCCCCTCACACTGGGGCAGTGTTGTCATATGTGTGATCCCTTTCCTCTGTTAGATGGTAGATACAAATAGCATTTTAATTATATATTGTTTTTTCTACAATCTCTCTGATCCTTGAAATGTGCACCTACCTATCTCTGTGTTAGATTACAGATTAAATATATATATATTATATATATATATATATATAATTATTTTGTTTTTAAGCCTTTCTCTGACCTGTTTCTCTGCTTTCAGGCCTCCTTTAGTTGGGTCTCCTCAATGCGCAGGCGCTGCTTCCCAGCCGGCAACGCACCTGCGCGCGCACTCAATCCCACGGGCAATGCACCTGCGCACTTGACCACCTCAAGGCCACAACGGCGTCACGCCTGCGCACCCAGCCCCCCCCAAACGTTTTGAGGAATGGGGAGTTTTCACATGCGCTGTGCATTCTGGGATGGGCACCCGTCCATTGCCCTGAACCCCACAATACCCCCAATTTTACCCCCGCCAGCACTGTCGGGAGCATCCGTCCTTCTGTCAATGTTTATGAGGTGACATCTCCCCCTACCCCCATTAACTCACTGCCGTGAACTGTCCCCCCCCACCTGCATGCCCTTAGAGTGAATCTAAATAGGGAAGGCAACAATCTCAAGAACCAGGTAATGTTCTGTGGACCAGGGACAAAATCCCATCATGGCAGATAGTGGAATGTTAATTCAAGAATAACTTGAAAATAGATGTTTAATGCCAGTTCTCAGGGAAAATAAAGATGGTCCTCTAATGTCTTTTAGGAAACAAAATCTGCCACCCTTTCCTGTTCTGGCTGACATGTGATTGCACTCCCACAGCAATGTGGTAGGCACTGACCTGCCATCTGGGCAAATAGGGGCTCTGCCCGAGTGGTATTATCGCTAGACTGTTAATTCAGAGTCAAAAAGTGTGGTGCTGGAAAGTCACAGCAGGTCAGGAAGCATCCGAGAAGCAGGAGAATTGAGGTTTTGGGAATAAGCCCTTCACCTGGATTGAATCAGAGACATAGGTAATATTCTGCAGACTAGACCAGGTTCAAATCCTGCTACGGCAGATTGTGTAATTTGATAACAGTAAACTCTGGAAGTAAGAGTTTAATGATGACAGTGAATCCATTGTCAATTGTTGGAAAAACCCATGTGGTTCACTAATGCCCTTTAGAGAAGGAGTCTGCCATCCTTACCCGGTCTATCCAACATGTAATCCCGACCCACAGCAATGTGGTTGACTCTTAACTGCCCAATTAGGGATAGGCAATAAATGCTTGCTTGTCCAGTGATGCCCTCATCCCGGAATGAATAAACAAAGTTATCAAATTGCTCCTGTTAGTTTCTGCTTTGTGAATAGGAGTGCAGTTATTAATCCATACCTGGCAGTTTCCACAAGGTGAATGTATAAGTTCTGTTATGAATATGTACCTGTTAGATTCTACTCTGTGAATAGGTGAGAGCAGTTATCATGCTGTCTCCTCAGTTTCTGCTCTGTAAACTGAAAATGTAGCTATTAATCTGCACTTGGCAGTTTCTGGTTTGTGAATGTGTGTAATTACCATTCACTCCCTGTAATTTTCTCCTATTTGAACATATGAGTTTAGTTATCATTCTGTCCCTGTGGAGACTAGGGAATTTGGAGAAATAAAGAGTGATGTCTTCAAAACAGTCCACATGACAGAAGAGGTGGCTCTGGAGATTTTAAAAAAAATATATATAAAGGTGACTAAATCTCTGGGACCTGATCAAATATATCCCAGGATACTGTGGGAAGCTATCTTGATTATTTGATTCTATGGTTAATTTGAAGGAAAACAGCAGTCTATTTTCTTGCTTTTTTGTAATATTTCATAGGGAGGGTCAAATGGGACTTTTTGTTGAAAGTTTAAGTGAATTTGGAAACAAAGTCACACAATTATTTTTAACAAAAACATACTGCTGGGCAGAGGGAAAACATGGTTTCTATTCCTGAAAGATGAAGAATTTCAAAATGATGTGATAAAAGTTGGGTTAGCAGCTCCTGTGCTGCCTTGATATTTCTACTGAAATGGAATGCTTGTTGAATTGGATTAGAATTGTCTGGTACTTGGTTTTGTCTCAATTTGGAGGTGTCTGATGAAGGAGCAGTGCTCCAAAAGCTAGTGTTTCCAAATAATTTTTAACTTTGGTTTTGTCTGATATTGACTTGATAGGCTCAAGTGTCTTTTTGTGTACTGTGCACTCCTATGAGCCATAAACATTTTGTATGTATTTGATTCTGGTACCTGCGGTGTATATAAAAACATGTCACTGTCAGTCTTTGTACCTTGTGTGTCGATACAGTGAGTGCATTTTTAACTCAACCTGCATCGGTCAGTACCTTTGTGTACACGTGTATGTGTGTATTCAGTAGTGATTCACTACCTATCAGTGACACTACTTGTTACGATGTAACAGCACACTCTCTTTGTTCATCTGGTTTGTGACATTGAAAATGCCCTTATTAAATGAAATCTTGATTTAGTTCCCAATTCTGTACTTTAGGTAAGGAGTCAGCCTATAACACTTCTACCATGGTGTGAATGTTAATGGGCTATGAATGATATTAATTGGAACTGAGCAGATATCTATTGAGAATGAAGAAAAAGAGCAAACTTGTCTTTCCTCAGCTAATTGTTCATTTGTTTGGATACATCTCCAGAAATTGAGCTTAATCTAAATCTGATTCAATCTGCTCTGTGACCATGGAAAGCATGTTCTCTGCTTTGACAGTGGTAACATACCTGGTGTTTGTTTGAAGCAGCTGGTCACACTTGGTTTTGCACCGAGGGAATATTACATTGTCTTGGTCCATAGAGTATTTGCTTGGAGGAACGCAGGAATTTTCAGCTCTAAAATAATGTAAGTTGAATTAGGCAAGATCACACTAATCAATGCAGCAATCGGTTAATAATCATTAGGGTTTTTTTTAAACCCAGCAATTCGAACAGTACCAGGTTTTGATTCCACTCTTGCTCCGAGTTGCTCCTGATGTCTTTTTCTTTTATTTCAAATTTTTTTAACCATTTCTGTTTCCTACAGTGTACATGGATGTACATTGTTGTTAGTCTTTGTATTTTGTGTGTCGATACATTGAGTGTCTCTGGGACTCAATCTGAATCAGTCAGTTCCTTTGTGTATGTGTGTGTGTGCTCAGTAATGAGTCACTAATTGTCACATATGTCTGTCGAAACAATGAAGTAGCGTGATGTCATTGTCTACCTGGTTTGTGATATTTAAAGTGTCTTTAAGTGTAATCTTGATTTAGTTCCCAACTGTGTACTTTAGACAAGGGGTCAGCCTATAACACTTCAAACATGGTGTAAATGTTAATGCATTATGAATGATATTAATTGGAAGTGGGAAGACATCTATGGAGAATGGAGAGAAAAAAGAAACTTGTTTTTCCACGGTTGTGTCTGACTATTTGTTTGGATAAGTCTCTGGGAATTGAACTCAAACGAAGTCTGATTCAATCTGCTCTGTGATTGTGGAAAGGATGTTTTCCGCACTGACAGTGGTAACATACCTAGTGTTTGTTAGAAGTAGCTGGTCACACATGGCTTTGTAGAGAGGGAATATGACATTGTCTTGGTCCTTCAAATACTTGCTTGGAGGGAGACAGAAGATTTTTCAGCAGTAAACCAACATTAAGACAAGTTAGGCAAGATCAAACTGATCAGTGTGGCATTCAGTTAATAATCATTAGGGATTTTTAAAACTCAGCAATTCGAACAAAACCAGCTTTTGATTTCACTTTTGCACTGAGTTGCTCCTCATCTCTTTTTCTTTCCAATTTTTTAACGATTGGGTGAGATCCAGAAACTAACATCTGGACATCTCCATGACAGAAGCAGCTGCAATGGTGACATACATCAATATCAAGTTGCCAAGACACTAACTGAAGGAAAGAAGAGGCGCTATTTCTAATGTTTCACTCGAAACTTTGAATCTGTTGAGTCTAGTACGTGTCCTTTCTGGGATTATCACAAAATTATAGTCTGTCCATCCATTATTCACTGCCCAATATCAACAGACAGCCTGAAACAGAAGCCAAACAATGAATTACCATCAGTGTTCAGAGGATTGCAAACCACAAGAATGTCCCACAGCAGCACCTTCCCGCTCTGTCTCCCCCAGCAGCCCCCCTCCCCCCAGCCCGAGAATGTCTTCCCCTTCCCCCCCATCCCGAGAAAGACCTCCCCCTTCCCCCCCAGCCCGAGAAAGACCTCCCCCTTCCCCCCCATCCCGAGAAAGACCTCCCCCTTCCCCCCCATCCCGAGAAAGACCTCCCCCTTCCCCCCCCCCCCAATGCCCGAGAAAGACCTCCCCCTTCCCCCCCCCCATCCCGCTCACTCCAAGTTCCGGGACCAGTTCCTGCTCCGCTCGGCATCTCACAAACAGCTCCCGGTTCTCCCTGAACTCCCCCCCCCCCCCCCACCCCCCCGAATCAATTCGGGTGTGGGAGCCCCCCCCCCCTCTGTGTCCCAGGCTCCCATCCCGATGTCCTGCTGGAAGGAGCCCCCTGCTGTTCCCTCCCTTCCATCTGCGCTAATCTCTCCATTGCGGTCTCTTGCACTCACTGAGTAAACGCTGCTCAATAGCCGCGTTGGGGGAGGGCCTCATGCATGAGTTCCTCTTGTCGGGAACAGTTATCGTTGTGGGGGAAGGGAGGTGGGGGGGGGAAGGGGGTGGCTGGGAAGAGGGAGAGGCAGCATCGCGCATGCGCTGCTTTTCCCCACTGATTCCCAGAGACATGCAAAGCAAGGAAACAGACACTTTGGTCCAACCAGATATCATAACCTAATCCATTTGCCTGCATTTGGCCCATATGCCTTTCAGCCCTTCCTATTTATATACCACCCAGGTGCCTTTTGACTGTTGTCATTGCACCAGCCTTCACCTCTTCCTTGCAGACTAGCAGGAGATGGAGAGATCACAGCAAGCCAGGCAGCATCAGGAGGTGGAGAAATCGACGTTTCGGATATAAACTTCTCCATCTCCTGATGCTGCCTGGCTTGCTATGTTCTCCCAGTCTCCTGCTTGCCTACCTTGGATTCCAGCATCTGCAGTTTCTTTGTCTTCACCACCACCTCATTGCATGCATGCAACCCCCCCCCCCCCCCCCCCACCCCCCCCATGTGAAAAAGTTGCTCCTTTGGTCTCCTTTAAATCTTTCCCCTCTCACCTTAAACCTACACCCTCTTGTTCTGGACTCACCCAGCCAAGGAAAAAGACTTGTCGACTTACCCTATCCATGCCCCTCACAATTTTATAAACCTCTATCAGGTGACCCCCCCCCCCCCCCCCAAGCCTCTGGTCCAGGGAAAACAGCCCCATCCTATTCAGTCTCTCCCAATAACTCAAGTTTTCCAATCCTGGTAACGTGCTTGCAAATTTTTTTCTGAACTTTTTCTCCCCCCCACACTACCGCCTAACTGCGGTAGTGCTTATTTTTCCCCGGCACCCATGTGTGTGTGTGTGTGCAGGTGTGAGACACAGTGAAAGACATAAGATGCACGAATCTTTATTCAAATCTCCACCACCAGGAAGAAAGGAAACACCTGAGTGGCCAGTGACAAGCAGTGCCCTTCACATCAAAGGGCAATGCTGTGTGATCAGGCAGTGAAGGGGAGGGCAGGAATTGAATCAAAATAGAGTTGGAGGGGGAAATAATGCACTCCACTCCCTGCGGTGCCCACCTTCTGAACCCTTTCAAGTTTCGGGACATCCTTCCGATAGGAGGGAGGCCAGAATTGCACACAATATTCCAAAAGTAGCCCAACCAATGTCCTATACAGCCACAAATTAACCTCACAATTATCTAAATTAAACTCCATCTGCCACGCCTTAGCCCATTGGCCAGTCTGATCAAGATCCTATTAAACTCGAGAACCTTCTTCACTGTCCACTGGACCTCACTGAACCTCCAGTTTTGGAGTCATCAGGTAATTTACTAACTATACCTCCGATGTTCACATCCATAACATTTATGTAAATGACAAGAAGGAGTGGACCCAGCAGTGAACCTTGTGGCACTTCACTGGTGAAAGGCCTCCAGTTTGAAAGGAAACCCTTCACCACCACCCTCTCTCTTCTACCTTCGAGCCAGTTCTGTATCCAAATGGCTAGTTCTCCCTATATTCGATGTGATATAACCTTGCTAACCAGTCTACCATGAGGATCTTTGTCAAACGCCTTACTGAAGTCCGTATAGATCACATCAAGTGCTCTGCTGTCATCAATCCTCTTTGTTACTTCTTGAAAAAACTCAATCAAGTTAGTGAGACATGATTTCCCACATACAAAGCCATGCTGACTATCCCTAATCAGTCCTTGCCTTTCCAAATACATATAAATATTGTCCCTCAGGATTCCCTCCATCAATGTTCCCACCATCAATGTCACGCTCACCAGTCTCTTGTTCCCTGGCTTTTCCTTACCACCTTTCTTAAACAGTGGCACCACATTAGCCAACCTCTCGTCTTCTGGCACCTCACCTGTGACTATCGATGATACAAATATCTCGGCAAGGGGCCCAGCAATCATCTCCCTAGCTTTCCAGAGTTGTAAGGTATACCTCCTCAGGTGCTGGGAATGTATCCATCTTTATGCATTTTAAGCTATCCAGCACCACCTTTTCTATAATATGGACACTTTTCAAGGTGTTTCCATCTATTTCCCCACATTCTATATCTTCCATATCCTTCTCCATAGTAAACACTGATGCAAAATATTCATTTAGAATCTCCCCCATCTCCTGCTGGTGGTTGCCTTGCTGATCTTTGAGGCCCCTTATTCTCTCCCTAATTACAATTTCCTCCTTAATGTATTTATAAAATCTATTTGTATTGTCCTTAAAACTACGTGCCAATGTTATCTCATGTCCCCTTTTTGCCCTGCTTTTATACTCTAAGGATCCATGCGATCTCTGCTGTTTATACCTGATTCCTTCTTTTCTTGACCAAAACCTCAATTTCTTCAGTCATCCAGCATTCCCTAAACCTACCAACCTTTCCTTTCACCCTAACAGGAGGGCATTGTCTCTGAACTCTCATTATCTCATTTTTGAAACTTCACATTTTCCAGCTATCTCTTTTCTTGTAAACATCTGTCCTCAATCAACTTTTGAAAGTTCTTGCAACCATGTTTTGAAAGTTCTTACCTAATAATGTCAAAATAGGCCTTCCTCCAATTTAGAACTTTTAGATTAGGCCTATCCTTTTCTATCACTACTATAAAACTAATACAATTAAGGTTTCTTGCCCCAAAGTGCTCCCCCACTGACAACTCAGCCACTTGCCCTACCTTATTTCCCAAGAGTAAGTCAAGTTTTGTGCCTTCTTTAGTAGGTTCATCCTACAATTTTCTTGTACATACCAGTCTATTTTAAAATCTCTACCATTTTCTTGCTATTATTCTTACAGATAATCTCTTTACAAATTGTTTCTCAATTTCTGCTGGGGTGGTGGGGGGGTGGGGGGGGAAGTCTACAGTACAACCTCCAAAAAGTGATAGAACATAGAACATTACAGCATAGTACAGGCCCTTCAGCCCTCTGTATTGCACCGAACCATGAAACCAATCTGAAGCCTACCTATCCTACACTATTTCATTTTCATCCATGTGTTTATCCAATGACCATTTAAATGCCCTTAAAGTTGGCAAGTCTGCTACTGTTGCAGGCAAGACATTCCATGCCTTTACTACTGACATCTGTCCAATATCTATCACCCCTCAATTTAAAACTATGTCTCCTCATGCTAGCCATCACCATCTGAGGAAAATGGCTTTCACTGTCCACCCTATATAACTTCTGATTATCTTCCACGTCTCAATTAAATCACCTTTCAACCTTCTTCTTTCTAATGAAAACAGCACCAAGTCCCTCAGCCTTTCCTCATAAGACATTCCTTCCATACCAGGCAACATCCTAGTAAATCTCCTCTGAACCCTTTCCAAAGCTTCAACATACTTCTAATAATGTGGTGACCAGAACTGTACGCAATACTCCAAGTGCGGCCGCGCCAGAGTTTTGTACAGCTGCAATATGACCTCGTGGCCCTGAAACTCAATCCCTCTACCAATGAAAGTAGCACACCATATGCCTTCTTAACAAACCTATCAACTTGGGTGACAACTTTCAGGGATCTATGTACATGGACAGATCTCTCTGCTCATCTACACTGCCCAGAATCTTACATTAGCCCAACATTCTTTATTCCTGTTGCTCCTTCCAAAGTGAATCACCTCACACTTTTCCATATTAAACTCCATTTACCACCTCTCAGCCCAGCTCTGCAGTTTATCTATATCTTTCTGTAACCTGCAACATCCTTTGGTACTATCCACAACTCCACCAACCGTAGTGTCATCCGCAAATTTACTAACTAATCCTTCTAGGTCCTCATCCAGGTCATTTATAGAAATGACAAGCAGTGGACACAACACCGACCCTTGCGGTACCCCACCAGTAATTGAACTCCAGGATGAACATTTCCCATCAACGACCACCCTCTCTTCTTTCAGCTAGCCAATTTCTCATCCAAACCACTAAATCACCCTTTCTTATTTCTTAGTTCCACTCAAATAACTTTCCTGGACTTATTCCCAGCAATATCTTTCCTAAGTACATCCATGATGTTATCCCCAGTTGAAAATGCCACACCCCTCCTCTCTTACCCCCCTTTCTATCCTCCCTATAGAATTTCTATCCGAGAACATTAAGCTGCTAATCTTGTCCATCCCTGAACCATGTCTCTGTAATTGCTATAATATCCAGTCCCATGGTTCTAACCATGCCCTGAGTTCATCTGCATTCCCTGTTAGGCCTCTTGCATTGTAGTAAATGCAGTTTAATTTATTAGTCCTACCTTTTTCTCTGCTTTGTTCCTTCTTGCACTGACTGTTTGACTCACTCCCTTTCCCAAGTGTACCAGTCTCAGATTGATCTCTTTCCTCACTATTTCCCTGGGTCTCCACCCCCCCCCCCCCCCCCCCACCCCTATACACACACACACACACACACGCTACTAGTTTAAAATCCCCGAGTAGCTATAGCAAATCTCCTTGCCAGTCCCCCTCCAATTCAGGTGTAATCTGTCTTTCTTATGTTAGTCACTTCTACCCCAGAAAAGGTTGCAATCACTCGAAAATGTGTACTCTTCTCCCCTGCACCAGCTCCTCAGCCCCACATCCATCTGCTCTACCCTTCTATTCCTACCCTCACGAGCTCATAACAACGGGAGTAATCCAGATATTATTACTCTCAAGGACCTCCTTTTTAAGTTCCTACCTAACTTCCTGCATTTTCCCTTCAGATCCTCATCTTTTTCCCTTTCTATGTCATTAGTTTCAATTCTCCTTTGGAGAATATTCTACACACTCTCAGGAGATATCCTTGATCCTGGCACCAAGGAAATAACACTATTTTGATTTCTTGCTGCTGGGCACAGAAACGTCTGTCTGTGCCTCTGACTAGAGAGCGTCCCCTATTGCAATTGCTTGCTTCGAACATGGCATACCTCTTGTTATATGAGAGCCAGTCTTGGTACCAGAAACTTGGCTATTGGTGCTATATTCCCCTGAGAGTCCATTATCCCCTATATTTTCCAAAACAGCATACATGTTTGAGATGGGGATAGCTACAGGAGACTCCTGTACTACCTGCCTTACCTTCTTACCTTTGCTGGAGGTAACCCATCTATCTGACTGCATCTGAGATCACACCCCTCTACTAAAGACCATCTATCTCCCTTAACAATCTACAGACCGAGAAAACAGCATGTCTTACTGCTCTAAAACAAAAACACTGCTCCAGGCTAACTTAGTACCTATTATATATTTTTTAAATTCAGTCAGGAGTCAGATCTCAACAAAACATCAGTTAGTCATTTCCCAATTCCCTTTCCTCCCAGTTTGAGTAAAGAACTGTGGCTGTTTAGAAAGGACAGAGAACATTTCAAGCTTGAATATTGTCCCTTTATGAAGGTCATTCCTGGGTCATGTTAATATCTCCTCCCTCTGGTTCTCAGAGAAGGTGACGGTCACTCGGCCCATTTAATGTGCTCCACCATGCAATAACATCAAGACTGATTCAGTTCCTGCAGCCATCGTCACATCCGCATGAGAACATAGAACAGTATACAGCACAGAACAGGCCCTTCAGCCCACGATGTTGTGCTGACCATTGAACGTCATGTCAGGTAAACCTAATGTATGAACCCCCAAATGTCTGTGACCATATGCATGTCCAGCAGTCTCTTAAATATCCCCAATGACCTCGCTTCCACAACTGCTGCTGGCAACGCATTCCATGCTCTCACAACTCTCTGCGTAAAGAACCCGCCTCTGACATCCCCTCTATACTTTCCTCCAAACAACTTAAAACTATGACCCCTGGTGTTAACAATTTCTGCCCTGGGAAAAAAGTCTCTGGCTATCAACTCTATCTATGCTTTTCATTATCTTGTACACCTCAATTAGGTCCCCTCTCTTCCTTCTTTTTTCCAATGAAAAAAGTCTGAGCTCAGTCAACTTCTCTTCGTAACATAAGCCCTCCATTCCAGGCAGCATCCTGGTAAACCTCCTCTGAACCCTCTCCAAAGCATCCACATCTTTCCTATAATAGGGCAACCAGAACTGGACGCAGTATTCCAAGTGCAGTCTAACCAAAGTTTTATAGAGCTGCAACAAGATCTCACAGCTCTTAAACTCAATCCCCCTGTTAATGAAAGCCAAAACACCATATGCTTTCTTAACAACCCTGTCCACTTGGGAAGCCATTTTAAGGGATCTATGTACCTGCACACCAAATCCCGCTGTTCCTCCACACTGCCAAGAATCCTGACTTTAATCCTGGACTCAGCTTTCAAGTTTGACCTCCCAAAATGCATCACTTCGCATTTATCCAGGTTGAACTCCATCTGCCACCTCTCAGCCCATCTCTGCATCCTGTCAATGTCCAGCTGCAGCCTACAACAGCCCTCTATACTGTCAACGACACCTCCAAACTTTGTGTTGTCTGCAAACCTGCTAACCCATCCTTCAAACTCCTCATCCAAGTTATTAATAAAAATTACAAAGAGGCCCAAGAACAGAGCCCCGTGGAACAGCACTCACCACTGACCTCCAGGCAGAATACTTTCCTTCCACTACCACTCGCTATGTCAAAAGTAACATGCAGACAGATGCGCAGATTTGGAAATCAGACACATTTGGCAAAATTTTTGTTATACAACGCTTTGAAATGTGATTATTTGATTCCATTAATTGGTTGAGAAAATGTATCCAGATTTCTTGATTTTTTTTGTGTGTAATACATTCTAGAAAGGGTCAAGAGGAACACGGGGTTCTTTATAACTAATTGGAAGTAATTTGGAAAGAGGTTCTCAATTGAAAAAGAAACAATGTTTCTTGCTTGACTGAAAGAAAGAACTATTATCTCCTGCCACGGGGTGGCACAGTGGTTCGCACTGCTGCCTCACCGCGCTAGAAACCCGGGTTCAATTCCCGCTTGAGGTAACTGTCTGTGCGGAGTTTGCACATTCTCCCCCGTGTCTGCGTAGGTTTCCTCTCTCACTCCAAAATTGCCCGTAGTGTAAGGTAAAGGGATGGGTCGGTGTCGACTTGTTGAGCCTGTTTCCACATTAAGTAATCTAAAATGTGGGGATGACAGCAACTTTGCTGCTATGATTCGTTTATAGAGATGGAATGCTGAATTCATAGAGATTGGGATTATAATTTATTTATTCCTGATGAAGGGCTTTTGCCCGAAACGTCGATTTCGCTGCTCCTTGGATGCTGCCTGAACTGCTGTGCTCTTCCAGCAACACTAATCCAGAATCTGGTTTCCAGCATCTGCAGTCATTGTTTTTACCTTGGGATTATATTTGTTTATTGATTACCTTTGATCAGTACAGATTCAATGGGCTGAGGGCTCTTCTGTGCTGCAGATCTCTATGAATCGAGATTGTGAATAGAAGACTGTGCATTCAAAATGAATGATTTGCAATGGATATAGAACTCCATGTGTGCGTCATGTGTGCGTGCTTGCACGCATGTGATTATTTCTCATTTAGCCTGGCTTTGGTACAGAATGTGTTTGGAATTCGTATTATTTAATTGCCGTGTCCATGTTAAGTGACTTTGTTGGAAAATCACATCTTGCTCAGTCACCTCAGTGGGGGGAAACCGGGGCGCCCGGAGAAATCCCACACAGACACGGGGAGCGAGTACAAATTTACGGGGGAAGAGGGAGGCCTTTCACAGGCTGGGGGAGGGGGGAAGGGGGAGGTCTTTCTCGGCCTGGGGGAGGGGGGAAGGGGGAGGCCTTTCTCGGGCTGGGGGGGGGGGAGGGGGAAGGGGGAGGCCTTTCTCGGGCATTGGCGGGGGGCTGCTGGGGGAGACAGAGCGGGAAGAAGCTGCTGTGGGACATTCTTGTGGTTTGCAATCCTCTGAACACTGCTGGCAATTCATTGTTTGGCTTCAGTTTCAGGCTGTCTGTTGATATTAGGCAGTGAATAATGGATGGACAGACTATAATTTTGTGATAATCCCAGAAAGGACACGTACTAGACTCAACAGATTCAAAGTTTCGAGTGAAACATTAGAAATAGCGGCTCTTCTTCCCTTCAGTTAGTGTCTTGGCAACTTGATATTGATGTATGTCACCATGTCAGCTCCTTCA
Source organism: Chiloscyllium punctatum (assembly GCF_047496795.1). Taxonomy (NCBI): domain Eukaryota; kingdom Metazoa; phylum Chordata; class Chondrichthyes; order Orectolobiformes; family Hemiscylliidae; genus Chiloscyllium; species Chiloscyllium punctatum. The sequence goes on along the minus strand of NC_092790.1, from coordinate 22,114,180 downwards.
GGAATTCCCAGTCATGGAGGTGTCCTGATGTTAGTTTCTGGATCTCACCCAATTGTGAACAAATGGAAATAAAAGAAAAGGAGATGAGGAAACAACTCAGGGCAAAAGTGGAATCAATAACTGGTTTTGTTCGAATTGCTGAGTTTTAAAAATCTGTAATAATTATTAACTGAATGCCCCACTAATCAGTTTGATCTTGCCTAACTTGTCTTAATGTTGGTTTACAGCTGAAAAATCTTCTGTCTCTCTCCAAGCAAATATTCCAAGGGTCAAGGCAACCGAATATTTCCTCAGTCCAAAGCTAAGTGTGATCAGCTCCTTCCACCAAACACCAGGTATGTTTCTGCTGTCAGAGTGGAGAATTTCCTTTCCACAGTCTCAGATCAGATTGAAACAGACTTAGATTGAGTTCAGTTTCTAGAGACTTATCCAAACAAATAGTCAGACACAACCGTGGAATGACAAGTTTCTTTCTTCTCTCCATTCTCCATAGGTGTCTTCCCACTTCTAATTAATATCATTCATAATGCATTAACATTCACACCGTGTTTGAAGTGTTATAGGCTGACTCCTTGTCTAAAGTACATAATTGGGGAGTAAATCAAGATTGTTTTTAATAAGGGCATTTTAAGTTTCTCAAACCAGAAAGATAATGACATCACACTGTTACATCATTTCAACAGCCAAATATGACAATTAGTGAATCATTACTGAGCACACACACATACACAAAAGAACTGACTGATTCAGATTGAGTCCCAGAGACACTCGACATATCAAAACACAGGGTACAAAGACTAATAACAGTGTACATCCATCTCCGTTGTAGGAAACAGATGTGAATGCATACAAAATGTTTTTCAAAAACAAGCACCTAATCCCATTCAGCCAGCATTCCATTTCAATAAGTGTGTCATGGCAGGAGAGGAGCTGCCAACCCCTCCTTTATCTCAACAGAATTCTCACCTTGTTCACCTTGCAGGCAGAGAAACCATGTTTTCCCACTACCCAGCAATAAGTTTCTTTTTTAAAAAAAGCTTTGTGTAACTTTGTTCCCAAATTCCCTTCATTCTTGTACAGAGTCCCACTTGCCCCACCCAACGAAATATTACAAAAAGGAAGAAGATAGAATGTCATTTCCTCAAATTAACCATACAATCAAATAATCACCCTTTATTCTGATGAAGAAAGATCAATTTAGCCAAATCTTATAATTTGTAAATTCTCTTTACACAGAACATTGAATATTACAGCCCATTCCAGGCCCTTCACCCTTGATGTTGCACTGACCTGTGAAACCAACCTGAAGCCTATCTAACCTACACTATTCCATTATCATCGATATATTTATCCAATGACCATTTAAATGCCTTCACAGTTGGCAAGTCTACTACTGTTGGAGGAAGGTCATTCCATGCTCTTACTACTCTCTGAGTATAGAACCTACCTCTGACATCTCTCCCATATCTATCACCCCACAATTTAAAGCTAATTTAATTCACATTCAGGCACATCCCCTCGAGCTTGCCATCACCATCTGAGGAAAAAGGTTCTCACTGTCCACCCTAACAAATCCTCTGATCATCTTGTATGTCTCTCTTAAGTCACCTCTTAACGTTCTTCTCTCTAATGAAAACAGCTTCATGTCTCCCAGCCGTTCGTCATAAGACTTTGCCTTCATATGAAGGCAATGTCCTGGTAAATCTCCTCTGTGCACTTTGCAATGTTTCCACATCCTTCGTATAATGTGGTTCCCCCAAATGTAGGCAATACTCCAAGTGTGGCCACACCAGAGTTTTGTACAGCTGCTAAATTTACCTGGATGGTTTAAATCTTCCCCACTGTATGACAGAAAGCACAAGTCCTTTTGCAATTGACATTCCCACCAAAGAGCATCATAAGAGTATTGCTAATAACTTGCACCGTCACACTACTGAACAGGGTTTTATAATATACAGAATAGAACAATGAAGTGAACTCGCCAGTTCTTTTTCCTGTAGATGGAACCCTTTGGTCAGGCAGCTGCAATTCAGTTTATTTGTTTGTTGCCCTTTCTCTCAGACATTAACATCAGAATGTAAGACCTATCCATTTCTCAGCATTATTCACAAAATTATGTCACTATTCTCTGAGAAAAGCTGATGGCATCCTGAAGAACAGCCCCTGATATCATTCCTCCCAGTTAGACTGTGCACTGAAAGAGTGAGAAAACTCTTCACTTTTCCATGACACAATCCATTCCACAAAACAAATGAACTGAGCAGAACTGACAGGCAGAGATTGATAACTAACTTCACAGATTCACAAAGCAGAAGCTGGCATGTACAGATTGATGACTATACTGACACATTCACAGGGCAGAAGTGTACAAAAGAAGATCGATAATTGTAGTTTCATGCTCACATTGCAGAAACATGTATATATAGATTGTTGAGTATAGTTTCTACCACATAGTACAAACCGAAAAGGAGAAATTGGTAACTATATTTACATACTTACATAACAGAACTGGCAGGGACAAATTACGAAGCACATTCACATACTTACAACACAGAAGTTAATAGAGAAAGATTGATAAATGCATTCACACATTCACATTGTGGATACTGACAGTTACAGATGAATAACTGTAACTGCACATTCAGATACACAGAGCTGAGACTGACAGGAACAGATTGGTAAACAAACTGAGAGGGGATCTGATTGAGACATGTAAGATTATTAAAGGGTTGGACACTCTGGAGGCAGGAAACATGTTTCCGTGGATGGGTGAGTGCCGAACCAGAGGACACAGCTTACAAATACAGGGTAGACCATTTAGGACAGAGATGAGGAGAAACGTCTTCACCCAGAGAGTGGTGGCTGTGTGGAATGATCTGCCCCAGAGGGCAGTGGAGGCTCAGTCTCTGGATTCGTTTAAGAAAGAGTTGGATAGAGCTCTCAAGGATTGTGGAATCAAGGGTTATGGAGATAAGGCAGGAACAGGATACTGATTAAGGATAATCAGCCATGATCATATTGAATGGTGGTGCAGGCTCAAAGGGCAGAATGGCCTACTCCTGCACCTATTGTCTATTGTAAATATACTCAGTGTTCACATGGTAGTTACTGACAGAGAAAGTTTGATAACAAATGTATCATGTTGACACAGCAGAACCTGACAGGAACAGATTAATAACCATAATACTCCTAGTGTCACATTGCATGAATAACTCACCTCACATTTTCACCGAGCAGTACAGATCGATAACTATACTCACATTGACAAGCAGAAACTGACAGGTATAGAATGACAACTATCCTCACACATTTGGTGTTAGAAACTGAAGATAACTACGCTCATATTCACATGGCAGAAACAGTTACAGCTTGATAACTACAGTCACCCATTCACATTGCAGTAACTGACAGGGACAGATTGATGACGACACCCACACATTGATATGACAGAAACCGACACAGGTACAGATTGATAACTAAAATCACATATGGATGTATCACAAACCTGAGAGGTAGAGACTGATAATGGCAGTGTAATTGATATTGCAGACACTTTGATTGATAACTACACCCACATATTCACACACAAACTGACAAGTACAGGTTTGATATCCACAGTGACACATTCATATTGCAGTAACTGACAGGGATCCTCCCTCTGAAATATTACAAAAAAGAAAGAAAACAGAATGTCATTTTTTGAAATGATCAACACAAGTTTTCTACTACATCCCGAGATATACTTGATGGTGTTTCAGAGATTTAGTCACCTTTGTGTTTTTTTTGAACACCTCTAGGACCTTCTTTTCTGTCATGCATACTGTTTTGAAGACATCAATATTTATTTCCCCAAGTTCCCTAGCCTCCACCGTGACAGAATGATAACTAAGTTGATATAGTCAAATAGGAGAAATACACACATTCAAATACCCAAAACTGACAAGTTCAGATTAATAACTACACTCTCAGATTTACAGAGCAGAAACTGACGGGCACAGCACGATACCTGCTTTGATGTATTCAGAGATTCGAGTCTGATAGGTACATACGCATGACACAACTCTCAAATTCACCTTGTGGAAACTGACATGTATAGATTAATCACTACACAAAGCAGAAACTAACAGGAAAAATTTGATAACTACACTCGCATAAGAGAAACTGACTGGTACAGATCCACTCTCACATATTGATATAGCAAACAGAGATTAACTGGCACAGATTAATAACTGCAGTCATGCATCAGTTGCGAAAACACACACATTTGCATTGTGAAAACTGACATGTCCATGTTGATAACTATATTTGGATGCTCACATAGCAAAGACAGATTGATAACTGCACTGTATTCACAAAGCAGAATCTGACAGGAAGAAATTAATAATTTTATTTTGATTTGGACAAAGCTGAAACTGACAGCTTTATAAATTGATAACCTCATTCACATATTCACAAGAGAGATACTGACAAGGAATGATTGATAAATACACTCATATATTCACCAAGTAGAAACTGACTGGTAATTGACTGTTAGCAATACTCACTCTAATAACTGAAACTGCCAGATGTTGGTTGATATGTGCACTAACATTCACATCGCAAACTCTCACACGAAAGGATGTATTACTTTCTCAGATATACAGAAGAGACACTGACAGGGACAGATTGGTAATTAGACTCCTCTTGTCAATAACAGAAAATCACAGGAACAAATCAATAATAACAGTCCCACTTTCACGTAACATTAACTCACAGATACAGTTTGTTAGCTACACTCAAATTCACAGAGCAGAATCTGAGAGGTGCAGATTGGTAACTGCCTCTCATATTGACTTGATAGAAACTGGTCGAGATGGATTCAAACGTGTGCTCACAAATTCACATTGAAAAAACTAACTGGTATATGCAGAGAAAGTTTTCTGGCAAGTACAATTTGATAAAGACACTCAACATTTAATAGAGTCTCACATGTATCTGACAGGTACAGACTGATAAATGTATTTACACATTCTCAAAGCCAAACACTGCCAGTTACAGATTGATAACAACACCCTCTCTCACGTAGCAGAAACTGGCAGGGAAATTTGATAACCATACACTCACTTACCCACTTTGCAGAGTCTGACAGGAATATTTGCTTCCGATATTCTCCTATTCACTCAGCGGAATTGGTCGAGAATAGACTGTCAATTACACACACACACATATTCAGCAAGAAAAACTGACAGGTATCGATTGGTAACTCCATTTATAGATTCACACAAAGTCTGACGGGGCAGATCAAACCTAAACTCAGATAAACTCCCAGGTACGTAAACTTTGACAGGTACAGATTCAGAGAGCAAAAACTAACAGTGAAAGATTGATAAATTCACTTTTACATTGGAAAGATTGGCAGGAATAGATTGATAAATGCACCAACATGCACAGAGCAGACACTGATAGGTACAGATTGATAACTACATACCTGTAGGCACACAGCAGAAAGTGACATGGACAGAGTGATAACTACATTCACATATTTGTATTCCAACAACTGACAGGGACACATTAATTGACCATGACTTGTTCACATGACCAACCTGACAGGCATAGACTGAAAATGACAGTCTCGTTCACACAGCAGAATCTGACAGGCAGAGATTGATAACGGCACTCTCACATTTACCTTGTCTGGAACTGACAGGGACATATTGATAAATACATTGGCACATTAACAAACCAGAAACTGATGGGTACAGACTATTCCTGACACTCTTAGATTAACAGATCAGAAACTGACTGGGACAGGCTGGTAAATAAACTCCCACATTTACATTGTAGAGACTGACAGGTACATATTAGCTGGATCTGAACACATTTCACCATTTATAGCCCATTGACACTCGCACTATTTTGAAGATGGATAGACTGAATCACCATCCAAAATATACACTCAGGAACTGAAACAAATCTGGAGAAAGGGAGGGGCTGCAGGTGCTGGAGATCAGAGTTGAGAGTGTACTGCTGGAAAAGCACAGTAGGCCAGGCAGCATCCGAGGAGCAGGAGAATTGACATTTTGGGCATAATCCCTTCATCAGGAAGGGAAGGGCTTCCTGATGAAGGGCTTCTGCCCGAAACCTCGATTCTCCTGTTCTTCGGAAGGTGCCTGGCCTGCTGTGTTTCTCCAGCACTACACTCTCGACACTGAAAGTAATCATCTGTTTTATTGAATTTCTCTTTTTGCCAAGCGTGTTTATTGGACATTACTATATTAAAATTCATGTGGTCAGCAGAAAATAAAAGACACAGTTCACAATACATCAATTCCCTTTTATTCATGGAGGTAATCAAAGTAAAACTGACAGTGTTCCACACGCTGGCAGCTATTGTGAGGAATGTATGAATAGTTTGGGCCTATTCTCATTGGAGAATTAAAGAAGGATGTGGAACCTTAAGGGGAAAAGGAAACTGAAGGGGGTTGACCGATTCGATGCTGGTAGAATGTCCTTAATCTACAGAGAGTGTAGAGCAAGAAACACACAAACTGCAATTGTCAAGTAGTTCTATCATTTCCAGAAGAGAAACACATTCCCTGTCAGATTGTACTGCACTTTGTCACTTGACATCAGAAGTGATCAAATGGATGAGAAAAGAGAGCCATCATTAAAAGATGCAGGATAAATCGGTATGAGGGTCTCACAATTTAGAGTGAGCTCGGAGGTTGATCCCTGCCCAAGACTTCGGTCTGTGTTCCCCATGTCATTGCAGATCCTGAGAGATCCACATTTTCGGATTCTCTGCAGGTCAGCATCGTGTCCCACATGAACCAATCCCAGCGAGGTGAATATTTCCAGTAAGGCAGCCAATCAGGAAGCAGGCCTTCCCCATCCCTCATTAGCATAATAGAGGTGTTCAGTGTAGAAAAGGCGAGCTCGGAGCCCCCTTTCCCCTTACACTGTGTGTGAAAGTGAGCGGCAGGATGGGTGATGAGAAGAAACCACAGCCAGTCCCCAAAAAGGGCGCTAAGAAAATGGTCAAGAAGTCGGCAGGGAAGGGGATCAAGAAGAGGAGGCGGCCGAGGAAAGAAGCTTACTCCATCTACATCTACAAAGTGATGAAGCAGGTTCACCCCGACACCGGCATCTCCTCCAAGGCCATGAACATCATGAACTCGTTCGTCAAAGATATTTTCGAGCGGATCGCGGGGGAAGCTTCCCGCCTGGCCCATTACAACAAGCGCAGTACCATCAGCTCCCGGGAGATCCAGACCGCCGTGAGGCTGCTGCTGCCCGGGGAGCTGGCCAAGCACGCCGTGTCGGAGGGTACAAAGGCGGTGACCAAGTACACCAGCTCCAAGTGAAGGACAGCATTGGAGTGACAACAAAAACCCAACGGCTCTTTTAAGGGCCACCTTCCACCTTCCCTGAAACAGCTGGACCAGTATAGTTCTGGGGATGGAACGGTTAATGTCTCCACGGGATTTGGGTTTGATGAATATTGTGTCAATGAATGAGTGCCCGCCGACCCTCTGCGCGCCTTATTCTCCGATATATTCCTGTATATCCTGTAATCCCTGCCCGGGGAGGGAGATCATGTTAAAAGCCACAGACATTTCTCAGCTGCTTCCGCGTTACTCGATCAGTTCAGGAACAAACGGTCCCTGTGGGGTATAAACCCCGAGTTTCACTCCCGGGAAACCAAACCACCCACCGACAAACAAAGAAAATGTTTCCCCCCCGGTCCGTCCCATTTGACTTGGTTTGTATTTCCAAATCTCCATGTGAGTATTGTCCGGATGCAGAATGTTATAAATGCTGCCGGTGAGAGCCTTTTAAAATGGTCTGCAATAACACCAGAACAGCAGCAAGACTGGCATCGGAAATGGGGAGCTTTTACTGAGCCCTGATCGAGTCCAATAGGGAGGGCAACTTGAACATATTCTCCAAAGGCGGTGTTCACTGTTAACGCGCCCACGCCGGAGAACGTTATCTGATGTTTGATCAATATAACCGGGTGCTGTTGAAATGGGAAATCAAGGATTCGTTGCACATTGCAGTGTTTGGCGCCTTTTCTGTTTCCGCTGAGCTTCAAGTTCAGAAAATCCCATTCAAGATCAGAAATGGGCAGATTGAAGTGGGCTCGGGAATGAGGGAAAGGGAGACTGTGTAAAGTCTACATTTTTAAAGGAGAATGAACTCGAGTATTGGTGCATTCTTCTGTGTTCAAGTCTCACCTTTCCATGACATATTGGCGGGCTTTTCAAATTGGAAAGAAAGCGGTTGATGATGTGGGGCCGGGAGCTTCCGCCTTCCTCACCGTGTCCTCTCCGGATTGGGGAATACACCAGCTCCCAGTTTGGGAATTGAAACAACGTTTAGGGGATGTTGGAGAGGTTTGAAAAAGGATGTGTGACCTTTCGGGGAAAAGAGAACTTTCTGAAGGGAGTTGGGCAGTAGATGCTGGGAAAATGTCACTGATTAACATTTTATTTTCAAATCTTCATACGAGTATTGCCCGGATGCAAAATGCTGTAAATGTTACTGTGTGCTGTCAGTGACAAACTTTCAAAATGTAAGGGACACCGTTTAGAATATGAGGCTTTCAGTCGAAGAAAGAAATGTGGACCTTGCTGATCTTGTTATTATTTCACAGCGAGCCGTTGGTGATGGTTTATGAGCTGAGGTGAAGACTTGATAACCATATGTCTTTTTTTATATTAGATAAGGGAGTCTCTGGGTATGGTCAGCAAGCAGGAACATGTGATTCAAACCATAACTGGAGCAATTTGTGATCATTTCTTATGACAGAATACACAGAGGCAGTTGAAAATACCACAAATGTCTGAATTTTGTGATGGTTTTCTGCTCTGAGATCTTCAACAAGACAGAAACGTCAACAAAATAATAACTGTCTGTTCAAAAAAGACTTATGGTTATCGATCCTTTACCTCAGCTGATCAACCAGCACTAACGGCTGGCTGTGAAATATAACAAGATCAACAAGTTTCACATTGTTTTCTTCAATAGAAAGCTTCATATTCTAAACTCTGTCCCTTACTCTGGATGCATTGTTAATGATTTGGAGCTGCTGCTGTTGGGCTGGAATGTACAAAGTTAAAAAAATCCCACAACACCAGGTCATAGTCCAACAGGTTTAATTGGAAGCACGAGCTTTCGGAGCGCTGCTCCTTCATCAGGTGGTTGTGGAGTAAACAATTGATAGGCACAGAATTTATAGCAAAAGTTTACAGTGTGATGTAACTGAAATTATACATTGAAAAATAACTTGATTATTTGTTAAGTCTCTCTTCTGTTAGAATGAACATGACAGTTTCACTTCTTTTCGATGTAAATCCCAAAATTTGTTTTTAAAAGTTATATTCTCCGGGGAACTGGTGTCAGGCCAGATAAGATGATGAAGGTGCTCGCCCCCTGTGTTGTGTTTTCTGTGTTGGAATATTTAGACTGATTCTAATCTAAAAAATGAGTTTAAAAGGTCTTACATGGATCCATTCAGTTTTTGAGCAAATTTTAAATTCGCCTCACAAACACATATGCACATATGGGTTTTGTGTTGTTGGGGGGGTGGTGGTTGGGTGTGTTGTGAGTGTCTGTGAGACAGAGTGTGAGTGTAAAGGGAGCATGTGTGAGTTTGGGAGTGCGTATCTGTGTGTGTAAAGGAGCGTGTGTGTTGGAGTGTCCCTGTGTGGAAAGTGCAATGTTGCTCACCTGTAGTGTGACATTAACCCAAGGTCCCTGTTGAGGTCCTGCCTATGGGTACCGAATTTTTACAAAAAGTTTTGGCATTTACACCAGAAAGAAGTGAAACTGTCATGGTCACTGTAACAGAAGAGTGACTTAACAAACAATCAAGGTGTTTTTCAATGTATAATTTCAGTTACATCACACTAAACTTTTGCTACAAATTCTGTGTCTTGGAATTGTGTCCTCCACAACCACCTGATGAAGAAGCAGTGCTCCAAAAGCCAGTGCTTCCAATTAAACCTGTTGGACTCTAACTTGGTGTTGTGTGATTTTTAACTTTATACTGTTAATCAGTGACATTTTTCTTTTTACCTAAAGATCATTCATTCTTCTTAAAACCTCTTCAACATCTCATAAATACTCTACAATGCATGACAGAAAGAGGAAGCATCATTCTCCATACATTTTTACTGTAACTTCCTGATATCTGTGTACTCACAGATCACATACTGACATATTTAATAACAAGTCTCCATGACATTAAAAAACATTAACCATGTATTTCATCAGAAACTTAGATGTTGAGACATTTGCTTGCTCACATGTGTGATTTGACAGAAACTCAGTAAAAACAAGACTGAAAACAACGAACTGCCAGTGACAGAATGAAATTCAAAGCAATAAATTGTTAGAATATAATACGACTGTCTATTGACGAGAAACTGACATAACAAGTGTAACAACAGCAGTGACATTGCAGAAGGTGGCATTAGGGAGAGATCAGACAAGCTAGGGCTTTTTTACTTGAGATGGTAGGAAAGTGTGGGAAACCTTATCGAGGAGTATAAGATCATGAGAGGCATGGATAGGGTGAATGCAGTAAGCCATTTTCTCAGAGTTTGGGAATCGAGGACAAGACGGCATCATTTTATGGTAAGATGGGAGAGAATAAAAGGAAACCTGAGGGGCAACATTTTACACAGTCAGTAGTACACATGTGGAATGAGCTCCCTGCTGAAGTGATTGTATTGGGAACAATAATAACAGTGAAAAGGCATTTGGACACATACGTGGATAGGAAATGTTGAGAAGGATATGGGCCAAGTGCAGGGAAATGGGGTTAGTGTGGATGGACATTTTGGTCAGCGTGGACCAGTTTGGTCCAAAGGGCCTGTCTCCATACTGCAGGACTCCATGTCTGTATAACTGCTGCTCTCTATAATATTGATAGTGACTGCTCTTCCCTATAAAGCAGAAAAGAAACATTATTTTCTTTTTATTTCTTCAGATAAACAAAAGACATCAGTCAATTGACTGAGTGTGTTCCTGCTAATTGTTGCAGTTTTCTCTCTCAGTCCAAAGACGTACAAGTTTGGTGAATTGGCAATTGTCCATTGTGTTCAGGCATTAATAGGTGAGGTGCATAAGTCATGGGAAAATGCAGGGTTACAGGGATAGAGCAATGGGATCAGTCTGGGTGAAATGGTCTTCAGAGGTTCGGTGTGGATTTGTTGGTTAAAATGGCTGTTCCACAATGTAAGGATTTTATGACATAGGAAGAGTTTGGAGGGATATTGAACAAAGAAAATTATACAGCCCAGGAACAGGCCCTTCAGCCCTCCAAGCCTGAGACAATCCAAATGTAGTGTCTAAGCCTGTCGGTCAATTCCTAAGTGTCTGTATCCCTCTGCTCCCCACCTACTCACGCATCTGTCCAGACACTTCTTAAATGAATCTACCGTGCCTGCCTCTACCAGCTCTACTGGCAACACATTCCAAATGCCCACCACCCTCTGTGTGAAGTACTTGCCGCGTGTATCCCCTTAAACATTCCACCTCTCACTTTGAAAGCATGACCTGTCATTATTGAATCCTTCACCCTAGGAAAAAGCCTGTCTCTATCCACCCTGTCTACACCCTTCATGATTTTGTAAACCTCAGTCAGGTCCCCCCTCAATCTGCTTTTCTCCAGTGAAAATAAACCTAAACTACTCAATCTCTCTTCATGCCTCGCACCTTTTCCCAAGGCTCTTCCATTCATTGTGTAATTCACTCCAAAATGAGACTTGCCTAAATGCATCACCTCACATTTGTCTGGATTGAAAGCCATCTGCCACTTTTCCGCCCAACTCTCTATTCTATGTATATCCTCCTGTATTTTCTGACAGTCCCTTATGCTTTCTCCCACTCCACCAACCTTTGTGTCATCTACAAACTTGCTGATCATACCAACATGCCCTCTTCTAGATCATTTATGTATATTACAACCAACAGTCGCCCCAATACTGACCACTGTGGAACACCAGGTGCTGGCAGATGGGCCGAGATTGGGTTGGAATATCTGGTCGGCAAGGACAGGTTGGACCGAAGGGTCTGTTTCCATGCTGTACATCTCTGTGACTCTATGTCAATGTATAAGGTCTGCCTCCTACAATGTGCTGCATTTATAAATACAAACACAATGTAAACTCGCAGAAGTTGATATTCATAGTTTACGGGTTTGGAGGGTGGGAGGTCTGAGACTGTCCCAAAGACGGTCATGTGCCCAATTGTAGATATGACCTGAAACAGATCCTTACATCAATGACTGACCCCTGTACAGTAAAACAAGAAGTTACACTTCAGAAGGTTTGAGTTACTGTCCAGTAACATACTGACAGATATGTGAAAACTGAAATAGAGTGAACAAAAATACTGGACGTCCCAGGAACAGATGGGCACAAAATGCAGGAATATTTCCAAACCGTGTAAAGTTTGACCACTTCCACCAGTGTTTGATGGAGACAGAATAAACCCCGTCGTGAAGTAACAGTAATTGACTGTTACACAGAGGACCAGAGCCTCAATGGACAGATGTTGTGTTAACACCAAATAAGGCCTCGACAGTTACAGAGTGACATGGATATAACATGCGAACAGATGTTGGTTAACAGACATTCACATTAAACTGAGAAATGTCAGAAGTCCCGACATGGAAATGCAATACTCGTAAATGAAATTGTAAATTCTTGAGGCGGGGTGTTGGGTGGACGGGGTGAGGCCTTCATCAACAACTTCTCCCTTGTCTGTAGAGAGACAGCAGATTAAACCCCAGAGTCACTTCTCATTTATTTGTTCAAGTTACTAAAACGCCGAGGTGGATTGTTCACATTTAACTTCACTCCTTGCAAACAAAACATAAGCGCCCACATTTTTCAGTCCCACGGACAGATGCCTTTGAACATCTGCATTTTATTTTCATTTCCAATGCGCGGGTTGAATGGATTTTTTTTCAGAATTGCAATAAAAAGCATTCCTCCAGCTGTCAGTGAGAGGATTTCAAAGTGAACCGAGATAACACCAAGACAGGTGTCGGACTGAAATGGGAATTGTGGTGCTTTTGCTGAATCTAATCTCCAGCAAGAAGGGAGGAAGACTTTAAAACAGAATCTAAAAACGGTGTTTCCAGTTGGTCCGCTGAGCCGGAAGAACGTTGTGTGCTGTTTTGTCAGCATGTCGTGGGTGCAATTGAAACGTGAAGTGAAAAGACAAGTTGCAGACTGCAGTGTTTCGCCGGTTTAGTTTCAGCTTCAAAAACCCATTGTCAAGATCAGAAAAGGATAGATGTGGGTGGGCAAATGGGGGAGACAGAGACCGTGTAAAGTCTACATTGTTATTCTGAAAGGAAATTAACATATAGGATTAGGAATTATTCTTTGTGAAACTTCCTCAATATTTTGGAGCTGATTTCTCAATCTCAAACATTTTCCTTTCTTTAAATTGGCGGGCTTTTCAATTTGGAAAGAAAGCGGTTGACGATGTGGGGCTGGGAGGTTCCTCCCACCACCCCGAGCCCTCTCCGGGTTGGCGAATGAAGCAGAAACCTGATTGGGAATTGAACCAACATTAGGAGATGGTGAACAATGTGACCAATCAGCAATGGGCGCCCCCCCAATCCCCACCGAAGGTATAAGAGGCCGCAATGTGGGCGGATTGCAGCATTCTCTGGGTCAGTGCTTGTGAGATTGTGGCAATGTCTGGAAGAGGAAAGGGCAGTGGGGGCAAAGCCCGCAATAAGGCGAGGTCTCGGTCATCCCGGGCTGGCCTGCAGTTCCCGGTGGGCCGTGTTCACAGACTCCTGAGAAAGGGCAACTATGCTGACCGTGTGGGTGCCGGAGCGCCGGTCTATCTGGCTGCGGTGCTCGAGTATCTGGCGGCTGAAGTCCTCGAGTTGGCCGGTAACGCGGCCCGGGACAACAAGAAGACCCGCATCATCCCCAGGCACCTACAGCTGGCCGTGCGCAACGACGAGGAGCTCAACAAGCTGCTGGGAGGGGTGACCATCGCTCAGGGCGGGGTGCTGCCTAATATCCAGGCCGTGCTGCTGCCCAAGAAATCCGCCGCTGCTGGGCCCGCTAAAAAGTGAAGGGACCATTCTCGAATCTGACAACCCAAAGGCTCTTTTAAGAGCCACCCACAGCATCTGGGAAAGAGAGGAGACCCTGACAGCTAGCCGATTAATTTTGTCTTTTAATGTGTAGAGCCCGGGATTTGATCATTGATCATGAATCATGTTTATAATCGCACAAAGAATGTATTTTTATAATACCATAATAAATCCTGCACCACTGAAGATCTGATGAGTTGTAAATTCACTGCCGCTGCCAGTGAGTATTGCCTCTTGTCAACGCCCCCCACCCCCTAATCTGCCCCAATATTCTACCTGTCCATAGAGTAACGAGAACAATCAGCCCCGTGAATCCCTGCTCTCTCTGGATGGTTTTGTGGCTCTGAAAAGAGCCGTTGTGTCTCTGTTTTGGGGGGTGAATGTACAGGGCCGGTCAGGCTCCCTTTAGGCCCGCTCCCCCCGGATCCGGCGGGCCAGCTGGATGTCTTTGGGCATGATGGTGACCCGCTTGGCGTGGATGGCACACAGGTTGGTGTCCTCAAACAGTCCCACCAGGTAAGCCTCGCTGGCCTCCTGCAGGGCCATCACCGCCGAGCTCTGGAAGCGCAGGTCGGTCTTGAAGTCCTGAGCGATCTCTCGCACCAGCCGCTGGAAGGGCAGTTTGCGGATCAGCAGCTCGGTGGATTTCTGGTAGCGGCGGATCTCCCGCAGAGCCACCGTGCCGGGCCTGTAGCGATGAGGCTTCTTCACTCCGCCCGTGGCCGGAGCGCTCTTGCGGGCCGCTTTGGTCGCCAGCTGCTTGCGGGGAGCTTTCCCTCCGGTGGATTTGCGCGCTGTCTGCTTGGTTCGGGCCATTCTCTCCAACTCTCTGTAACACACACCCACAGGCTGGTGCAGTCAATGCTGAGGCTGCTGCAGTGCTGCCTTTTGAAGGGAATGGAGAGCCCGCCCTAGAGCTGGGATTGGATATAGAGCCGTCCCTCAGCTCACTGAGAAACCGCTCCGGAAGGTGCAGGAAAGGCAGGAAAAGAAGCATTGGAGGCTGATTGGTTCACTTGGACAATTTCAAAAAGCCCGCCGATTTCACCCTCACCAACCCGGAGATGAAATTCAACATGAAGAAGCAAAACACCATGGGGCTCTCTAATGAAGAGAAACTTTTCTACTTTAGAGCAGTATTTGACACTCCAGTGAGCAGTGAGGGCGGACAGGAGGCGGGATCACTGCCTGATCTGTCTGTAACAGGCAGGAGGAAAACGCGGCCTTTATAACAGCCCGGACAAACTGAACGGGAAACGGTTGTTCATGAAGCTATACAACCGCGCCGCTTTAAACAAAGATACTGAAACATGGCCCACTGTCCTTCGGCAAAGTTACCCGATCTCAGTCTTCATAAGGACATCTTTTTAAAATCAATTGCAGTGAACCTGAACACAATTGACATTGTAGCCTTCCAAATAAACCTGTCCGTACAACGTGGGGTTGTGTTAATGTTAATAACTTACATTGAAACAGGCCGATGGAAAGATCAAAGCTCAAAAGTATCATCCCCACAAAGCATGAAATACAAATACTGCAATATATAACATTAGTGTTTGGGCAGGATTAACAATCGCGATGTGATGTATTAAACGTGCAATAACCTGGTGCAGAACAGCATCCCCTCCCTCTGTACCCTCCCCGTCCTCAGGTCTCCGCTCTCAATGGGAAGATTTGGGGAGGGGGCTCTGAAAAGAGCCTTTGGGTCCGTTGGAAAAGGGTCACTTCCTGCTCAGCCGCCGAATCCATAGAGAGTGCGGCCCTGGCGTTTCAGAGCGTACACCACATCCATGGCAGTGACCGTCTTGCGCTTGGCGTGCTCAGTGTAAGTGACCGCATCCCTGATCACATTCTCCAGGAAAACCTTCAGCACCCCGCGGGTCTCCTCGTAGATCAAGCCCGAGATGCGCTTGACCCCGCCACGGCGAGCCAGGCGCCGGATGGCTGGTTTGGTGATGCCCTGGATGTTATCACGGAGCACTTTACGGTGCCGCTTCGCTCCGCCTTTTCCCAGACCTTTGCCTCCTTTGCCTCTTCCAGACATCACGCTTCTTCACTCCAATCGCTGCTGAATGAGAGCCGAGCTGCCTCCCCTTCCTTTTTTATACAGCCCGGCCCGACCTGACTGAGAAAGAGTTGACAGAGACTGAGAGGCGGCTCTGAACAGGAAACGGAGTGACAGACAGAGAGATCATGCAGCTCCGCCTCCAGCTAACTGCAGCCCCAACTGGATCTGGAACTAAAGCTTTTCTCCACAATGGGCAGGGAACACAATGCTCGGCAGAAAACCAACAAACTACAGCTTCATGTTCAAAGAGAATAAAACCCAGAGCTTTTCGAAGCAGCTGGGTTACAATTAAACGCCCAAATCGCGGCCTTTCTTTAACAAAGTTAAAAATCACACGACAGCAGCCTCACGTCTAAGAAGTTTCTTTGGAAGAAATTGCTTTCAGAGAGCCGTTCCTGCCGCAGTTAGGTGTGAGGTTAGAGTCTGGCTGTATGCTAACCTTGAGTCAGAATGGTTGTATTTCCAAAGTAGGTGTTGATAAAACGTCACGTGAACTTCCTGTCGACAAATTGTGCTGTTTGAACAAAACAGGATATATCTCCAAATTCTCCAACAGCCTTATGTGTGTCTGCATGTGTGGGAGAGACAGAGTGAGAGAGAGCGTTCATATATGTGTGTGTGTGTGAGAGAGAGACTGTGAGAGATACACAGAGACAGAGTGAGAGAGAGAGAGAGAGAGTGCGTGTGTGTTCTTGATAGAGTGTATGCATGACTGTGATGGAAGATATACGTGTGAATGCAAGTATGGGTGTGAGTGTGTTTCAGAGACAGAGCGTGTGCATGAGATAAGGTCTTTGCGAGTGTGTGTGTGTCTGTGCGCACTTGTTTGCGAGTGTGAGAGAGTCTATAGTGCGCTGGGGCCACCTTTACAACAATCCAGGTTTGTTCAATACTTCGCAGCAGTGAACGACACAATGATCTTTTGCTCTAAATTCTGTGTCCTCATATCCTGCCCCACTAGCTACCTGACGAAAGAGCAGTGCTCCAAATGCTTGTATTTCCAAATAAACCTGTTGGACAAAACCTGACATTGTGTGATTTTTAATTTTGATTTATTGTAGAGTGTGCGACAGGGACTGGGTGTAAATCACAGCAAGAAAGTGTCTATCGAGTTTTGCAAATCATTTAATATCTACGATATGTCTGCACTCACACAGGCCGCGACAGGGACCATTTGATCTGGGCTCAGCTCTTTCCTGAGAGATGTGGATGGCTCTGAGAAGAGCCTTTGGGTTCACATGTTTACGAGTTACACCAACTTTGCCTTTCCTGCTTTCTTTGTGACTTTCAATTTGGGCAAAGTCTTGGGTTTATTGAGAATGGTCAGTGACTTCAATTTGCTCCTCCTGCCCTCACAGCTCACAGTAATTCTCAATCTCAACCAGACTTCAGCACGATAGGTGGTAGCTGACCACCTTTCAGTGTGAGCAGGTGCCTGCTCAGACTTGCTGAGTGAACAAACAGAGACTGCCTCATCTGTCATCTTGGGGGATTGTTTACAGGGTCAGTGCTACACGTCCAATCCTGTTCACCATATCACTCACAATAACCAATACAATACCAGAGTGATTTGGGATTGACGGTTCAGTGGTGGCGGTTTCTTTTATGGATGGATGTCAAATCTGATCAGTGTCAGGCACCATTTGATCATCTGGTGGTGTATGAGTATTACAGCAGAATACACACACAACACACAGCAACATCCCTTTGTCGTGAAACACAGTCATTAGCTATGTTCATTACCTGGGTCAGACTGAGTTTGAGTCTCAGAACATCATACAACAGGAACAAGAGACAGTCAATCAGCCCAATGAATCATTGAGTACAATCATGGCTGATCAGGAAGTTCAAAATCTCTTATCCACAATATTCCATCACTTCTCCAATCATTGACAATCAAAAGTTAATTGATCTCGACTTTAGCAATACTCAAAGACTGGCCTTCTACAAACTCCAGGAAACAGATTTCCAACGATTCACCGTTTTCTGTGTAAAGAAAACTTTGGTTTCATTCCTGAACTGACTCTCTGTTTCTTTCCAATTCCAGCCTCCAGGTTCTAGACCCTCACTGCAGACATCTTACAGGGCAGATGACTTGCCTGGACTGAATACATATTATGGACAGGAATGATTTGGAGGAAGGAATAGGTGGGGTGATTAGCAAGTTTTGCAGATGACTCTAAGATTGGTGGAGTAGCAGATAGTGAAGAGGACTGTCAGAGAATACAGCAGAATATAGATAGATTGGAGGGGAAAATGACAAATGGAGTTCAATCCAGTCAAATGCGAGGTGATGTAATGTGGAAGATCAAAAGAACACTTTTTGGTAAGTGGAAAAGCACTGGGGGAAATCGATGTACGGAGATCTGGGTATTCAGGTCCATTGTATCCTGAAAGTGGCAATGCAGTTTGATAGAGTGGTCAAGAAGGCACACTGCATACTTTCCTTCATCAGATGGGATATTGAGTACAATAGTGGACAGGTCATGGTACAGTTGATTAGATTCCCTACAGTGTGAAAACAGGTCCTTCGGCACAACATGTCCACACTCACCCTCCGAAGAGTAACCCACCCATTTCCCTCTGACTAATGCACCTAACCTTTCGGGCCAATTTAGCATGGTCAATCCACCCTAACCTGCACATCTTTGGACTGTGGGACAAAACCCACGCAGACACAGGGAGAACGTGCAAACTCCACACACACAGTCGCCCGAGGCTGGAATTGAACCTCGGACCCTGGTGCTGTGAGGCAGCAGTGTTAACCACTGAGTCACCGTGCCACCCAAAAGTTGTACCTGATATTAGTTCAGTCACATTTGGAATACTGCGTCCAGTTCTGGTCACCACATTACCTGTGGAAGTGGATGCTTTGGAGATAGTGCAGAGGTGGTTCACCAGGGTGCTGCCTGTTATGCAGGGCAAGAGCTTGAAGAGGGGTTGAGGAGAATGGGATTATTTTCATTAGAAAGACAGAGGTTGAGGGGGGACCTGATTGAGGGCTACAAAATCATGAGAGGTTTTGAAAGGGGGGATAGCAAGTCGCTTCTTCCCTAGAGTGGGGGATTCAATTACTAGGGGTCATGAGAAACAATGTAATACAAATCATCCCTTAATGGTCAAATCTGTTGCAAACCATTGTTTTGTAACTATAGGGGAGCAGTGAAATTCCAACTGGAATGTTCGAATTGATTTCTGGATGAAAATGTAACTCATCCTTGAATGGCAAGGAAATGGCCAGGTAAACCTCCCACATTCCACCGATAAGACAAAAACACACCACCCTCCCCCAGGGGCGTTCAATATCTTGCAGGTCAACAGAGCGAATTCACTCTTTAATATCTCAGAGTTATGGTATGGTCTTGGGGTGTGTTGCTGACCAAAGACACCTTGGAGTGTAGTTTCATAGGGCCATGAAATTGGGGTCCAGGGAGACAGAATAGTAAATAAGACATTTGATATACTTGCCTTTCTTGGTCAGTGCATCGAGTATAGGAGTTGGGAGGTCATGTTGCAGCTGTACAGGACATTGGTTATGCCACTTTTGGAACATTGTGTGCAATTCTGGTCTCCCTCCTATTCAAATAACCATAGAATCCCTACAGTGTACAAACAGGCCATTTGACCCAACAAGTCCACACTGACCCTCTGAAGAGTATCCTCACCAGACCTATTCCCCGAGTAATGACTCTACACTTCCTATGATTGACACCACAAACCTACACATACTTGAACACTAGGGACAATTGAGCTTGGTCATTTCACCTAACCTACATATCTGGAGCACCTGGAGGAAACCCACGCACACACGGGGAGCATGTGCAAGCTCCACACAGACTGTCGCCAGAGGCTGCTTTGAAACCTGGGTCACTGGTGCTGTGAGGCAACAGTGCAACCCAAAGAGCCACCATACCACTGACTGGAAGAATGGTGTGAAACATGAGAGGGTTCATAAAAGATTTACAAGGATGTTGTCAAGATGGGAGGATTGGAGGTATAGGGAGAGGCTGAATCGGCAGGGGCTAGATTCCCTACAACTTTGGAGACTGAGGGGTGATCTCTTAGAGGTTTATAAAATAATGAAGGTGACTGATGAGGTAAATAGTCGGTGTAACTTCACTAGGATGGGGCAGTTTCAAGCCTATTGGGCATATTGTATGGGGACAGTCGAGAGTGTGGTGCTGGAAAAGCACAGCAGGTCAGGCAGCATCTGAGGAGCAGGGAAATCGACATTTCGGGCAAAAGCCCTTCATCAGGAATTCGGGCTATTGTCTGAAATGTCGAGTTTCCTGCTCCTCGGATGCTGCCTGACCTGCTGCGCTTTTCCAGCACTGCACTCTCGAGTCGAACCTCCAGAATTTGCAGTCCTCACTTTCACCATATTTTAAGGTGAGGAGAGAGAGATTTATAAAAAGACATGAGGGGCAATTTTCTTTACCCAGATGGTGGTTCGCCTCTGCAATTAACTTCCTGTGGTAGTGGTGGATACAGCCACAGTTACAACATTTATAAGACAGTCAGATAAGTACATGAATAGGAAAGGTTTGGAGGGATATGCACCAGCAGGAGTCAGGTGGGACTAGTTTAGTTTGTGATTCTGGTCAGCGTGACTGGTGGACTGAAGGGTCTATTCCTGTGCTCTATGTCTTTATGGCTCCATTATGAATTGAAGTCATTTTCAACGTTTCATTTTTCATTACCTGCCGTGTCATTCCATGGCTGTTCACATTGTAACAGATGTCTCAGTACAGTGTGTGTATTTGGGACTCGTTTTACATCAGTCAGTTTGTGTGCACACGGTCACCATGCTTGTTTTGTCAGACTTTGGCACAGAATGTGTGTTTGGATTTCACATTATTTAATTGTGTGTATGAATCGGCAAACTATTCATCAAAGGAGAATAATTCTCTCCTGATGAGTTATAAGTAACCTTAATGTGTTTCATCCTCTACTTTGACAACCTGTCCTGTCTGTGAATGCAGTTTCCTTCTATCTCTGTATTTTTAACACTGACCTTATATATGGTTGTTGAAATGATGTAAAAGTACAATCTATTTGTGAACCTTGATTAGAACTACAAAAATGCCCTTTCCAAATGCAGATTTAATGGTGTCCACGAGTGTCTGTTTCCAATCAGGTTCAGTCTCTCCCTCTTCAAAGATGGTGTCAATGTCAATAGGGCTGTGAAGGATAAAACCGATTGGACCTGGGCTGGTGTGATTGAGAACGGGGAGAGAACAATGTAATTCCTTGGTCGTATTTGACTCTTGATCTGAACATCTCTCTGGGACTTGAGTCCAATGTGTGTCTAACACTGAGAGAACTGCAGATGCTTTCAGTCAGAAACAAAACCAGAAAGTGCTGGAAAAGCTCAGCAGGTCTGCCGGTATCTGCGGAGAGAAATCAGAGTGAACATTTCCAGCCAAGTTCTCAGAATCAGTTCTGAGGAAGGGTCACGTGACCCAAAACATTAACTCGGATTTCTTTCCACAGATGCTTCCAGACCTGCTGAACTTTCCCAACAATTTCTGTTTTTGTAACATTCCTGCTGTTTGGCAGAAGCAGCTGCTCACACTTGCTTTTGGACTGAGGAGATATTACATTGCCTTGATCCTTTAATTATTTTCCTGGAAGATGACAGAAGAGATATCTCCTCAGCATTAGGCACGATTGCCAGGATCAAATTGAACTATGTAACATTCAGTTAGTAATCGTGAGGATGTTATTCTTTAAAACGAATGATTCAAACTGAAACATGTCTGTGTTTCCATTCTTGGACTGAGCTACTATGTTTTAAGGGTTCGATACCAATTCACTGAGATCCAGAAACTAACCAATCCCTGTACAGCTCCATGAACAGGCCCACCTGATCAAACTGTGGATATGTGCATCTAGTTACCAATCTGCTTCTGTTAGTTTCTGTGATGAATACTGCATTTGAGAGAAGTTATCCATTTTACCTGTTAGTTTCTGTGAGGAAAGTTAGGGTCTAGTCTATTTCCATGATATACTGTATTTTGAGGGGATATGGTCTGGTGCATAACAGTGAATTTAGTTATTGATCCATAGCTGTCAGATTCTGCTTTTGAATATGAGCGTACTTATGAAACTCTACAGTTTAAACTATCTGAATGTGTGAGTGTAGTTATCAATCTGTCCCTGGAAGACTTGTAAATATACTTTCATGTGCACAAAGCAGAGTGTGACAGGGACAGATTAATAACTATATTCAAATGTTCACATCACATAAACTGACAGGGACAGATTGACAAACAACATCACATATCCACATAATAGAAACTGACAGGGACGGGCTGATCAATACATTGACATATTTAGACAGCAATCAGGCTCGGATTGTTTCATTGATGGGAATATGTGCATTTAGTTATCAATCTGTATCTGTCCCTTTCTGCCATGGGAATGTGTGAGAACAGTGATCATTTCTCCCTGTCTGTTTCTGTTCTGTTGTCTATGTCAATGTGAGGGTTGTTATCAATCTGTACCTGGCAGACTCTGCTGTGGGAATATGGAAATATACTTATCAACCTGTACCTGGCAGTTTCTGCAGGCAGAATGTGTGAATGTGGTTATCAATCTTTCCTTGTCAGGCTCTCTAATGTAAATCTGAGTGTATTTAACAGTCCTTTCCTGTTAATTTCTGTGTTGTGAATATGGGAATGTCGTTAGCAATTGGAGCTGTCAGTTTCTGCTGCGTGAAGATGCAAATGTAGTTGTTAATCTCAAACTGTCACTTTGTGCTTTGTTAATATGAGAGTCTAATTATCCATCTTCTTCTGAAATATTACTTCTTTGTGTGCATGTGGGAGTGTATTTACCAATCGGTCAAACCTTTTGACAAGGTCCCACATAAGAGACTGATTGAGAGAGTTAAATCACATGGAATTCTGGGAAACTGGAATGCACTGCCTGGGAAGGTTGTGGAGGCCAGAAACCTTAGAACTTTAAAAAGATACTTGGATGAGCACATCAAGGATATGGGATACGTGCAGCAAATTGGGATTAGCGCGCCTTCAATGGTAGTTATTATCAATGCAGCCTGATATGCCGAAAGGCCTTTTCTGTGCTCCCTCCCTTTTCTTGAACTCTCCATTTCCATCTACAGACTGACATTTACTATAAACCCACAGACTCTCACAACTACCTGGATGACACACCCATCCCACTCAGTATTCTGTAAAAACCCCATCCCATTCTCCCAATTCCTCCACCTCCACTGCATCTGCTCAGACAAGGAGTCATTCCACTCCCAAGCAGCCCAGATGTTCACCTATTTCAAACAATGTGCTTCTGAAATCACCCCTCAGCCTCTGATGCTCCAGGGAAAAAAGCCCCAGCCTATTCACAATCTCCTTATATTTCAAACCCTCTAGTCCTGGCAACATCACTGCCAATCATTTGTGCGCCCTTTCAAGATTAACAACATCCTTCTGAAAGCAGGGTGACCAGAATTTTACACAGTATTCTACAAGTGCCCTACCTTATGTCCTGTGCGGCCCAAACATGACGTTCCAACTCCGATACTCAATGTGCAGCCCAAAGAAGGCAAACATGACAAGCCCCTTTTTCACATACTTGTTCACCTGTGACTCCACTTCCAAAGAACAACACACATGCAATCCTAGGTCTCTTTGTTGGGCACCTCTCCTCAGGACCCTACCATTAACTGTATGAGTCCTGCCCTGTTTGGAGTAATAAGAATGTTTCTCTTTGTCAGTGTCTGCAATATTAATATGTAAGAACAAGTATCAATCTACATCTGACAGTCACTGTCATGATGATATGGGAGTTCAGTAATTGATGTATAAAACGTCAGCTTCTGATGTGTGACTATGGCAGTGAAGGTCTCCATCTGTACTAATCACTTTCTACTATTGGGTATCAAAGTGGTTTAATCTCTGGCAACCAGTAAAATCCCTGTGATTCTGTTTCATTCTGTGATGGCAGTTATCAGCGTATCGAGAGTGGGGTCTTAATCTCTGCTGCATTTTGTGATTTATGAGTTTTCTCTCAATCTTTGGGGAAGGGGTCAGCAGATGGTATCTAGTTTGCAGAACAGTTAAAGAATAGAATGTACGAGGACAGATTGAATGGGAGGAATGGCCTTCATCTGTGTTGTACCAATTCTGAGAGTCTGATTCTGGTGTGAAAAGGAAAATACATCCTGCTGTATGAAATACTGGTGCAAAACTACCATGTAGAAATGGACAGAGCGGCTAATTAAAATACCAGGTCTTGTTAGTCAGAGTGGGATGTTTCCCTTTTTAGGGGTTCGGTACGATCACTGAGACACTTTGTTTCATTTTGGAATCAGGCATTGATAGTGTTTTTTTGTGAGAGAGAGTTTTATTCTGCGTCTGCCTGTCCATGCGACATGATAGTTTTTATTGTTGAACATGATTTAATGGTTGTGTCTTTGAATGGGACTACTATTTCTCAAAGATTATTTTTATCCTGCTCAGTTACTGTTAATATCAAAAGTTTCCTTTCGATCTGTACTCAATAACTACTGCATATATGGTTACCCCAACTATGTAACAGCAAGATCTATTTGTTCATCTTGATTGTAACTTTGAAAATTCCCTAACTGTGGATTTAATGCACTTCCTGACAGCCTGTTTCCAGTGAGGATTCAGTGTATCCCATTTCAAATCGGAATGACAATGCGCTTTGAATGATGACATTTATTGCATCTGCACTGGTCCATAGTGAGAATAGGTTGTGTTTTACTCATGGATTGAATGTATATCTCTGGAAAGTGAGCTTTTTGTGAGTCTGACTCAATCCGTTCTGTAATTGTGGAAAGGATATTCCCCCAGCTCAGACAGTGGTAACATACCTGCTGTTTGGAAGGAGCAGCTGCTCACACTTGGCTTTATACCGAGGTCATATTACATTGTCTTCGGCCATTGAATATTTGCCTGGAGGGAAGACACAAGATTTATCTCCTTTAAATCAACGCCAACCAAGGTTGATAATATCAAACTGATCAATGCAATATTGAGTTAATAGTTATTATGATCTTTATAAAGCCACCAATTGGAACAGAACAGACTTTGGTTCCACTTTTGGTCTCAGCTGCTCCTCCTCTCTTTTTGTGAAATTATCGAACAGTTTATTAAGATACAAAAGCTAACCAAGACCTGTACAGCACCATGACTGGGATGTTTACACAGTTCAAAACCAAGATCCCAATACACTAACTATTGAAGAACAACAGGCACTATTTCAAATAGTATACTTGAGACTTTTGATCTCATGACTATCATATTTATTCTTTACTGAATTGTGACATTCAGATATATTATCTTTATTTCTACAGTTGAAAGTTCATTGCCAACAAACAATGTGAAACAGAAACCAAACAACTAATTCCAATCAGTATTCAGAGGATTGCAAACTACAACAATGATATATAGCTCACAGTCCCAACAATTAGTGGAAACTAGTAATAGAAGAGATAAAGAATCGAATGTCCAACTGTAGACACAATGAGCGAATTGGACTGCTTCTGTGATCTACAGAATCTGTGCTTCTGATTCTAATGATAAAGGAAATGCCATCCTGTTGTATAGACTGTCCATATAAAAATATCAGGGAGAAATGGACAGACCAACTTATTTACAAGGCTGGTCCGGTACATAGTGTGACATCGTTCCCTTCCTAATGTTCTATGTTATCACTGAGACATTTACTTTCATTTTGGACGCGGATATTGTTGTTTTGTTTTGCATTAGTCAGTCTCTCAATCAGAATGTGAGTATGGATAAAGTCAGCTTTTGTCAGCTAACATTGAACATGGGATTCATTCAGTCTCTCATTAGGAGTTATCAATGTGCTTCTTATTCATGGTTATTGTATTTTATATTGTTGCAGTGTCATTTCAAAGTGGAATTATCATCTTTCAGAACTGCAGGAGCTCTTTATTGTTCAAACCTTTGCTATTCCGAATATATCAGATATTATCCAATGTCATTTGTGTCAGCTCCTGTCAGTGAAAGTGGATGTGTTTATATCACTGTTAATCTCTGGCACTGTACATCTCAGTTGAATAACTTCTACAACATTGGAGTCTTAGGGGACAATATAGTTTATAATTGTAAGTTTATTTTGGGCATGCCAATCTCTAGACTGAATGTATGTTTTAAATTTATTATTCCTCTGTTAGTCCCAGAGAAACTATATGAGAGTCTTCACGCTGTATTCAAAAATCTCTCATTATCTGTCTGAATACGGGATACTTTGTATCTTATAAAGTCAATATTTTATTTCCTTTTGGTCAATTTCACATCAAAATTTATATTCTGTAGTTTTGTATGAGATGTGCACTGCTTTTTAGTTTGGGGTTTGATGCAAAAATATATATTTTAAAATACAATTCGGGCAGAAGTGTAATTCCTCCAATCTGTAAAATGGAATTGATGCATGAGTTACATCTCCATATCTAAGACAGGATGAGATATTTGGAGGAGTAATCATACAGACCTCAAGTTACTGCTTGGGCAATTTCACTGGAATTTACTGTGTATCATGTGATAGGTTCAGTCTTTTCTAATACAGCACACAATTGGTTTAAACTTTATGGCCAAAGTGAAACATTCTATTTAAATCATAGAAGGAGTGAATGTTGATAGTCTGGGACTGCCATAGTGTTAAGGGATTAGATGGAGAGGAATTTGGTAAGTGTGTACACGAGAACTTTCAGATTCAGTATGTAGATGTATCTACTAGAGAATGTGCAAAACTTGATCTACTCTTGGGAAATAAGGCAGGGCAGGTGACCGAGTTGTCAATGGGGGAGCACTTTGGAGCTAGCGACCATAATTCTATTAGTTTTAAAGTAGAGATGGAAAAGAATAGACCGGATCTAAAAGTTGAAGTTCTAAATTGGAGGAAGGCAAATTTGGATGGTATCGGGGAAGAACTTTCAAAAGCTGATTGGGGTCAGATGTTCGCAGGTAAAGGGATGGCTGGAAAGTGGGAGGTCTTCAAAAATGAGATAACGAGAGTATAGAGACAGTATATTCCTGTTAGGGGGGAAAGGAAAGGCTGATAGGTGTAAGGAATGCTGGATGACTAGAGAAGTTGAGGGATTGGTTAAGAAAAAGAAGGAAACTATGTCAGGTATAGACAGAAGAGATCGAGAGAATCCTTACAAGAGTATAAATGCAGTAGGTGTATGCTCAAGAGGGAAATCAGGAGGGCAAAAAGGGGACATGAGGGAGCTTTGGGAAATAGGGTTGAGGAGTATCCAAAGGGTTTTTATAAAGACATTAAGGACAAAAGGGGAACTAGGGAGAGAATAGGACCCCTCAAAGATCAGCAAGGCTACCTACGTATGGTGCCACAGGAGATACTAAACGGGTATTTTGCATCAGTGTTTATTGTGGAGAAGGAGATGGAAGATATAGAATGTGGGGAAATAGATATTACAGAGGAGGTGGTGCTGGATGTCTTGAAATGCATAAAAGTGGATAAAATACCAACACCTGATCAGATGTACCCGAGAACTCTGTGGGAAGCTAGGCAAGTGATTGCTGGGCCCATTGCTGAGATATTTGTATCATCGATAGTCACAGGTGAGGTGTCAGAAGACTGGAGGTTGGCTCATGTGATACCATTATTTAAGAAAGGTGGTAAAGAAAAGCCAGGGAACTGTAGACCGGTGAGCCTGACATTGGTGGTTGGCATGTTGTTGGAAGGAATGCTGAGGGAGAGAACTTATTTGGAAAGGCAAGTGCTGATTAGGGAAAGTCAGCATGGCTTTGTGCATGGGAAATCATGTCTCATGAACTCGATTGAGTTTCTTGAAGAAATAACACAGAGGACTGATGAGGGAAGAGAGGTGGATGTGATCCATGTGGCGTTCAACAAGGTTCCCCATGGGAGACTGGTTAGCAAGATTAGAGCTCATGGGATATGGGGAGCACTAGCTATTTGGATACAATACTGGCTCAAAGATAGAAGACAGATGGTGGTGGTGATGGTGGGTTGGTTTTCAGACTGGAGGCTTCTGACTACTGGGGTGCCACAAGGATCAGTGCTGGGTCCACTACTTTTCATCATGTATATAAATGATTTGGGTGTGAACATAGGAGGTATAGTTAGTAAGTGTGCAGATGACACCAAAACTGGAGGTGCAGTGGAGAGCGAAGAAGGTTTCCTCAGATTACAAAGGGACCTTGACTAGATGGGCCAATGGGCTGAGGAGTGGCAGATAGTGTTTAATTTCGATAAATGTGAAATGCTGTGTTTTGGAAAAGCAAATGAGAGAGGACTAATACTCCTCGTGGAAAGGTGCTAGGGAGAGTTCCTGAACAAGGAAACCTTGGAGTGCAGGTTCATTGTTCCTTGAAAGTAGAGCAGCAGATAGATCGCAGAGTGAAGAAAGCATTTGATATGTTTTCGATTATTGGTCAGAGTATTGACTATAGGAGTTGGGAGGTCATGTTACGGCTGTGCAGGACATTGGTTAGGTCACTTTATGAATATTGCATGCAATTCTGGTCTCCTTCCTATCAGAAGGATGTTGCGAAACTTCAAAGTGTTCAGAAAAGATTTCCAAAGATGTTGCCAGGCTTGGAGGTTTTGAACAAGAGGGAGAAATTGAATAAACTGGTGCTGTTTTCCCTGGAGCATCGGAGACTGAAAGTTGACCTTATAGATGTTTATAACACCATGAGGGGCAGGGATAGGATAAGGGGCTGGAATGAGAAAAGAAAAGAAAAATAACACCTGCAAGGTAAAGCACTACAGAATGACACTGTGATAAAGATGGGGCTGGCAGATTCTCTGCTGCCATGATCTATTTATGGAAATGGAATGCTGATTGAAAGGGTTGCTAGCTTGGTCAATTGTTAAGCTGTTATGGATTGTTTTTGATCAGTGCAGACTTAATCATTTGAAGGGCTTTCTTCTGTGTTAGAGATCTCTTCCCTCGAGATCTGAGAGTAGAAATCAGTGTGAATGTAACATTTTCTGACACTTGCAATGTTTATGGATCTTCATCACTGTTCGATATCATCATGTGTGTGTTAGGATGTATTTGTGACTCATTGTAAATCAGTCAGGATTTTATGTTTGTGTGCGGGAGTGGTGAGGTGTTAGTAGTGTGTGTGTACATGTAGTAAGCCTTCTGTCCATGTCAGGAAAGAACATTTGGAATGTACATTATACAATTGTAATGTCTTTGTATGGGACACCTATTGATCAAAAGATTAATTTGTCCTCATCACTTACTGATAATGTCAAAGTTTCCCTTGATGTTTGCACTCAATCTCTACTTCATACATAATTATTGTAGCTGTGCAACAATAACTCAACTAATAAACATTTATACCACATTTGCATTTAACGTGGTTCCTGAGTACAGATTTTGGATTAGCAGACAGTCTATGTTCCTCCATAGGGAACTATGGAGCTATGAGGGAGGAGCTGGCCAAAGTTCAATGGTGCGGGGATGACAGTGGAGGAACAATGGCGGATATTTCTGTGTATAATGCAGAAGATGCAGGATCAGTTCATTCCAAAAAGGAAGACAGACCCTAGGAGTTGGCACGGGTGGCCGTCGCTGACGAGGGAAGTTCAGAAACATATAAATTTAAAAGAGAAAAAGTATAATATAGCAAAGATAAGTGGGAAAATGGAGGACTGGGAAGCTTTTAAAGAACAACAAAGGATTACTAAGAAGGAAATACGCAGAGAAAAAATGAGGTACGAAGGTAAACTGGCCAAAAATACAAAGGAGGATAGTAAAAGCTTTTTTAGGTAGTGAAAGGGAAAAAAAAAGGTGAAGACTAAAATTGGGCCCTTGAAGACAGAAACAGGGCAAAATATTACGGGGAACATAGAAATGGCAGAAGAATTGAATTGGTACTTCAGATCTGTGTTCACTGGGGAAGACACGAGCAATATTCCTGAGGTAACAGTGGCTGAAGGACCTGAACTTACGGGAATTTATATTGCCAGGAATTGGTGTTGGAGAGACTGTTAGGTCTGAACATTTATAAGTCTCCGGGGCCTGATGGTCTACATCCCAGGGTACTGAAGGAGGTGGCTTGAGAAATCGTGGATGCATTGGTGATTATTTTCCAGAGTTCGATACATTCAGGATCAGTTCCTGCGGATTGGTGGGTGGCTAATGTTGTAACACTTCTTAAGAAAGGTGGGAGAGAGAAAGCAGGAAATTATAGACCAGTTAGTCTGACCTCAGTGGTGGGAAAGATGCTCATTCAAGGAAGAGTTGGATAGAGCTCTCAAGCATATTGGAATCAAGGGTTATGGAGATAAGACAGGAACAGGATACTGATTTAGGATGATCAGCCATGATCATATTGAATGGTGGTGCAGGCTCGAAGGGCAGAATGGCCGACTCCTGCACCTATTGTCTATTCATATTCAGATGTGGTAAATAACGATGGACTTTAAATGGTAAAAGTTATTGGAAACTGGCTACAGTGTGCATTGAGAGGAGAGAAGAAAATGTATTTCAACAGATGTGTTGGACTCTTGGATTGAATGTAAACCTCTGGAAATTGAGCTCAATGTGTGTCTGGTTCAATCCACTCTGTGTCTGTGGAAAGGATGTTCTCTGTCCTGACAGCAGTAACATACCTGGTGTCTGGTAGAAGCAGTTGGTCACACTTGGCTTTGTACTGAGTATAGATTAGATTGTCTTGGTCCAGTGAGTATGTGTCTGGAGGGAAACAGAAGATATGTTTCATCTAATTCAAACTGATCAATGCTAAATTCAAGGAATATTAATTATGATTTTTTTAAAGAAAGACCACATTGTGAACAAACATGGTTTGGATCTGTTATTGCTCTGAGTTACTCCGAGTCTCTTTTTCTGCCAAAGTTATTAAACAATTTCCTGAGACACCAAAATGAACTAATAGCTGTGCAGTCCCATGAATTAGATAGTTCAATATGCAGCTCCAACTACACTAACTTGAAGGGAAGGGTAACAGGCGTGACTTCAAATACTGTACTTGAGACTTTTGATCTGATGACTGCTACATTAATCACTTAGAGGATTGTCACAGTCAAAGTTGATTTATTTTCTACTATTCACTGACCAATATCAACAAACAGCGTGAAAGAGAAATCAAACAATGAATTCCCATCAATGTTCAGAGGATTGCAAACGACAGGAAGGATCCCCCAGCAGCCCACCCCCCCCACAACCACCAGCCCGAGAAAGGCATCCCCCTCCCCCCCCCCCCCAACCGGAAAAAGACCTCCCCCTTCGCCCCCCCCCCAGCCCGAGAATGACCTCCCCCTTCGCCCCCCCCAGCCCGAGAAAGGCATCCCCCTTCGCACCCCCCAGCCCGAGAAAGGCATCCCCCTTCGCACCCCCCAGCCCGAGAATGACCTCCCCCTTCCCCCCCACCATCCCGAGAAAGACCTCCCCCTTCCCCCCCATCCCGAGAAAGACCTCCCCCTTCCCCCCCATCCCGAGAAAGACCTCCCCCTCCACCCCCATCCCGAGAAAGACCTCCCCCTTCCCCCCCATCCCGAGAATGACCTCCCCCTTCCCCCCCAGCCCGAGAAAGACCTCCCCCTCCCCCCCCATCCCGAGAAAGACCTCCCCCTCCCCCCCCATCCCGAGAAAGACCTCCCCCTTCCCCCCCATCCCGAGAAAGACCTCCCCCTTCCCCCAATCCCGAGAAAGACCTCCCCCTTCCCCCCCCATCCCGAGAAAGACCTCCCCCTTCCCCCCCATCCCGAGAAAGACCTCCCCCTTCCCCCCATCCCGAGAAAGACCTCCCCCCTCCCCCCCCATCCGAGAAAGACCTCCCCCTTCCCCCCCATCCCGAGAAAGACCTCCCCTACCCCCCCATCCCGAGAAAGACCTCCCCCTTCCCCCCCATCCCGAGAAAGACCTCCCCCTTCCCCCCCATCCCGAGAAAGACCTCCCCCTTTCCCCCCCCATCCCGAGAAAGACCTCCCCCTTCCCCCCCCCCATCCCGAGAAAGACCTCCCCCTTCCCCCCCCCATCCCGAGAAAGACCTCCCCCTTCCCCCCCATCCCGAGAAAGACCTCCCCCTTCCCCCCCCATCCCGAGAAAGACCTCCCCCTTCCCCCCCCATCCGAGAAAGACCTCCCCCTTCCCCCCCCATCCCGAGAAAGACCTCCCCCTTCCCCCCCCCATCCCCCTCACTCCAAGTTCCGGGACCAGTTCCTGCTCCGCTCGGCATCTCACAAACAGCTCCCGGTTCTCCCTGAACTCTCCCCCCGAATCAATCCGGGTGTGGGAGCCCCCCCCCCCCTCTGTGTCCCAGACTCCCATCCCGATGTCCTGCTGGAAGGAGCCCCCCTACTGTTCCCTCCCTTCCCTGAGCTCCGAGCTCCCCATTGCGGTCTGTTCCAAACAAACCCCTTCCACTCACTGAGTCAATGCTCCTCAATGGCCGCGCGGGGGCAGGGCCTCACGCATGCGCACATCTGGACAGGAACCCAATTCATAAGCCCACCCCACCAGGTTCCAGTCCCACCGGTATTTTTGGGTGTGCTCGCTTTCGGTGCACTGTTCCTTCGGCAGGAAACTAGTGGGGCAGGACACTGAATTTATAGCAAAAGACCAATGTATCGTGCAACTGATACGATCTATTGAACAAATCCATTCACTTTGGAAGGAGTAACAGGAATACAGAATAATGGGATAATGGTAAGATTCTTGGCAGCGTGGGAGAGCAGAGAGATCTCAGTGTCCTTTTGCATCGAGCCCTGAAAGTTGCCACCCAGTACTTCCCATGAGCTGAAAAACGACGCCATGTACTTCGTGACCTGCAACACATTGTCAATGAGGATGAGCACCTCGCCAAGACAGTCCCCACACCTCCATTGCTTCCTTTTAAACAACCGCCAAACCTCAAACAGATCATTGTTGGTAGCAAGCTGCCCGGCTTTCAGGACATCTCCAAACAACGCTGTCACGATAGGCGCTGCAAGACGTGTCAGAGTGTGGACGTGGATACCACCATTACACTTGGAGACACCTCCCAACATGTACATGGCAGGTACTCATGTGACTCAGCCAACATTGTCTATCTTATATGTTGCAGGCAAGGGTGCCCTGAGGCATGGTACATTGGGGAAACCGTGCAAAGGCTACGGAATGGATGAAAGGACACCTCACAAAAATCAACAGACAGGAGTGTTCCCTCCAAGTTGGGGAATACTTCAGTGGTCCAGGACATTCGACCTCGGACCTTCGGGTGACCATACTCCAAGGCAGACTTTGGGACAGGCAGCAGCCAAAAGTGGCCAAGCTGAGGCTGATAGCTTTGTTCCATTTCCACAGGGAGGGCCTCAACCATGATCTTGGGTTCATGTCACACTACAGGTGACCACCATTGCACTACACACACACACACACAAACATACACACACACAGGCACTCCTGAACACACACGGACACACAGATACACAGACACTCCGACACATCCTTACAGACACACGCACTCACACATGCATCCTCTCACAGACTTAGACCAACTCAACACTCATGCACACACATAGACACTCTCTCACACAGACGCTCACAACCCCCAACCCCAGACACACAAACACACTCCTACAGACACACACACTCCCATTCTCACACATGCACGCCCTCACAGATGTAGACACTCTACATTCACATATACACTCTCTCTCACACTCACAACCCCCACCCCAGACAGACAGAAAGACACACACACACACAAAGACCCACATGCACACATATACATATACAGTTGTGGGTGAAAATCTAATTGCACAGTTACATTGTACTTTGCTCAAAAACTGCATTAATTCATGTAAAACTCTGTTATATCACTTTTTAGATTAGAATCAGTCTAAATATTATGGTCCAGACAGAGAACACAGGGGGCTAACACCTTCAACCTATTGTGTGGCTAACACCAATTGTTCCAGTTAATCTGAGAATGTAACTTTTAAAAAACAGTTTTGTGACTTACACATGAAAGAAGTGAAACTATCATGGTATTTGAACAGATGACAGACTCAACAAACAATCAAGGTATTTTTCAATGTATAATTTGAGTTACATCACACTGTAAACATTTGCTATAAATTCTGTGTCTTATAATTGTGTCCTCCACAACCACCTGATGAAGGAGCAGCGGTCCGAAAGCTAGTGTTTCCAATTAAACCTGTTGGACTATTACCTGGTGTTGTGTGATTTTTAACTTTGGCCACACAGGTCAGTGCAAGTAAGAACGGTACGGTGTGTTAGCTTTTATTGGTCAAGGGATTCAATTTTGGAGCCATGAGATCATGTTGCAGCTCTACAAAACTCTGGTGTGGCCGCATATGGTGTATTATAGGAGGGACGTGGAAACATTGCAAAGGTGCAGAGGAGATTTACCAAGACGTTGCCTGGTATGGAGGAAAGATGGGAGTGGTGCTGGATAAGCACAGCAGGTCAGGCAGCATCCGAGGAGCAGGAAAATTGACATTTCAGGCAAAAGCCCTTCACCAGGAATGAGGCAGGAAGTTTCCAGTATAGAGAGATAAATGGGTGGGACTAGGAAGAAGGTCACTGAGAGTGCAATAGGTGGATGGAGGAGGGGATGAAGGTGGTAGGTCAGAGAGGAGGGTGGAGTGGATCGGTGGTTAGGAGGATTGGCAGGTTGGACAGGACATGAGGAGAGTGCTGAGCTGGTAGGTTGGAACTGGGGTAAGATGGGGGGAGGGGAAATGAGGAAACTGGTGAAGTCCACATTGATGCCCTGGGTTTGGAGTGTTCTGAGGTGGAAGATGAGGTGTACTTTCTCCAGGCATCGGGTGGTGAGGGAATGGTGGTGGAGGAGGCCCAGGACCTGGATGTACCCAGCAGAATGTGAGGGGGAGTGGAAATGTTCAGTCACGGGGCGGTGGGGTAGATTGGTGGGGTGTCCTGGAGATGTTCCCTAAAGCTCTCTGTCAGAAGGCATCCAGTCTCCCCAATGTAAAGGGGACCACATCAGGAGCAAGAAATACAATAAATGACATTGGTGGATGTGCAGGTGATACTTTGATGGATGTGGAAGGCTCCTTTGGGGCCTTGGATGGAGGTGAGGGGGGAGGGGTGGGCACAGAATTTGCAATTCCTGCGGTGCCAGGAGGGGATGTTGGGTTGGGGGGGAGGGGGGGGCGTGGAACTGACCAGGTAGTCATGGAGGGAACAGTCTTTGCGAAAAGTAGATCCAGGTGGGGAGGGAAATGTATCCCTGGTGGTGGGGTCCAGTTGTAGGTGGATGCACTCCCTACATGCAGGTCCTGGGCCTCCTGCACTACCACTCCCTCACCCCATGATGCCTGGAGGAATTATGCCTCATCTTCCACCTTGGAACACTTCAACCACAGGGCATCAATGTGGACTTCACCAGTTTCCTCATTTCCCCTCCCCCCACCTTACCCCAGTTCCCCAACCTGCCCACTCAGTACCATCCTCATGACCTGTCCTTCCTGCCACTCTTCCTTCCCATTTATCCGCTCCACCCTCCTCTCTGACCTATCACCATCATCCACACCTCCATCCACCTATTGCCCTTTTAGCTGTCTTCTCCCCAGCCCCACCCCCCTCCCCTTTTTATCTCCACCCAAGAGGCTCCCAGCCTCATTCCTGATGGAGGGCTTTTGCCTGAAATGTTGATTTTCCTGCTCCTCAGATGCTGCCTGAGCTGCTGTGCTTTTCCAGCACCACTCTCGTCTTGACTCTGATCTCCAGCATCTGCAGTCCTCACTTTCGCCTTCTGAGAGAGGGTTAAGGGAGCTGAAGCTATATTCGTTAGAGAGAAGAAGCTTAAGAGATGACTTAATAGAATCATACAAGATGATCAGCGGATTAGAGAAGGTGGACAGTGAGAGCCTTTTTCCCTTGGATGGTGATGTCTAGCAGGATGGAACACAGCTTAAAATTGAGGGGTGATAGATATAGGACAGATGTCAGTGGTAGGTTCGAGAGCAGTTTGGGTGTGGAACGTTCTGCCTACAGCAGTAGTACACTCACCAACCTTAAATGGCATTTAAATAGTCATTGGATAAACATATGGATGATCATGGGACATCACAGAACGCACACAAACACACAGGCTGCTGTTCTCAAAGGTGAGGCCGCTGTGGTGAGGCCTGTTTCAGGGAATGGAGAGCCCCGCCCCCCGAGAGCTGGGATTGGATACAGCCCCATCCGTCAACCCACAGAGGAACACCTCCGGAAGGGACAGATAAGGCCGGAAAAGATTATTGGCGGCTGATTGGTTCACTTGGAATGAGGGTCTGTCAATTCCAAAAAGCCCGCCGATTTCACCCACACAAATCCTGAGATGAAATTAAACATGAAGAAGCAAAACACGATGCGTCTGCAACTAAGATAAAAGCTTATTCTTTCCAGCAGGATTGAACACCCTGCGGGAAGCAGGCGGGATCACTGCCTGAGCTGTGTGGAACAGGCAGGAGGAAAGTGAGGGGTTTCTCCCAGCCCAGCCAAACAACCGCCGTGAGTTAATCTGAACAACCCCCGCCGGTTTAAACAGCTCCCAAACTCATACAGTGTCCACCGAGAACGTTCCAGAATCTCCCTGTATCGGTACATCTTAGTTTCACCCAGATTGTCATTAGCCCGAACACAATGTGGAATTACTGCCTGATCTGTCTGTAAGAGACAAGACCGAAAGAACACGCCATGGTAACATCCTGCACCAACCCCCCCCCCAGAATCAAAACTGAACAAAGCATCATTCCTGGAAGGGTCAATGAAATACAAATACTGCAATATGTCACATTGGTGTCCGGGCAGAAATACAAGTCGCGATGTGAAATAACCAGATGGAGATCAATAAACCCTCCCCGTGTGATCCCTTCCCCATTCTCAGGTCTGTGCTCTCACAAACCGGGGCGAGAGTGTGTGTTTGAGTAATTCAGTCGGATTAACATCTTGGGATATGTCTGCACTCGGCACCGGGACGGGGACCATTGGATCCGGGCTCAGCTCTTTCCTGAGAGATGTGGGTGGCTCTGAGAAGAGCCTTTGGGTTCAGATGGTCACATGTTACACCGACTGGTTCATTTCTTTGCTGCTTTCTTGGGCACTTTGGCCTTGGTCTTGGCTTTAACCGATTTGCTGATGGGTTTGGGGGGCT
Source organism: Chiloscyllium punctatum (assembly GCF_047496795.1). Classification (NCBI taxonomy): domain Eukaryota; kingdom Metazoa; phylum Chordata; class Chondrichthyes; order Orectolobiformes; family Hemiscylliidae; genus Chiloscyllium; species Chiloscyllium punctatum. The sequence continues at coordinate 22,076,847 of NC_092790.1, read as the reverse complement.
TGGGGCTCTTGGCCTTTTTCACCTTCTTCACGGGAGTCTTTTTCTTCGGCGCTGCTTTGCTCACTCGCTTTTTCTTTGGCGGGGCTGCCTTCCCAGTGCCTACTTTCTTAACTGTTCTTTTCTTCACTGTTCCTTTCTTAACTGTTCCTTTCTTAACTGTTCCTTTCTTCACTGTTCCTTTCTTGCCTGTTCCTTTCTTGCCTGGGGATTTTTTCACTGTTACCTTCTTGCCTGGTGTTTCCTTCACCGCCCCTTTCTTGCCCCTTGCTGCTGTTCCCACCTTCTTTGCCCCTTCTGCCTTGCCTGAAGTCTGAGTGAGTTTGAAGGAGCCGGAGGCCCCCTTCCCCTTGACCTGAGACAGGGAGCCTTTCACCAGGGACCTCCTGATACACATCTTGATCTGGGAGTTGCGCTTGTCCACCTCGACCCCGCTTCTCTCCAACGCTTTCTTTATACTGAAAAGAGACATTCCCTTGCGATCCTTGCACTCCCCGACAACCTTCAGAATCTGCTCGCCCAACTTGGGACCGGCTGCTTTTTTCCGGGGAGACGCCGCCTTTTTCTTGGGAGCCTTGGCTTTGGTGGGAGCGGAGGCTGGAGGAGCCGTTTCGGCGGCTGCACTGTCGCTCATGTTGAGAACTCTGTGCTGAATCTCTCTCTCTCTCTCTCTCTCTCTCTGGGTCAGTCTGAACTGGGTCAGCAATGAAGCTGCTGGGGGGCGGCACTGAGCAACTTCAAGGCAGCGAGCGGACGGTGCAGAGACTACCTGCTGTCAGCTCCCTGCGCCTGCTGCCTCTCTGTGTTTCTCTAACTGTCTCAACTCTGCGATTCCTCTGAAATTCCGGATCTCCAGAGAGCCAGGCTCGATCGCTCCTCACCCTGATACGGGAAGGTTTGCGACTGAGAAGTTTTCACTCGAATAGACGGCTCCGTTGTCGAGTTAAACGCGTTTTGCTGCTGCACAGATCGAGCTGTCTGAGCTGAGCGCTGACATTGTCGGTACTTTTAGACTGAAATCTTGAAATCAACAAATATATTCCCTTGAATTCCACCTTTGGGGTCTAGTGGGGCAGCCGGGGGATAACTGGAATTGAAAATATTTTTGATTTGCACAAGAGAGACTCAGAAATATCATAATATTCGCGGACACACAAACACAGTTACGTTCGACGAACCGGCCCGCCCTTTTCCTACAGTCTCTCTGAGACAATATTCACATCCATACAGTCACAGGCCAGTAATATTACCAAGTGGAAGTGTGGAAGGATAGAATTTCTCCTCCTTTCAGCCTTTGTTCCGGTGTCTCGGGAGTTAGTTGTAGTTTTGTTTTCTCCTCAGTGATTGTTAAACTCTCATCAACTCTCCTGGTTACATCCTGAAATATTTCCAGGCGGTTTGTCAAGCTGAGAACATGGAAGAGTTAGCACAGGAACAGGCCCTTCAAATCCATGCTGACTCCATCAGAACCTGACTATGGTTTGCTCAAATGCTTTGCAATTAAATCTTTTATTTTGATTTTTTCCTGGAGACTGGCTGGTCTACAAATCCCAGTTGTATATCTATCTCCGTATTCCATTGAATTGCTCACATTATCCACCCTCCAATCTGTTGAAATGAATGCAGAGCCTGTAGAATCTTGGAACATGAGCACTAATACACCCACGGTCCCTGAGGCCACTGTGTTAATTACTCTGGGGGGTAGATTATCAGAGTCTGGTATTTCTCAGCCTTCAGTCCTATCCATTGCCTTCACTCAATTTCCCAAATAATGCTGATTTGGTTCATTTTCTCCATCTCACTGAACTCTGTGTTCCCCAAAATTCCCACTGTGTTAATTATATCCTCTTTTGTGAACACAGACCAAGAGAAGATATTCAGTTGGAAAACCATTGTTGGTCCCCATTGTGGACTCCCCCCATTTTAATTCGAAGTGAACTCTATTTGTCTTCACCAACGTGTGTGTTTGCCTTTCTCTCTTTACATACTTATCATAACTTTCACTTTTTCATGGTTTCTACAACCTTACTCTTTTACTCCTTTGCTCTTCAGTAATCAATGCCTTTTTATCATTCTTTGTTGAATGTTAATCTGTCCCCAGGCTTCACTTCTGTAAGGGATCTTTCCTTCACAATTTGGAGGCCTTTTCTTTGAATCAAAACTATCTCAAATGGCCCTTGTAAACTATAGGTCTGTAATTTGTAAACACCTTCCAAACTCATGACGACTTCTGTCCGAAAAAGGATAAGGGAAGCTGATGTAGGGGAACACCACCTTCATATCAGACAAGTTCACCTCCAAGGCACTCACCATCCTGACTTGGAAATGTATTCCTTCTCCTTTACTGTCACTGGATCAAGAGCCTGGCTCTCCCGTCTAGGTGGGGGTCTATCATTACAGGACTCCATTCCTCACCAAGTTTCTGCCTGTGGCATGGCACACACCTCCTCCATCACCAAACTCTCACCAGCCAATGCCTGGATGAAGAATGCCTCATCTTCACCTTGATACCCTCCAACCCCGCGGGATTAATGTGGATTTCACCATTTTCCCCATTTCCCCTCACCCCCAACTCATTCCAGATCCAACCTTCCAACTAGGCACCGCCCTTTTGACCAGTCCTACCTGTTCATACTCCTTCCCACCTATCCATTCCACCCTCCTCACCTACCGATCACCTTCACCCCAAATTCATCTACCTATCACATTCTCGGGTCCATTCCCACCCCCAACCCCATCACCTCACAATTAATCTTCCCCACCTTGGGCCTCCCCCTTATTCCTGATGAAGATCTTCTGCTCAAAACATTAATTTTCCTGCTCCTTAGATGCTGCCTGAATTGCTGTGCTTGACAGTTCCACACACTCTGACGTTAAAGTCAGTCAGCTGCTATAAACTGGTATTTGCGTCCAGTCGCAGACTTGATATTACACACTGGATTAGTGGTGCTGGAAGAGCACAGCAGTTCAGGCAGCATCCAACGAGCAGCGAAATCGACGTTTCAGGCAAAAGCCCTTCATCAGGAATAAAGGCAGTGAGCCTGAAGCATGGAGAGATAAGCTAGAGGAGGGTGGGGGTGGGGAGAGAGTAGCATAGAGTACAATGGGTGAGTGGGGGAGGGGATGAAAGTGATAGGTCAGGGAGGAGAGGGTGGAGTGGATAGGTGGAAAAGAAGATAGGCAGGTCGGACAAGTCTGGACAAGGCAAGGAGACAGTGCTGAGCTGGAAGTTTGAAACTAGGATGAGGTGGGGGAAGGGGAAATGAGGAAGCTGTTGAAGTCCACATTGATGCCCTGGGGTTGAAGTGTTCCGAGGCGGAAGATGAGGCGTTCTTCCTCCAGGTGTCTGATGGTGAGGGAGCAGCGGTGAAGGAGACCCAGGACCTCCATGTCCTCGGCAGAGTGGGAGGGGGAGTTGAAATGTTGGGCCACGGGCGGTTTGGTTGATTGGTGCGGGTGTCTCGGAGATGTTCCCTAAAGCGCTCTGCTAGGAGGCGCCCAGTCTCCCCAATGTAGAGGAGACCACATCGGGAGCAACGAATACAATAAATGATATTAGTTGATGTGCAGGTAAAACTTTGATGGATGTGGAAGGCTCCTTTAGGGCCTTGGATAGAGGTGAGGGAGGAGGTGTGGGCACAGGTTTTACAGTTCCTGCGGTGGCAGGGGAAAGTGCCAGAATGGGAGGGTGGGTCGTAGGGGGATGTGGACCTGACCAGGTAGTCACGGAGGGAACGGTCTTGACGGAAGGCAGAAAGGGGTGGGGAGGGAAATATATCCCTGGTGGTGGGGTCTGTTTGGAGGTGGCGGAAATGTTGGCGGACGGTTTGGTTTATGCGAAGGTTTGTAGGGTGGAAGGTGAGCACCAGGGGCGCTTTGTCCTTTTTACGGTTGGAGGGGTGGGGTTTGAGGGCGGAGGTGCGGAATGTGGACGAGATGTGTTGGAGGGCATCTTTAACCATGTGGGAAGGGAAATTGCGGTCTCTAAAGAAGGAGGCCATCTGGTGTGTTCTATGGTGGAACTGGTCCTCCTGGGAGCAGATACGGCAGAGGTGGAGAAATTTGGAATACGGGATGGCATCTTTGCAAGAGATAGGGTGGGAAGAGGTGTAATCCAGGGAGCTGTGGGATTCGGTGGTTTTGTAAAAAATGTCAGTGTCAAGTCGGTCATCACTAATGGAGATGGAGAGTTCCAGGAAGGGGAGCGAGGTGTCAGAGATGGTCCAGGAAAATTTAAGGTCAGGGTGGAATGTGTTGGTGAAGTTGATGAATTGTTCAACCTCCTCAGGGGAACACGAGATGGCGCCAATGCAGTCATCAATGTAGCGGAGGAAGAGGTGGGTAGTGGTGCTGGTGTAATTATGGAAGATCAACTGTTCTACATAGTCAACAAAGAGACAGGCATAGCTGGGGCCCATACGTGTGCCCATGGCTATGCCTTTGGTCTGGAGGAAGTGGGAGGATTCAAAGGTGAAATTGTTAAGGGTGAGGACCAGTTCGGCCAAACGAATGAGAGTGTCAGTGGAAGGGTACATTTGGGGATGTCTGGAGAGGAAAAAATGGAGGGCTTGGAGGTCCTGGTCATGGCGGATGGAGGTGTAGAGTGATTGGATATCCATGGTGAAGATGAGGCGTTGGGGGCCGGGAAAACGGAAGTCTTCGAGGAGGTGGAGGGCATGGGTGGTGTCTCGAACGTATGTTGGGAGTATCTGGACTAGGGGGGATAGGACAGTGTCAAGGTAGGTAGAGATGAGTTCAGTGGGGCAGGAGCACGCTGAGACAGTGGGTCGGCCAGGGTGGTCAGGCTTGTGGATCTTGGGAAGGAGGTAGAACTGGGCAGGGCGGGGTCCCTAAACTATGAGGTTGGAAGGTGTGGGTGGGAGATCTGAGGTGATGAGGTTCTGTATGGTCTGGGAGATGATGGTTTGGTATAGGGGGGTGGGGTCATGGTCGAGGGGGCAGTAGGAAGAGGTGTCCTCGAGTTGGCGTTTGGCTTCAGCGGTGTAGAGGTCAGTGCGCCAGACTACCACAGCGCCCCCTTTATCCGCTGGCTTAATGGTGAGGTTGGGATTAGAGCAGACGGATTGGAGGGCTACGAGTTGTGAGGGGGAGAGGTATTACACACCTCTAGTCCAGGTAGGGCTTTAGCCTGGCCTCCTGACCAGAGATTCAGAAACTACCACTCCAACACCAGACACCCTGCCACATTGGTGCTGGGTCCACTGCTTTTCATAATTTCTATAAATCATTTGGGTGTGAACACAGAAGATATAGTTAGTTAGTTTACAGATGACATCAAAATTGGAGTTGGAGTGGACAACAAAGAAGGTTACCTCAGAGTACAACGGGATCTTGTCCAGATGGGCCAATGGGCTGAGGACTGGCAGATGGAGTTGGATTGAGACAAATGTGAAATGCGACATTTGGAATGGCGTATCAGGACAGGACCTATACACGTAAATGACATGGTCCTTGGGTGTGTTGTTGAGCAAAGAGACCTTGGAGTGCAGGGTCACAGTTTCTTGAAAGCCGAGTTGCAGGTCGATAGAACAGTGAATGAGGCATTTCGTCCGTTTTCCTTTGATGGTAAGGACTTTGATTTGCAGAAGTTGGGAATTCATGCTGCGGCTGGAAGGGACATTGGTTAGGTCACTTTGGGAATAGTGTGTGCAATTCCGGTCTCCCTCCTGTCACAGGATGTTGTGAAACTTGAAAGGGTTCAGAAAAGACTCGCAAGGATGTTGCCATGGTTGGAGGAGTGGAGCTACAGGGAGGGGCTGGGATTGTTTTCCCTGGAGCGTTGGAGGCTGAGGGGTGGACCGTATTGAGCTTTTATAAAATCATGAGGGACATGGATAGAATAGACAGGCAATGTCTTTTTCCCTGGGGTGGGGGAGTCCAGAACTAGAGTACATAGATTTAGGGGGAGAGGGGTGAAGTTTAAAAGGGACCTAAACGGTAACTTGTTACGCAGAGGGTGGTTGTATGTAAGGAATGAGCTGATGGAGGAAGTGGTGGAGGCTAGTACAATTCCAACATTTAAAGGGCATCAGGATGGCTGTGTGAATAGGAAGGGTTTTATAGGGGAATGGGGAAAGTGCTGGCAAATGGGACTGCATTAGGTGATGATATCTGCTGGGCACGGCCGAGTTGGACCGAAGGGTCTGTTTCCGTGCTGTACGTCTCTCTGACTCTTTGAGCTGCATTTGTGAAAATGTCCCATTTATTCTCACTCTCTGCATAACACTTTCGACAAAGCGTTAATACTCATGGGAAGAAGTTCAGCAGGAATTTAATACGCAGACATGATGTTATCGAATGGTAGTCCACATTAGATGGGTCGAATGGCCGTCAGGTTGTCCGCTTCCTGTTCGGATTGCGATGAAGCCGGGGGGAGGAGTTATTAACATGACCGGGGAAGGAGCTCCATTGGAGCTTCATAAAGGGACAGTGTCCCACCTTTAAACGTTCTCTGCCCTTTCCCCCCATAGCCACAGGAACTGGGAGAAAAGGGAATTGGGGAAATGACCAATTGATGTTTGTTTCTGGGAGCCAGTGGGGGAGAGCGGCGCATGCGCGAGGTTGGCACTTCACCCAAAGGCGATTGTTCCTGCGGAGAGGAGCGCATGCGTGAGGCCCTGCCCCCGCGCGGCCATTGAGGAGCATTGACTCAGTGAGTGGAAGGGGTTTGTTTGGAACAGACCGCAATGGGGAGCTCGGAGCTCAGGGAAGGGAGGGAACAGTAGGGGGGCTCCTTCCAGCAGGACATCGGGATGGGAGTCTGGGACACAGAGGGGGGGGGGGGCTCCCACACCCGGATTGATTCGGGGGGAGAGTTCAGGGAGAACCGGGAGCTGTTTGTGAGATGCCGAGCGGAGCAGGAACTGGTCCCGGAACTTGGAGTGAGGGGGATTGGGGGGGGAGGGGGAGGTCTTTCTCGGGATGGGGGGGAAGGGGGAGGTCTTTCTCGGGATGGGGGGGAAGGGGGAGGTCTTTCTCGGGATGGGGGGAAGGGGGAGGTCTTTCTCGGGATGGGGGGAAGGGGGAGGTCTTTCTCGGGATGGGGGGAAGGGGGAGGTCTTTCTCGGGATGGGGGGGAAGGGGGAGGTCTTTCTCGGGATGGAGGGGAAGGGGGAGGTCTTTCTCGGGATGGAGGGGAAGGGGGAGGTCTTTCTCGGGATGGGGGGAAGGGGGAGGTCTTTCTCGGGATGGGGGGAAGGGGGAGGTCTTTCTCGGGATGGGGGGGAAGGGGGAGGTCTTTCTCGGGACGGGGGGGGAAAGGGGGAGGTCTTTCTCGGGATGGGGGGGGAAGGGGGAGGTCTTTCTCGGGATGGGGGGAAGGGGGAGGTCTTTCTCGGGATGGGGGGAAGGGGGAGGTCTTTCTCGGGATGGGGGGGAAGGGGGAGGTCTTTCTCGGGACGGGGGGGGAAAGGGGGAGGTCTTTCTCGGGACGGGGGGGGAAGGGGGAGGTCTTTCTCGGGATGGGGGGGAAGGGGGAGGTCTTTCTCGGGATGGAGGGGAAGGGGGAGGTCTTTCTCGGGATGGAGGGGAAGGGGGAGGTCTTTCTCGGGATGGAGGGGAAGGGGGAGGTCTTTCTCGGGATGGGGGGGAAGGGGGAGGTCTTTCTCGGGATGGGGGGGAAGGGGGAGGTCTTTCTCGGGATGGGGGGGAAGGGGGAGGTCTTTCTCGGGATGGGGGGGAAGGGGGAGGTCTTTCTCGGGATGGGGGGGAAGTGGGAGGTCTTTCTCGGGATGGGGGGAAGGGGGAGGTCTTTCTCGGGATGGGGGGGAAGGGGGAGGTCGTTCTCGGGCTGGGGGGGGAAGGGGGAGGTCGTTCTCGGGCTGGGGGGGGAAGAGGGAGGTCTTTCTCGGGCTGGTGGAGGGGGGCTGCTGGGGGACATTCTTGTGGTTTGCAATCCTCTGAACACTGATGGCAATTCATTGTTTGGATTCAGTGTCAGGCTGTCTGTTGATATTGGGCAGTGAATAATGGATGGACAGACTATAATTTTGTGATAATCCCAGAAAGGACACGTACTAGACTCATAGTTTCGAGTGAAACATTAGGAATAGCGCCTCTTCTTCCCTTCAGTTAGTGTCTTGGCAACTTGATATTGATGTATGTCACCATTGCAGCTCCTTCAGGAATTCCCAGTCATGGAGGTGTCCTGATGTTAGTTTCTGGATCTCACCCAATCGTTAACAAATGGAAATAAAAGAAAAGGAGATGAGGAAACAACTCAGGGCAAAAGTGGAATCAATAACTGGTTTTGTTCGAATTGCTGAGTTTTAAAAATCTGTAATAATTATTAACTGAATGCCACACTGATCAGTTTGATCTTGCCTAACTTGTCTTAATGTTGGTTTACAGCTGAAAAATCTTCTGTCTCTCTCCAAGCAAATATTCCAAGGGTCAAGGCAACCGAATATTTCCTCAGTCCAAAGCTAAGTGTGATCAGCTGCTTCCAACAAACACCAGGTATGTTACTGCTGTCAGAGTGGAGAATTTCCTTTCCACAGTCTCAGATCAGATTGAAACAGACTTAGATTGAGTTCAGTTTCTAGAGACTTATCCAAACAAATAGTCAGACACAACCGTGGAATGACAAGTTTCTTTCTTCTCTCCATTCTCCATAGATGTCTTCCCACTTCTAATTAATATCATTCATAATGCATTAACATTCACACCGTGTTTGAAGTGTTATAGGCTGACTCCTTGTCTAAAGTACATAATTGGGGAGTAAATCAAGATTGTTTTTAATAAGGGCATTTTAAGTTTCTCAAACCAGAAAGATAATGACATCACACTGTTACATCATTTCAACAGCCAAATATGACAATTAGTGAATCATTACTGAGCACACACACATACACAAAAGAACTGACTGATTCAGATTGAGTCCCAGAGACACTCGACATATCAAAACACAGGGTACAAAGACTAATAACAGTGTACATCCATCTCCGTTGTAGGAAACAGATGTAAATGCATACAAAATGTTTTTCAAAAACAAGCACCTAATCCCATTCAGCCAGCATTCCATTTCAATAAGTGTGTCATGGCAGCAGAGGAGCTGCCAACCCCTCCTTTATCTCAACAGAATTCTCACCTTGTTCACCTTGCAGGCAGAGAAACCATGTTTTCCCACTACCCAGCAATAAGTTTCTTTTTTTAAAAAAGCTTTGTGTAACTTTGTTCCCAAATTCCCTTCATTCTTGTACAGAGTCCCACTTGCCCCACCCAATGAAATATTACAAAAAGGAAGAAGATAGAATGTCATTTCCTCAAATTAACCATACAATCAAATAATCACCCTTTATTCTGATGAAGAAAGATCAATTTAGCCAAATCTTATAATTTGTAAATTCTCTTTACACAGAACATTGAATATTACAGCCCATTCCAGGCCCTTCACCCTTGATGTTGCACTGACCTGTGAAACCAACCTGAAGCCTATCTAACCTACACTATTCCATTATCATCGATATATTTATCCAATGACCATTTAAATGCCTTCACAGTTGGCAAGTCTACTACTGTTGGAGGAAGGTCATTCCATGCTCTTACTACTCTCTGAGTATAGAACCTACCTCTGACATCTCTCCCATATCTATCACCCCACAATTTAAAGCTAATTTAATTCACATTCAGGCACATCCCCTCGAGCTTGCCATCACCATCTGAGGAAAAAGGTTCTCACTGTCCACCCTAACAAATCCTCTGATCATCTTGTATGTCTCTCTTAAGTCACCTCTTATGAAGGCAATGTCCTGGTAAATCTCCTCTGTGCACTTTGCAATGTTTCCACATCCTTCGTATAATGTGGTTACCCCAAATGTAGGCAATACTCCAAGTGTGGCCACACCAGAGTTTTGTACAGCTGCTAAATTTACCTGGATGGTTTAAATCTTCCCCACTGTATGACAGAAAGCACAAGTCCTTTTGCTATTGACATTCCCCCCAAAGAGCATCATAAGAGTACTGCTAATAACTTGCACCGTCACACTACTCAACAGGGTTTTATAATATACAGAATAGAACAATGAAGTGAACTAGCCAGTTCTTTTTCCTGTCGAAGGAACCCTTTGTTCAGTCAGCTGCAATTCAGTTTATTTGTTTATTGCCCTGTCTCTCAGACATTAACATCAGAATGTAAGACCTATCCATTTCTCAGCATTATTCACAAAATTATGTCACTATTCTCTGAGAAAAGCTGATGGCATCCTGAAGACCAGCCCCTGATATCATTCCTCCCAGTTAGACTGTGCACTGAAAGAGTGAGAAAACTCTTCACTTTTCCATGACACAATCCATTCCACAAAACAAATGAACTGAGCAGAACTGACAGGCAGAGATTGATAACTAACTTCACAGATTCACAAAGCAGAAGCTGGCATGTACAGATTGATGACTATACTGACACATTCACAGGGCAGAAGTGTACAAAAGAAGATCGATGATTGTAGTTTCATGCTCACATTGCAGAAACATGTATATATAGATTGTTGAGTACAATTTCTACCACATAGTACAAACCGAAAAGGAGAAATTGGTAACTATATTTACATACTTACATAACAGAACTGGCAGGGACAAATTACGAAGCACATTCACATACTTACAACACAGAAGTTAATAGAGAAAGATTGATAAATGCATTCACACATTCACATAGTGGATACTGACAGTTACAGATGAATAACTGTAACTGCACATTCAGATACACAGAGCTGAGACTGACAGGAACCGATTGGTAAACAAACTGAGAGGAGATCTGATTGAGACATATAAGATTATTAAAGGGTTGGACACTCTGGAGGCAGGAAACATGTTTCCGTGGATGGGTGAGTGCCGAACCAGAGGACACAGCTTACAAATACAGGGTAGACCATTTAGGACAGAGATGAGGAGAAACGTCTTCACCCAGAGAGTGGTGGCTGTGTGGAATGCTCTGCCCCAGAGGGCAGTGGAGGCTCAGTCTCTGGATTCGTTTAAGAAAGAGTTGGATAGAGCTCTCAAGGATTGTGGAATCAAGGGTTATGGAGATAAGGCAGGAACAGGATACTGATTAAGGATAATCAGCCATGATCATATTGAATGGTGGTGCAGGCTCAAAGGGCAGAATGGCCTACTCCTGCACCTATTGTCTATTGTAAATATACTCAGTGTTCACATGGTAGTTACTGACAGAGAAAGTTTGATAACAAATGTATCATGTTGACACAGCAGAACCTGACAGGAACAGATTAATAACCATAATACTCCTAGTGTCACATTGCATGAATAACTCACCTCACATTTTCACCGAGCAGTACAGATCGATAACTATACTCACATTGACAAGCAGAAACTGACAGGTATAGAATGACAACTATCCTCACACATTTGGTGTTAGAAACTGAAGATAACTACGCTCATATTCACATGGCAGAAACAGTTACAGCTTGATAACTACAGTCACCCATTCACATTGCAGTAACTGACAGGGACAGATTGATATGACAGAAACCGACACAGGTCCAGATTGATAACTAAAATCACATATGGATGTATCACAAACCTGAGAGGTAGAGAATGATAATGGCAGTGTAATTGATATTGCAGACACTGATTGATAACTACACACACATATTCACACAGAAACTGACAAGTACAGGTTTGATATCCACAGTGACACATTGATATTGCAGTAACTGACAGGGATCCTCCCTATGAAATATTACAAAAAAGAAAGAAAACAGAATGTCATTTTTTGAAATGATCAACACAAGTTTTCTACTACATCCCGAGTTATACTTGATGGTGTTTCAGAGATTTAGTCACCTTTATGTTTTTTTTACACACCTCTAGGACCTTCTTTTCTGTCATGCATACTGTTTTGAAGACATCAATATTTATTTCCCCAAGTTCCCTAGCCTCCACCGTTACAGAATGATAACTAAGTTCATATATTCAAATAGGAGAAATACACACATTCACAAACCCAAAACTGACAAGTTCAGATTAATAACTACACACTCAGATTTACAGAGCAGAAACTGACGGGCACAGCACGATACCTGCTTTGATGTATTCACAGAGTAGAGTCTGATCGGTACATACGCATGACACAACTCTGACATTCACCTTGTGGAAACTGACAGGTATAGATTAATCACTACACAAAGCAGAAACTAACAGGAAAAATTTGATAACTACACTCGCATAAGAGAAACTGACCGGTACAGGTCCACTCCCCCATATTGATATAGCAAACAGAGATTAATTGGCACAGATTAATAACTGCAGTCATTCATCAGTTGGGAAAACACACACATTTGCATTGTGAAAACTGACATGTCCATGTTGATAACTATATTTGGATGCTCACATAGCAAAGACAGATTGATAACTGCACTGTATTCACAAAGCAGAATCTGACAGGAAGAAATTAATAATTTTATTTTGATTTGGACAAAGCTGGAACTGACAGATTTATAAATTGATAACCTCATTCACATATTCACAAGAGAGATACTGACGAGGAATGATTGATAAATACACTCATATATTCACCAAGCAGAAACTGACTGGTAATTGACTGTAAGCAATACTCGCTCTAATAACTGAAACTGCCAGATATTGGTTGATATGTGCACTATCATTCACATCGCAAAATCTCACACGAAAGGATGTATTACTTTCTCAGATATACAGAAGAGACACTGACAGGGACAGATTGGTAATTAGACTCCTCTTGTCAATAACAGAAAATCACAGGAACAAATCAATAATAACAGTCCCACTTTCACGTAACATTAACTCACAGATACAGTTTGTTAGCTCCACTCAATTTCACACAGCAGAATCTGAGAGGTGCAGATTGGTAACTGCCTCTCATATTGACTTGATAGAAACTGGTAGAGATGGATTCAAACGTGTGCTCACTAATTCACATTGCAAAAACTAACTGGTATATGCAGAGAAAATTTTCTGGCAAGTACAATTTGATAAAGACACTCAACATTTAATAGAGTCTCACATGTATCTGACAGGTACAGAGTGATAAATGTATTTACACATTCTCAAAGCCAAACACTGCCAGTTACAGATCGATAACAACACCCTCTCTCACGTAGCAGAAACTGGCAGGGAAATTTGATAACCATACACTCACTTATTCACTTTGCAGAGACTGACAGGAATATTTGCTTCCAATATTCTCCTATTCACTCAGCGGAATTGGTCGAGAATAGACTGTCAATTACACACACACATATTCAGCAAGAAAAACTGACAGGTATCGATTGGTAACTCCATTTATAGATTCACACAAAGTCTGATGGGGCAGATCAAACCTAAACTCAGATAAACTCCCAGGTACGTAAACTTTGACACGTACAGATTCAGAGAGCAAAAACTAACAGTGAAAGATTGATAAATTCACTTTTACATTGGAAAGATTGGCAGGAATAGATTGATAAATGCACCAACATGCAGAGAGCAGACACTGATAGGTACAGATTGATAACTACATACCTGTAGGCACACAGCAGAAAGTGACATGGACAGAGTGATAACTACATTCACATATTTGTATTCCAACAACTGACAGGGACACATTAATTGACCATGACTTGTTCACATGACCAACCTGACAGGCATAGACTGAAAATGACAGTCTCGTTCACATAGCAGAATCTGACAGGCAGAGATTGATAACGGCACTCTCACATTCACCTTGGCTGGAACTGACAGGGACATATTGATAAATACATTGGCACATTAACAAACCAGAAACTGATGGGTACAGACTATTACTGACACTCTTAGATTAACAGATCAGAAACTGACTGGGACAGGCTGGTAAATAAACTCCCACATTTACATTGTAGAGACTGACAGGTACATATTACCAGCTGGATCTAAACACATTTCACCATTGATAGCCCATTGACACTCGCACTATTTTGAAGATGGATAGACTGAATCACCATCCAAAATATACACTCAGGAACTGAAACAAATCTGGAGAAAGGGAGGGACTGCAGGTGCTGGAGATCAGAGTTCAGAGTGTACTACTGGAAAAGCACAGCAGGCCAGGCAGCATCCGAGGAGCAGGAGAATTGACATTTTGGGCATAATCCCTTCATCAGGAAGGGAAGGGCTTCCTGATGAAGGGCTTCTGCCAGAAACCTCGATTCTCCTGTTCTCCGGAAGGTGCCTGGCCTGCTGTGTTTCTCCAGCACTACACTCTTGACACTGAAAGTAATCATCTGTTTTATTGAATTTCTCTTTTTGCCAAGCGTGTTTATTGGACATTGCTATATTAAAATTCATGTGGTCAGCTGAAGATACAAGACACAGTTCGCAATACATCAGTTCCCTTTTATTCATGGAGGTATTCAAAGTAAAACTGACAGTGTTCCACACGCTGGCAGCTATTGTGAGGAATGTATGAATAGTTTGGGCCTATTCTCATTGGGGAATTGAAGAAGGATGTGGAACCTTCAGGGGAAAAGAAAACTGAAGGGGGTTGACCGATTCGATGCTGGTAGAATGTCCTTAATCTACAGAGAGTGTAGAGCAAGAAACACACAAACTGCAATTGTCAAGTAGTTCCATCATTTCCTGAAGAGAAACACACTCCCTGTCAGATTGCACTGCACTTTGTCACTTGACATCAGAAGTGATCAAATGGATGAGAAAAGAGAGCCATCATTAAAAGATGCAGGATAAATCGGTATGAGGGTCTCACAATTTAGAGTGAGCTCGGAGGTTGATCCCTGCCCAAGACTTCGGTCTGTGTTCCCCATGTCATTGCAGATCCTGAGAGATCCACATTTTCGGATTCTCTGCAGGTCAGCATCGTGTCCCACATGAACCAATCCCAGCGAGGTGAATATTTCCAGTAAGGCAGCCAATCAGGAAGCAGGCCTTCCCCATCCCTCATTAGCATAATAGAGGTGTTCAGTGTAGAAAAGGCGAGCTCGGAGCCCCCTTTCCCCTTACACTGTGTGTGAAAGTGAGCGGCAGGATGGGTGATGAGAAGAAACCACAGCCAGTCCCCAAAAAGGGCGCTAAGAAAATGGTCAAGAAGTCGGCAGGGAAGGGGATCAAGAAGAGGAGGCGGCCGAGGAAAGAAGCTTACTCCATCTACATCTACAAAGTGATGAAGCAGGTTCACCCCGACACCGGCATCTCCTCCAAGGCCATGAACATCATGAACTCGTTCGTCAAAGATATTTTCGAGCGGATCGCGGGGGAAGCTTCCCGCCTGGCCCATTACAACAAGCGCAGTACCATCAGCTCCCGGGAGATCCAGACCGCCGTGAGGCTGCTGCTGCCCGGGGAGCTGGCCAAGCACGCCGTGTCGGAGGGTACAAAGGCGGTGACCAAGTACACCAGCTCCAAGTGAAGGACAGCATTGGAGTGACAACAAAAACCCAACGGCTCTTTTAAGGGCCACCTTCCACCTTCCCTGAAACAGCTGGACCAGTATAGTTCTGGGGATGGAACGGTTAATGTCTCCACGGGATTTGGGTTTGATGAATATTGTGTCAATGAATGAGTGCCCGCCGACCCTATGCGCGCCTTATTCTCCGATATATTCCTGTATATCCTGTAATCCCTGCCCGGGGAGGGAGATCATGTTAAAAGCCACAGACATTTCTCAGCTGCTTCCGCGTTACTCGATCAGTTCAGGAACAAACGGTCCCTGTGGGGTATGAACCCCGAGTTTCACTCCCGGGAAACCAAACCACCCACCGACAAGCAAAGAAAATGTTTTCCCCCCCCCCTCCGTCCCATTTGACTTGGTTTGTATTCCCAAATCTCCATGTGAGTATTGTCCGGATGCAGAATGTTATAAATGCTGCCGGTGAGAGCCTTTTAAAATGGTCTGCAATAACACCAGAACAGCAGCAAGACTGGCATCGGAAATGGGGAGCTTTTACTGAGCCCTGATCGAGTCCAATAGGGAGGGCAACTTGAACATATTCTCCAAAGGCGGTGTTCACTGTTAACGCGCCCAGGCCGGAGAACGTTATCTGATGTTTGATCAATATAACCGGGTGCTGTTGAAATGGGAAATCAAGGATTCGTTGCACATTGCAGTGTTTGGCGCCTTTTCTGTTTCCGCTGAGCTTCAAGTTCAGAAAATCCCATTCAAGATCAGAAATGGGCAGATTGAAGTGGGCTCGGGAATGAGGGAAAGGGAGACTGTGTAAAGTCTACATTTTTAAAGGAGAATGAACTCGAGTATTGGTGCATTCTTCTGTGTTCAAGTCTCACCTTTCCATGACATATTGGCGGGCTTTTCAAATTGGAAAGAAAGCGGTTGATGATGTGGGGCCGGGAGCTTCCGCCTTCCTCACCGTGTCCTCTCCGGATTGGGGAATACACCAGCTCCCAGTTTGGGAATTGAAACAACGTTTAGGGGGATGTTGGAGAGGTTTGAAAAAGGATGTGTGACCTTTAGGGGAAAAGAGAGCTTTCTGAAGGGAGTTGGGCAGTAGATGCTGGGAAAATGGCACTGATTAACATTTTATTTTCAAATCTCCATGCGAGTATTGCCCGGATGCAAAATGCTCTAAATGTTACTGTCTGCTGTCAGTGACACTCTTTCAAAATATAAGGGACACCGTTTAGAATATGAGGCTTTCAGTCGAAGAAAGAAATGTGGACCTTGCTGATCTTGTTATTATTTCACAGCGAGCCGTTGGTGATGGTTTATGAGCTGAGGTGAAGACTTGATAACCATGTGTCTTTTTTATATTAGATAAGGGAGTCTCTGGCTATGGGCAGCAAGCAGGAACATGTGATTCAAACCAGAACTGGAGCAATTTGTGATCATTTCTTATGACAGAATACACAGAGACAGATGAAAATACCACAAATGTCTGACTTTTGTGTTGGTTTTCTGCTCTGAGATCTTCAACATGACAGAAACCTGAACAAAATAATAACTGTCTGTTCAAAAAGACATATGGTTATCGAGCAGTTACCTCAGCTGATCAACCAGCACTAACGGCTGGCTGTGAAATATAACAAGATCAACAAGTTTCACATTGTTTTCTTCAACAGAAAGCTTCATATTCTAAACTGTCCCTTACTCTGGATCCATTGTTAATGATTTGGAGCTGCTGCTGTTGGGCTGGAATGTACCAAGTTAAAAAAATCCCACAACACCAGGTCATAGTCCAACAGGTTTAATTGGAAGCACGAGCTTTCGGAGCGCTGCTCTTTCATCAGGTGGTTGTGGAGTAAACAATTGGTAGGCCCAGAATTTATAGCAAAAGTTTACAGTGTGATGTAACTGAAATTATACATTGAAAAATAACTTGATTATTTGTTAAGTCTCTCTTCTGTTAGAATGAACATGACAGTTTCACTTCTTTTCGATGTAAATCCCAAAATTTGTTTTTAAAAGTTATATTCTCCAGGGAACTGGTGTCAGGCCAGATAAGATGATGAAGGTGCTCGCCCCCTGTGTTGTGTTTTCTGTGTTGGAATATTTAGACTGATTCTAATCTAAAAAATGAGTTTAAAAGGTCTTACATGGATCCATTCAGTTTTTGAGCAAATTTTAAATTCGCCTCACAAACACATATGCACATATGGGTTTTGTGTTGTTGGGGGGGTGGTGGTTGGGTGTGTTGTGAGTGTCTGTGAGACAGAGTGTGAGTGTAAAGGGAGCATGTGTGAGTTTGGGAGTGCGTATCTGTGTGTGTAAAGGAGCGTGTGTGTTGGAGTGTCCCTGTGTGGAAAGTGCAATGTTGCTCACCTGTAGTGTGACATTAACCCAAGGTCCCTGTTGAGGTCCTGCCTATGGGTACCGAATTTTTACAAAAAGTTTTGGCATTTACACCAGAAAGAAGTGAAACTGTCATGGTCACTGTAACAGAAGAGTGACTTAACAAACAATCAAGGTGTTTTTCAATGTATAATTTCAGTTACATCACACTAAACTTTTGCTACAAATTCTGTGTCTTGGAATTGTGTCCTCCACAACCACCTGATGAAGAAGCAGTGCTCCAAAAGCCAGTGCTTCCAATTAAACCTGTTGGACTCTAACTTGGTGTTGTGTGATTTTTAACTTTATACTGTTAATCAGTGACATTTTTCTTTTTACCTAAAGATCATTCATTCTTCTTAAAACCTCTTCAACATCTCATAAATACTCTACAATGCATGACAGAAAGAGGAAGCATCATTCTCCATACATTTTTACTGTAACTTCCTGATATCTGTGTACTCACAGATCACATACTGACATATTTAATAACAAGTCTCCATGACATTAAAAAACATTAACAATGTATTTCATCAGAAACTTAGATGTTGAGACATTTGCTTGCTCACATGTGTGATTTGACAGAAACTCAGTAAAAACAAGACTGAAAACAACGAACTGCCAGTGACAGAATGAAATTCAAAGCAATAAATTGTTAGAATATAATACGACTGTCTATTGACGAGAAACTGACATAACAAGTGTAACAACAGCAGTGACATTGCAGAAGGTGGCATTAGGGAGAGATCAGACAAGCTAGGGCTTTTTTACTTGAGATGGTAGGAAAGTGTGGGAAACCTTATCGAGGAGTATAAGATCATGAGAGGCATGGATAGGGTGAATGCAGTAAGCCATTTTCTCAGAGTTTGGGAATCGAGGACAAGACGGCATCATTTTATGGTAAGATGGGAGAGAATAAAAGGAAACCTGAGGGGCAACATTTTACACAGTCAGTAGTACACATGTGGAATGAGCTCCCTGCTGAAGTGATTGTATTGGGAACAATAATAACAGTGAAAAGACATTTGGACACATACGTGGATAGGAAATGTTGAGAAGGATATGGGCCAAGTGCAGGGAAATGGGGTTAGTGTGGATGGACATTTTGGTCAGCGTGGACCAGTTTGGTCCAAAGGGCCTGTCTCCATACTGCAGGACTCCATGTCTGTATAACAGCTGCTCTCTATAATATTGATAGTGACTGCTCTTCCCTATAAAGCAGAAAAGAAACATTATTTTCTTTTTATTTCTTCAGATAAACAAAAGACATCAGTCAATTGACTGAGTGTGTTCCTGCTAATTGTTGCAGTTTTCTCTCTCAGTCCAAAGACGTACAAGTTTGGTGAATTGGCAATTGTCCATTGTGTTCAGGCATTAATAGGTGAGGTGCATAAGTCATGGGAAAATGCAGGGTTACAGGGATAGAGCAATGGGATCAGTCTGGGTGAAATGGTCTTCAGAGGTTCGGTGTGGATTTGTTGGTTAAAATGGCTGTTCCACAATGTAAGGATTTTATGACATAGGAAGAGTTTGGAGGGATATTGAACAAAGAAACTTATACAGCCCAGGAACAGGCCCTTCAGCCCTCCAAGCCTGAGACAATCCAAATGTAGTGTCTAAGCCTGTCGGTCAATTCCTAAGTGTCTGTATCCCTCTGCTCCCCACCTACTCACGCATCTGTCCAGACACTTCTTAAATGAATCTACCGTGCCTGCCTCTACCAGCTCTACTGGCAACACATTCCAAATGCCCACCACCCTCTGTGTGAAGTACTTGCCGCGTGTATCCCCTTAAACATTCCACCTCTCACTTTGAAAGCATGACCTGTCATTATTGAATCCTTCACCCTAGGAAAAAGCCTGTCTCTATCCACCCTGTCTACACCCTTCATGATTTTGTAAACCTCAGTCAGGTCCCCCCTCAATCTGCTTTTCTCCAGTGAAAATAAACCTAAACTACTCAATCTCTCTTCATGCCTCGCACCGTCCATACCAGGCAACATCCTCGTAAACCTTCTCTGCACACTCTCCAAAGCGTCCACATCCTTTTGGTAATGTGGTGCCCAGAACTGTACATGGCATTTTAAATATGGACGAACCAATGTCTTGTGCAATTGTAACGTGACTTGCCAGCTCTTATACTCAATACCCCGTCCGATAAAGGCAAGCATAGTATGTGCCTTCTTGACCACTCTATCCACCTGTGCAGCAACCTTCAGGGTACAATGGACCTGCACTCCCAGATCTCTCTGCCCATCAACTTTTCCCAAGGCTCTTCCATTCATTGTGTAATTCACTCCAAAATGAGACTTGCCTAAATGCATCACCTCACATTTGTCTGGATTGAAAGCCATCTGCCACTTTTCCGCCCAACTCTCTAGTCTATGTATATCCTCCTGTATTTTCTGACAGTCCCTTATGCTTTCTCCCACTCCACCAACCTTTGTGTCATCTACAAACTTGCTGATCATACCAACATGCCCTCTTCTAGATCATTTATGTATATTACAACCAACAGTCGCCCCAATACTGACCACTGTGGAACACCAGGTGCTGGCAGATGGGACGAGATTGGGTTGGAATATCTGGTCGGCAAGGACAGGTTGGACCGAAGGGTCTGTTTCCATGCTGTACATCTCTGTGACTCTATGTCAATGTATAAGGTCTGCCTCCTACAATGTGCTGCATTTATAAATACAAACACAATGTAAACTCGCAGAAGTTGATATTCATAGTTTACGGGTTTGGAGGGTGGGAGGTCTGAGACTGTCCCAAAGACGGTCATGTGCCCAATTGTAGATATGACCTGAAACAGATCCTTACATCAATGACTGACCCCTGTACAGTAAAACAAGAAGTTACACTTCAGAAGGTTTGAGTTACTGTCCAGTAACATACTGACAGATATGTGAAAACTGAAATAGAGTGAACAAAAATACTGGACGTCCCAGGAACAGATGGGCACAAAATGCAGGAATATTTCCAAACCGTGTAAAGTTTGACCACTTCCACCAGTGTTTGATGGAGACAGAATAAACCCCGTCGTGAAGTAACAGTAATTGACTGTTACACAGAGGACCAGAGCCTCAATGGACAGATGTTGTGTTAACACCAAATAAGGCCTCGACAGTTACAGAGTGACATGGATATAACATGCGAACAGATGTTGGTTAACAGACATTCACATTAAACTGAGAAATGTCAGAAGTCCCTACATGGAAATGCAATACTCGTAAATGAAATTGTAAATTCTTGAGGCGGGGTGTTGGGTGGACGGGGTGAGGCCTTCATCAACAACTTCTCCCTTGTCTGTAGAGAGACAGCAGATTAAACCCCAGAGTCACTTCTCATTTATTTGTTCAAGTTACTAAAACGCCGAGGTGGATTGTTCACATTTAACTTCACTCCTTGCAAACAAAACATAAGCGCCCACATTTTTCAGTCCCACGGACAGATGCCTTTGAACATCTGCATTTTATTTTCATTTCCAATGCGCGGGTTGAATGGATTTTTTTCAGAATTGCAATAAAAAGCATTCCTCCAGCTGTCAGTGAGAGGATTTCAAAGTGAACCGAGATAACACCAAGACAGGTGTCGGACTGAAATGGGAATTGTGGTGCTTTTGCTGAATCTAATCTCCAGCAAGAAGGGAGGAAGACTTTAAAACAGAATCTAAAAACGGTGTTTCCAGTTGGTCCGCTGAGCCGGAAGAACGTTGTGTGCTGTTTTATCAGCATGTCGTGGGTGCAATTGAAACGTGAAGTGAAAAGACAAGTTGCAGACTGCAGTGTTTCGCCGGTTTAGTTTCAGCTTCAAAAACCCATTGTCAAGATCAGAAAAGGATAGATGTGGGGGGCAAATGGGGGAGACAGAGTCCGTGTAAAGTCTACATTGTTATTCTGAAAGGAAATTAACATATAGGATTAGGAATGATTCTTTGTGAAACTTCCTCAATATTTTGGAGCTGATTTCTCAATCTAAAACATTTTCCTCTCTTTAAACTGGCGGGCTTTTCAATTTGGAAAGAAAGCGGTTGACGATGTGGGGTCGGGAGGTTCCTCCCACCACCCCGAGCCCTCTCCGGGTTGGCGAATGAAGCAGAAACCTGATTGGGAATTGAACCAACATTAGGAGATTGTGAACAATGTGACCAATCAGCAATGGGCGCCCCCCCAATCCCCACCGAAGGTAGAAGAGGCCGCAATGTGGGCGGATTGCAGCATTCTCTGGGTCAGTGCTTGTGAGATTGTGGCAATGTCTGGAAGAGGAAAGGGCAGTGGGGGCAAAGCCCGCAATAAGGCGAGGTCTCGGTCATCCCGGGCTGGCCTGCAGTTCCCGGTGGGCCGTGTTCACAGACTCCTGAGAAAGGGCAACTATGCTGACCGTGTGGGTGCCGGAGCGCCGGTCTATCTGGCTGCGGTGCTCGAGTATCTGGCGGCTGAAGTCCTCGAGTTGGCCGGTAACGCGGCCCGGGACAACAAGAAGACCCGCATCATCCCCAGGCACCTGCAGCTGGCCGTGCGCAACGACGAGGAGCTCAACAAGCTGCTGGGAGGGGTGACCATCGCTCAGGGCGGGGTGCTGCCTAATATCCAGGCCGTGCTGCTGCCCAAGAAATCCGCCGCTGCTGGGCCCGCTAAA
This sequence comes from Chiloscyllium punctatum, assembly GCF_047496795.1. NCBI lineage: Eukaryota > Metazoa > Chordata > Chondrichthyes > Orectolobiformes > Hemiscylliidae > Chiloscyllium > Chiloscyllium punctatum. The sequence goes on along the minus strand of NC_092790.1, from coordinate 22,054,437 downwards.
AAGTGAAGGGACCATTCTCGAATCTGACAACCCAAAGGCTCTTTTAAGAGCCACCCACAGCATCTGGGAAAGAGAGGAGACCCTGACAGCTAGCCGATTAATTTTGTCTTTTAATGTGTACAGCCCGGGATTTGGGCATGGATCATGAATCATGTTTATAATCGCACAAAGAATTTATTTATATAATATAATACCATAATAAATCCTACACCACTGAAGATCTGATGAGTTGTAAATTCACTGCCGCTGCCAGTGAGTATTGCCTCTTGTCAACGCCCCCCACCCCCTAATCTGCCCCTATATTCTACCTGTCCATAGAGTAACGATAACAATCAGCCCCGTGAATCCCTGCTCTCTCTGGATGGTTTTGTGGCTCTGAAAAGAGCCGTTGTGTCTCTCTGTTTTGGGGGGTGAATGTACAGGGCCGGCCGGGCTCCCTTTAGGCGCGCTCCCCCCGGATCCGGCGGGCCAGCTGGATGTCTTTGGGCATGATGGTGACCCGCTTGGCGTGGATGGCACACAGGTTGGTGTCCTCAAACAGTCCCACCAGGTAAGCCTCGCTGGCCTCCTGCAGGGCCATCACCGCCGAGCTCTGGAAGCGCAGGTCGGTCTTGAAGTCCTGAGCGATCTCTCGCACCAGCCGCTGGAAGGGCAGTTTGCGGATCAGCAGCTCGGTGGATTTCTGGTAGCGGCGGATCTCCCGCAGAGCCACCGTGCCGGGCCTGTAGCGATGAGGCTTCTTCACTCCGCCCGTGGCCGGAGCGCTCTTGCGGGCCGCTTTGGTCGCCAGCTGCTTGCGGGGAGCTTTCCCTCCGGTGGATTTGCGCGCTGTCTGCTTGGTTCGGGCCATTCTCTCCAACTCTCTGTAACACACACCCACAGGCTGGTGCAGTCAATGCTGAGACTGCTGCAGTGCTGCCTTTTGAAGGGAATGGAGAGCCCGCCCTAGAGCTGGGATTGGATATAGAGCCGTCCCTCAGCTCACTGAGAAACCGCTCCGGAAGGTGCAGGAAAGGCAGGAAAAGAAGCATTGGAGGCTGATTGGTTCACTTGGACAATTTCAAAAAGCCCGCCGATTTCACCCTCACCAACCCGGAGATGAAATTCAACATGAAGAAGCAAAACACCATGGCTCTCTCTCATGAAGAGAAACTTTTCTACTTTAGAGCAGTATTTGACACTCCAGTGAGCAGTGAGGGCGGACAGGAGGCGGGATCACTGCCTGATCTGTCTGTAACAGGCAGGAGGAAAACGCGGCCTTTATAACAGCCCGGACAAACTGAACGGGAAACGGTTGTTCATGAAGCTATACAACCGCGCCGCTTTTAACAAAGATACTGAAACATGGCCCACTGTCCTTCGGCAAAGTTACCCCATCTCAGCCTTCATAAGGACATCTTTTTAAAATCAATTGCAGTGAACCTGAACACAATTGACATTGTAGCCTTCCAAATAAACCTGTCCGTACAACGTGGGGTTGTGTTAATGTTAATAACTTACATTGAAACAGGCCGATGGAAAGATCAAAGCTCAAAAGTATCATCCCCACAAAGCATGAAATACAAATACTGCAATATATAACATTAGTGTTTGGGCAGGATTACCAATCGCGATGTGATGTATTAAACGTGCAATAACCTGGTGCAGAACAGCATCCCCTCCCTCTGTGCCCTGTCCGTCCTCAGGTCTCCGCTCTCAATGGGAAGATTTGGGGAGGGGGCTCTGAAAAGAGCCTTTGGGTCCGTTGGAAAAGGGTCACTTCCTGCTCAGCCGCCGAATCCATAGAGAGTACGGCCCTGGCGTTTCAGAGCGTACACCACATCCATGGCAGTGACCGTCTTGCGCTTGGCGTGCTCAGTGTAAGTGACCGCATCCCTGATCACATTCTCCAGGAAAACCTTCAGCACCCCGCGGGTCTCCTCGTAGATCAAGCCCGAGATGCGCTTGACCCCGCCACGGCGAGCCAGGCGCCGGATGGCTGGTTTGGTGATGCCCTGGATGTTATCACGGAGCACTTTACGGTGCCGCTTCGCTCCGCCTTTTCCCAGGCCTTTGCCTCCTTTGCCTCTTCCAGACATCACGCTCCTTCACTCCAATCGCTGCTGAATGAGAGCCGAGCTGCCTCCCCTTCCTTTTTTATACAGCCCGGCCCGACCTGACTGAGAAAGAGTTGACAGAGACTGAGAGGCGGCTCTGAACAGGAAACGGAGTGACAGACAGAGAGATCATGCAGCTCCGCCTCCAGCTAACTGCAGCCCCAACTGGATCTGGAACTAAAGCTTTTCTCCACAATGGGCAGGGAACACAATGCTCGGCAGAAAACCAACAAACTACAGCTTCATGTTCAAAGAGAATAAAACCCAGAGCTTTTCGAAGCAGCTGGGTTACAATTAAACGCCCAAATCGCGGCCTTTCTTTAACAAAGTTAAAAATCACACAACACCAGCTTCTCGTCTAATAAGTTTCTTTGGAAGAAAATGCTTTCAGAGAGCCGTTCCTGCCGCAGGTATCCAGCGGGGCACGATCATAGGACATAGAATTTATCGTAAAAGATCAAAGTGTCATACAACTGATGCGATATATTGAACAAACCCAGATTACTGTTAAATCTTTAATCACTCCGAGTGGGGATACAGGTACGATTCATTAATATGGAAATCCCAGAACTTCTTTCAAGTCACATTCCCAACATGATTTAAGGATTTATTAAGAAAATCTCAGACAATGCATTTAAAGGTGTGAGGTTAGAGTCTGGCTGTATGCTAACCTTGAGTCAGAATGGTTGTATTTCCAAAGTAGGTGTTGATAAAAAGTCACGTGAACTTCCAGTCGACAAATTGTGATGTTTGAACAAAATAGAATTTCGCTCCAAATTCACCCCACAGCCTTATGTGTGTCTGCATGTGTGGGAGAGACCCTTCATATATGTGTGTGTGTGTGAGAGACACAGAGACAGAGTGAGAGAGAGACAGAGAGAGAGTGTGTGTTCTTGATCGAGTGTTTGCATGACTGTGATATACCTGTGAGTGCAAGTGTGGGTGTGAGTGTATGTCAGAGACAGAGCGTGTGCATGAGATAAGGTCTTTGCGAGTGTGTGTGCGTGCGTGCAGTTGTATGCGAGTGTGAGAGAGTCTATAGTGCGCTGGGGCCACCTTTACAACAATCCAGGTTTGGTCAATACTTCACAGCAGTGAACGACACAATGATCTTTTGCTCTAAATTCTGTGTCCTAATATCCTGCCCCACGAGCTACCTGACGAAAGAGCAGTGCTGCAAATGCTTGTATTTCCAAATAAACCTGTTGGACAAGACCTGACATTGTGTGATTTGTAATTTTGATTTATTGTAGTGTGCGCGACAGGGACTGGGTGTAAATCACAGCAAGAAAGTGTCTATCGAGTTTTGCAAATCATTTAATATCTACGATATGTCTGCACTCAAATAGGCCGGGACAGGGACCATTTGATCTGGGCTCAGCTCTTTCCTGAGAGATGTGGATGGCTCTGAGAAGAGCCTTTGGGTTCAGATTTTTACGTGTTACACCAACTTTGCCTTTCCTGCTTTCTTTGTGACTTTCAATTTGGGCAAAGTCTTGGGTTTATTGAGAATGGCCAGTGACTTCAATTTGCTCCTCCTGCCCTCACAGCTCACAGTAATTCTCAATCTCAACCAGACTTCAGCACGATAGGTGGTAGCTGACCACCTTTCAGTGTGAGCAGGTGCCTGGTCAGACTTGCTGAGTGAACAAACAGAGATGCCTCATCTGTCATCTTGGGGGATTGTTTACAGGGTCAGTGCTACACGTCCAATCCTGTTCACCATATCACTCACAATAACCAATACAATACCAGAGTGATTTGGGATTGACGGTTCAGTGGTGGCGGTCGCTTTTATGGGTGGATGTCAAATCTGATCAGTGTCAGGCACCATTTGATCATCTGGTGGTGTATGAGTATTACAGCAGAATACACACACAACACACAGCAACATCCCTTTGTCGTGAAACACAGTCATTAGCTATGTTCATTACCTGGGGTAGACTGAGTTTGAGTCTCACAACATCATACAACAGGAACAAGAGACAGTCAATCAGCCCAATGAATCATTGAGTACAATCATGGCTGATCAGGAAGTTCAAAATCTCTTATCCACAATATTCCATCACTTCTCCAAAAATTGACAATCAAAAGTTAATTGATGTTGACTTTAGCAATACTTAAAGACTGGCCTTCTACAAACTCCAGGAAACAGATTTCCAAAGATTCACCGTTTTCTGTGTAAAGAAACCTTTGGTTTCATTCCTGAACTGACTCTCTGTTTCTTTCCAATTCCAGCCTCCAGGTTCTAGACCCTCACTGCAGACATCTTACAGGGCAGATGACTTGCCTGGACTGAATACATATTATGGACAGGAATGATTTGGAGGAAGGAATAGGTGGGGTGATTCGCAAGTTTTGCAGATGACACTAAGATTGGTGGAGTAGCAGATAGTGAAGAGGACTGTCAGAGAATACAGCAGAATATAGATCGATTGGAGGGGAAAATGACAAATGGAGTTCAATCCAGTCAAATGCGAGGTGATGTAATGTGGAAGATCAAAAGAACACTATATGGTAAGTGGAAAAGCACTGGGGGAAATCGATGTACGGAGATCTGGGTATTCAGGTCCATTGTATCCTGAAAGTGGCAATGCAGTTTGATAGAATGGTCAAGAAGGCACACTGCATACTTTCCTTCATCAGATGGGATATTGAGTACAATAGTGGACAGGTCATGGTACAGTTGATTCGATTCCCTACAGTGTAAAAACAGGTCCTTCGGCACAACATGTCCACACTCACCCTCCGAAGAGTAACCCACCCATTTCCCTCTGACTAATGCACCTAACATTTCGGGCCAATTTAGCATGGTCAATCCACCCTAACCTGCACATCTTTGGACTGTGGGACAAAACCCACGCAGACACAGGGAGAACGTGCAAACTCCACACAGACAGTCGCCCGAGGCTGGAATTGAACCTGGGACCCTGGTGCTGTGAGGCAGCAGTGTTAACCACTGAGTCACCGTGCCACCCAAAAGTTGTACCTGATATTAGTTCAGTCACATTTGGAATACTGCGTCCAGTTCTGGTCACCACATTCCCTGTGGAAGTGGATGCTTTGGAGATAGTGCAGAGGTGGTTCACCAGGGTGTTGCCTGTTATGCTGGGCATGAGCTTGAAGAGGGGTTGAGGAGAATGGGATTATTTTCAATAGAAAGGCAGAGGTTGAGGGGGGACCTGATTGAGGGCTACAAAATCATGGGAGGTTTTGAAAGGGGGGACAGCAAGTCGCTTCTTCCCCACAGTGGGGGATTGAATTACGAGGGGTCATGAGAAACAATGTAATACAAATCATCCCTCAATGGTCAAATCTGTTGCAAACCATTGTTTTGTAACTATAGGGGAGGAGTGAAATTCCAACTGGAATGTTCGAATTGATTTCTGGATGAAAATGTTAGTCATCCTTGAATGGCAAGGAAATGGCCAGGTAATCCTCCCACATTCCACCGATAAGACAAAGGACACACCACCCTCCCCCAGGGGGCGTTCAATATCTTGCAGGTCAACAGAGCGAATTCACTCTTTAATATCTCAGAGTTATGGTCAGGTCTTGGGGTGTGTTGCTGACCAAAGAGACCTTGGAGTGTAGTTTCATAGGTCCTTGAAATTGGGGTCCAGGGTGACAGAATAGTAAATAAGACATTTGATATACTTGCCTTTCTTGGTCAGTGCATCGAGTATAGGAGTTGGGAGGTCATGTTGCAGCTGTACAGGACATTGGTTATGCCACTTTTGGAACAGTGTGTGCAATTCTGGTCTCCCTCCTATTCAAATAACCATAGAATCCCTACAGTGTACAAACAGGCCATTTGACCCAACAAGTCCACACTGACCCTCTGAAGAGTATCCTCACCAGACCTATTCCCCGAGTAATGACTCTACACGTCCTATGATTGACACCACAAACCTACACATCCTTAAACACTAGGGACAATTGAGCTTGGCCAATTCACCTAACCTGCATATCTGGGGCACCTGGAGGAAACCCACACACACACGGGGAGCATGTGCAAGCTCCACACAGACTGTCGCCAGAGGCTGCTTTGTAACCTGGGTCACTGGTGCTGTGAGGCAACAGTGCAACCCAAAGAGCCACCATACCACTGACTGGAAGAATGGTGTGAAACATGAGAGTGTTCATAAAAGATTTACAAGGATGTTGTCAAGATGGGAGGATTGGAGGTATAGGGAGAGGCTGAATCGGCAGGGGCTAGATTCCCTAGAACTTTGGAGACTGAGGGGTGATCTCTTGGAGGTTTATAAAATACTGAAGGTTACTGATGAGGTAAATAGTCGGTGTAACTTCACGAGGATGGGGCAGTTTCAAGCCTATTGGGCATATTGTATGGGGACAGTCGAGAGTGTGGTGCTGGAAAAGCACAGCAGGTCAGGCAGCATCTGAGGAGCAGGAAAATCGACATTTCGGGCAAAAGCCCTTCATCAGGAATTCGGGCTATTGTCTGAAATGTCGAGTTTCCTGCTCCTCGGATGCTGCCTGACCTGCTGCGCTTTTCCAGCACTGCACTCTCGAGTCGAACCTCCAGAATCTGGAGTCCTCACTTTCACCATATTTTAAGGTGAGGAGAGAGAGATTTATAAAAAGACATGAGGGGCAATTTTCTTTACCCAGATGGTGGTTCGCATGTGCAATTAATTTCCTGTGGTAGTGGTGGATACAGCCACAGTTACAACATTTATAAGACAGTCAGATAAGTACATGAATAGGAAAGGTTTGGAGAGATATGCACCAGCAGGAGGCAGGTGGGACTAGTTTAGTTTGTGATTCTGGTCAGCCTGACTGGTGGACTGAAGGGTCTATTCCTGTGCTCTATGTCTTTATGGCTCCATTATGAATTGAAGTCATTTTGAACGTTTCATTTTTCATTACCTGCCGTGTCATTCCATGGCTGTTCACATTGTAACAGATGTCTCAGTACAGTGTGTGTATTTGGGACTCGTTTTACATCAGTCAGTTTGTGTGCACACGGTCACCATGCTTGTTTTGTCAGACTTTGGCACAGAATGTGTGTTTGGATTTCACATTATTTAATTGTGTGTATGAATCGGCAAACTATTCATCAAAGGAGAATAATTCTGTCCTGATGAGTTATAAGTAGCCTTAATGTGTTTCATCCTCTACTTTGACAACCTGTCCTGTCTGTGAACGCAGTTTCCTTCTATCTCTGTATTTTTAACACTGACCTTATATATGGTTGTTGAAATGATGTAAAAGTACAATCTATTTGTGAACCTTGATTAGAACTACAAAAATGCCCTCTCCAAATGCAGATTTAATGGTGTCCACGAGTGTCTGTTTCCAATCAGGTTCAGTCTCTCCCTCTTCAAAGATGGTGTCAATGTCAATAGGGCTGTGAAGGATAAAACCGATTGGACCTGGGCTGGTGTGATTGAGAACGGGGAGAGAACAATGTAATTCCTTGGTCGTATTTGACTCTTGATCTGAACATCTCTCTGGGACTTGAGTCCAATGTGTGTCTAACACTGAGAGAACTGCAGATGCTTTCAGTCAGAAACAAAACCAGAAAGTGCTGGAAAAGCTCAGCAGGTCTGCCGGTATCTGCGGAGAGAAATCAGAGTGAACATTTCCAGCCAAGTTCTCAGAACCAGTTCTGAGAAAGGGTCACGTGACCCAAAACATTAACTCGGATTTCTTTCCACAGATGCTTCCAGACCTGCTGAACTTTCCCAACAATTTCTGTTTTTGTAACATTCCTGCTGTTTGGCAGAAGCAGCTGCTCACACTTGCTTTTGGACTGAGGAGATATTACATTGCCTTGATCCTTTAATTATTTTCCTGGAAGATGACAGAAGAGATATCTCCTCAGCATTAGGCACGATTGCCAGGATCAAATTGAACTATGTAACATTCAGTTAGTAATCGTGAGGATGTTATTCTTTAAAACGAATGATTCAAACTGAAACATGTCTGTGTTTCCATTCTTGGACTGAGCTACTATGTTTTAAGGGTTCGATACCAATTCACTGAGATCCAGAAACTAACCAATCCCTGTACAGCTCCATGAACAGGCCCACCTGATCAAACTGTGGATATGTGCATCTAGTTACCAATCTGCTTCTGTTAGTTTCTGTGATGAATACTGCATTTGAGAGAAGTTATCCATTTTACCTGTTAGTTTCTGTGAGGAAAGTTAGGGTCTAGTCTATTTCCATGATATACTGTATTTTGAGGGGATATGGTCTGGTGCATAACAGTGAATTTAGTTATTGATCCATAGCTGTCAGATTCTGCTTTTGAATATGAGCGTACTTATGAAACTCTACAGTTTAAACTATCTGAATGTGTGAGTGTAGTTATCAATCTGTCCCTGGAAGACTTGTAAATATACTTTCATGTGCACAAAGCAGAGTGTGACAGGGACAGATTAATAACTATATTCAAATGTTGACATCACATAAACTGACAGGGACAGATTGACAAACAACATCACATATCCACATAATAGAAACTGACAGGGACGGGCTGATCAATACATTGACATATTTAGACAGCAATCAGGCTCGGATTGTTTCATTGATGGGAATATGTGCATTTAGTTATCAATCTGTATCTGTCCCTTTCTGCCATGGGAATGTGTGAGAACAGTGATCATTTCTCCCTGTCTGTTTCTGTTCTGTTGTCTATGTCAATGTGAGGGTTGTTATCAATCTGTACCTGGCAGACTCTGCTGTGGGAATATGGAAATATACTTATCAACCTGTACCTGGCAGTTTCTGCAGGCAGAATGTGTGAATGTGGTTATCAATCTTTCCTTGTCAGGCTCTCTAATGTAAATCTGAGTGTATTTAACAGTCCTTTCCTGTTAATTTCTGTGTTGTGAATATGGGAATGTCGTTAGCAATTGGAGCTGTCAGTTTCTGCTGCGTGAAGATGCAAATGTAGTTGTTAATCTCAAACTGTCACTTTGTGCTTTGTTAATATGAGAGTCTAATTATCCATCTTCTTCTGAAATATTACTTCTTTGTGTGCATGTGGGAGTGTATTTACCAATCGGTCAAACCTTTTGACAAGGTCCCACATAAGAGACTGATTGAGAGAGTTAAATCACATGGAATTCTGGGAAACTGGAATGCACTGCCTGGGAAGGTTGTGGAGGCCAGAAACCTTAGAACTTTAAAAAGATACTTGGATGAGCACATCAAGGATATGGGATACGTGCAGCAAATTGGGATTAGTGTGCCTTCAATGGTAGTTATTATCAATGCAGCCTGATATGCCGAATGGCCTTTTCTGTGCTCCCTCCCTTTTCTTGAACTCTCCATTTCCATCTACAGACTGACATTTACTATAAACCCACAGACTCTCACAACTACCTGGATGACACACCCATCCCACTCAGTATTCTGTAAAAACCCCATCCCATTCTCCCAATTCCTCCACCTCCACTGCATCTGCTCAGACAAGGAGTCATTCCACTCCCAAGCAGCCCAGATGTTCACCTAATTCAAACAACATGCTTCTAAAATCACCCCTCAGCCTCTGATGCTCCAGGGAAAAAAGCCCCAGCCTATTCACAATCTCCTTATATTTCAAACACTCTAGTCCTGGCAACATCTCTGTCAATCATTTGTGCACACTCTCAAGATTAACAACATCCTTCTGAAAGCAGGGTGACCAGAATTTTACACAGTATTCTACAAGTGCCCTACCTTATGTCCTGTGAAGCCCAAACATGACGTTCCAACTCCGAGACTCAGTGTGCAGACCAAAGAAGGCAAACATGACAAGCCCCTTTTTCACATACTTGTTCACCTGTGACTCCACTTCCAAGGAACAACATACATGCAATCCTAGGTCTCTTTGTTGGGCACCTCTCCTCAGAACCCTACCATTAACTGTACAAGTCCTGCCCTGTTTGGAGTAATAAGAATGTTTGTGTAATTATTGTTTTCTCTTTGTCAGTGTCTGCAATGTTAATATGTAAGAACAAGTATCAATCTACATCTGACAGTTACTGTCATGATGATATGGGAGTTCAGTAATTGATGTATAAAACATCAGCTTCTGATGTGTGACTATGACAGTGAAGTTCTTCATCTGTACTAATCACTTTATACTTTTGGGTATCAAAGTGGTTTAATCTCTGGCAGCCAGTAATAGTCCCTGTGACACTGTTTCATTCTGTGATAGCCGTTATCAGCATATCGAGAGTGGGGTCTTAATCTCTGCTGCATTTTGTGATTTATGAGTTTTCTCTCAATCTTTGGGGAAGGGGTCAGCAGATGGTATCTAGTTCACAATCCCAATAATTACTGGAAACTGTTTTGCAGAACAGTTAAAGAATAGAATGTACGAGCACAGATTGAATGGGAGGAATGGCCTTCATCTGTGTTGTAACAATTCTGAGATTCTGATTCTGGTGTGAAAAGGAAAACACATCCCACTGTATGAAATACTGGTGCAAAACTACCATGTAGAAATGGCCAGAGCGGCTAATTAAAATACCAGGTCTTGTTAGTAAGAGTGGGATGTTTCCCTTTTCAGGGATTCGGTACGATCACTGAGACACTTTGTTTCATTTTGTAATGAGGCATTGATCGTGTTTTTTTGTGAGAGAGATTTATTCTGCATCTGTCTGTCCATGCTACATGATAGTTTTTATAGTTGAATATGATTTAATGGTTGTGTCTTTGAATGGGACTACTATTTCTCAAAGATTATTTTTATCCTGCTAGGTTACTGTTAATATCAAAAGTTTCCTTTTGGATCTGTACTCAGTAACTACTGCATATATGGTTACACCAGCTATGTAACAGCAAGATCTATTTGTTCATCTTGATTGTAACTTTGAAAATTCCCTAACTGTGGATTTAATGCACTTCCTGACAGCCTGTTTCAAGTGAGGATTCAGTGTATCCCATTTCAAACTGAATGACAATGCGCTTTGAATGATGACATTTATTGCATCTGCACTGGTCCATAGTGAGAATAGGTTGTGTTTTACTCATGGATTGAATGTATATCTCTGGAAAGTGAGCTTTTTGTGAGTCTGACTCAATCCATTCTGTAATTGTGGAAAGGATATTCCCCCAGCTCAGACAGTGGTAACATACCTGCTGTTTGGAAGGAGCAGCTGCTCACACTTGGCTTTATACCGAGGTCATATTACATTGTCTTGGGCCATTGAATATTTGCCTGGAGGGAAGACACAAGATTCATCTCCTTTAAATCAACACCAACCAAGGTTGATAATATCAAACTGATCAATGCAATATTGAGTTAATAGTTATTATGATCTTTATAAAGCCACCAATTGGAACAGAACAGACTTTGGTTCCACTTTTGCCCTCAGCTGCTCCTCCTCTCTTTTTGTGAAATTATAGAACAGTTTATTAAGATACAAAAGCTAACCAAGACCTGTACAGCTCCATGACTGGGATGTTTACACAGTTCAAAACCAAGATCCCAATACACTAACTATTGAAGAACAACAGGCACTATTTCAAATAGTATACTTGAGACTTTTGATCTCATGACTATTATATTTATTCTTGACTGAATTGTGACATTCGTATATACTATCTTTATTTCCACAGTTGAAAGTTCATTGCCAACAAACAATGTGAAACAGAAACCAAACAACTAATTCCAATCAGTATTCAGAGGATTGCAAACTACAACAATGATATATAGCTCACAGTCACAACAATGAGTGGAAACTAGTAATAGAAGAGATAAAGAATCGAATGTCCAACTGTAGACACAATGAGCTAATTGGACTGCTTCTGTGCTCTACAGAATCTGTGCTTCTGATTCTAATGATAAAGGAAATGCCATCCTGTTGTATAGACTGTCCATATAAAAATATCAGGGAGAAATGGACAGACCAACTTATTTACAAGGCTGGTCCGGTACATAGTGTGACATCGTTCCCTTCCTAATGTTCTATGTTATCCCTGAGACATTTACTTTCATTTTGGACTCGGATATTGTTGTTTTGTTTTGCATTAGTCAGTCTCTCAATCAGAATGTGAGTATGGATAAAGTCAGCTTTTGTCAGCTAACATTGAACATGGGATTCATTCAGTCTCTCATTAGGAGTTATCAATGTGCTTCTTATTCATGGTTATTGTAATTTATATTGATGCAGTGTCATTTCAAAGTGAAATTATCATCTTTCAGAGCTGCAGGAGCTCTTTATTGTTCAAACCTTTGCTATTCCGAATATATCAGATATTATCCAATGTCATTTGTGTCAGCTCCTGTCAGTGAAAGTGGATCTGTTTATATCACTGTTAATCTCTGGCACTGTACATCTCAGTTGAATAACTTCCACAACATTGGAGTCTTAGGGGATAATATAGTTTATAATTGTAAATTTATTTTGGGCATGCCAATCTCTAGACTGAATGTATGTTTTAAATTTATTATTCCTCTGTTAGTCCCAGAGAAACTATATGAGAGTCATTACGCTGTATTCAAAAATCTCTCATTATCTGTCTGAGTACAGGATACTTTGTGTCTTGTCAAGTCAATATTTGATTTCCTTTTGGTCAATTTCACATCAAATTTTATATTCTGTAGTTTTGTATGAGACGTGCACTGCTTTTCAGTTTGGGGTTCGATGCAAAAATATATATTTTAAAATACAATTTGGGCTGAAGTGTAATTCCTCCAATCTGTAAAATGGAATTGATGCATGAGTTACATCTCCATATCTAAGACAGGATGAGATGTTTGGAGGGGTAATTATAGAGCTCAAGTTACTGCTTGGGCAATTTCACTGGAATTTACTGTGTATCATGTGATAGGTTCAGTCTTTTCTAATACAGCACACAATTGGGTTAAACTTTATGGTCAAAGTGAAACATTCTATTTAAATCATATAGGGAGTGAATGTTGATAGTCTGGGACTGCCATAGTGTTAAGGGATTAGATGGAGAGGAATTTGTTAAGTGTGTACACCAGAACTTTCAGATTCAGTATGTAGATGTATCTACTAGAGAATGTGCAAAACCTGATCTACTCTTGGGAAATAAGGCAGGGCAGGTGACCGAGTTGTCAATGGAGGAGCGCTTTGGAGCTTGCGACCATAATTCTATTAGTTTTAAAATAGAGATGGAAAAGAATAGACCGGATCTAAAAGTTGAAGTTCTAAATTGGAGGAAGGCAAATTTGGATGGTATCGGGGAAGAACTTTCAAAAGCTGATTGGGGTCAGATGTTCGCAGGTAAAGGGATGGCTGGAAAGTGGGAGGCTTTCAGAAATGAGATAACGAGAGTGTAGAGACAGTATATTCCTGTTAGGGGGAAAGGAAAGGCTGGTAGGTGTAAGGAATGCTGGATGACCAGAGAAGTTGAGGGTTTGGTTAAGAAAAAGAAGGAAACTATGTCAGGTATAGACAGAAGAGATCGAGAGCATCCTTACAAGAGTATAAATGCGGTAGGAGTATGCTCAAGAGGGAAATCAGGAGGGCAAAAAGGGGACATGAGGGAGCTTTGGTAAATAGGGTTAAGGAGAATCCAAAGGGTTTTTATAAATACATTAAGGACAAAAGGGGAACTAGGGAGAGAATAGGGCCCCTCAAAGATCAGCAAGTCCACCTACAAATGGTGCCACAGGAGATACTAAACGGGTATTTTGCATCAGTGTTTACTGTGGAGAAGGAGATGGAAGATATAGAATGTGGGGAAATAGATATTACAGAGGAGGAGGTGCTGGATGTCTTGAAATGCATAAAAGTGGATAAAATACCAACACCTGATCAGATGTACCCGAGAACTCAGTGGGAAGCTAGGCAAGTGATTGCTGGGCCCATTGCTGAAATATTTGTATCATCGATAGTCACAGGTGAGGTGTCAGAAGACTGGAGGTTGGCTCATGTGATACCATTCTTTAAGAAAGGTGGTAAAGAAAAGCCAGGGAACTGTAGACCGGTGAGCCCGACATTGGTGGTTGGCATGTTGTTGGAAGGAATCCTGAGGGACAGAATTTATTTGGAAAGGCAAGTGCTGATTAGGGATAGTCAGCATGGCTTTGTGCATGGGAAATCATGTCTCATGAACTCGATTGAGTTTCTTGACGAAATAACACAGAGGACTGATGAGGGCAGAGAGGTGGATGTGATCCATGTGGCATTCAACAAGGTTCCCCATGGGAGACTGGTTAGCAAGATTAGAGCTCATGGGATATGGGGAGCACTAGCTATTTGGATACAATACTGGCTCAAAGATAGAAGACAGATGGTGGTGGTGTTGGTGGGTTGGTTTTCAGACTGGAGGCTTCTGACTACTGGGGTGCCACAAGGATCAGTGCTGGGTCCACTACTTTTCATCATGTATATAAATGATTTGGGTGTGAACATAGGAGGTATAGTTAGTAAGTGTGCAGATGACACCAAAACTGGAGGTGCAGTGGAGAGCGAAGAAGGTTTCCTCAGATTACAAAGGGATCTTGACTAGATGGGCCAATGGGCTGAGGAGTGGCAGATAGTGTTTAATTTCGATAAATGTGAAATGCTGTGTTTTGGAAAAGCAAATGAGAGAGGACTAATACTCCTCGTGGAAAGGTGCTAGGGAGAGTTCCGGAACAAGGAAACCTTGGAGTGCAGGTTCATTGTTCCTTGAAAGTAGAGCTGCAGATAGATCACAGAGTGAAGAAAGCATTTGATATGTTTTCGATTATTGGTCAGAGTATTGAGTATAGGAGTTGGGAGGTCATGTTACGGCTGTGCAGGACATCGGTTAGGTTACTTTAGGAATATTGCATGCAATTCTGGTCTCCTTCCTACCAGAAGGATGTTGTGAAACTTCAAAGTGTTCAGAAAAGATTTCCAATGATGTTGCCAGGGTTGGAGGTTTTGAACAAGAGAGAGAGACTGAATAAGCTGGGGCTGTTTTCCCTGGAGCGTCAGAGACTGAAAGTTGATCTTATAGAGGTTTATAACACCAGGTTTATAATGTGGGTGGCACAGTGGTTAGCACTGCTGCCTCACAGTGCCAGAGACCCAGGTTCAATTCCCGCCTCAGGCGACTCTCTGTGTGGAGTTTGCACATTCTCCCCGTGTCTGCGTGGGTTTCCTCCGGGGGCTCCGGTTTCCTCCCACAGTCCAAAGATGTGCAGGTCAGGTGAATTGGCCATGCTCAATTGCCCGTAGTGTTAGCTCAGGGCTAAATGTCGGGGTATGGGTGGGTTGCGCTTCGGTTGGGCGAAGGGCCTGGTTCCATACTGTAAGTAATCTAATCAAAAACCATGAGGGGCAGGGATAGGATAAATAGACAAAAGCTTTTCCCTGGGGTGGGCGAGTCCAGAAGTAGAGGGCATAAGTTTTGGGTGACAGGGGAAAGATATTAAAGGAACAACTTTATCAAGCAGAGTCTGGTGCATATACGGAATGAGCTGTCAGAGGAAGCTTGGACAATTGCAGTATTTAAAAGGCATCTGGATGTGTATATGAACAGGAAGGGTTTAGAGGGATGTGGACCAAGTGTTGGGAAATGGGACTGGATTAGGTTAGGATATCAAGTCAGCATGGAGGAAAAGGTCTGTTTGCGTGCTGTACATGTCTATGACTGTATATGTGACAGACATTCAACAGAACAAAAAAGCTACATAGTTTAGTGAAGAACCTGGAACCTAAAATTGAGTGTTGGTGACTTGGGCTGCTGGCTCCAGTGTAAATGCAATGGTAATACAGGCAAAGATTGCTTTGAAAGGGAAATTGCTTTGTGAGATAAGAAGGACATAGATTCAAGTTTCATACAATTTCAATCTTACTGCATTGTGTTACTGAGCAGTTTAAACGATTCTTGAAAAGTGGGGAACCAGTTACCAAAGTGGGAGAGAAGAGATTTCTCAGTGCACGTATACTTTAGTGAATGGGAAACAGCCTATGTTCTTTAGTTGTAGTGCCTACAGGATTCATGGATATGTGAACATGCAACACATCACAACAGACAAGAGTCCGTGTTGTTCAACGTAATCAAGGAGAGAAAAGCAAGGGGCCTTTGTGACTCCTATTGTGCAAAGTCTAACTGGGAATAGTAACAACAAGGGCTGGTCTTCACGGTGCTATCAGTTATTGCATAGTGACCTACTTTCCTGAATACTGCTGAATTGATGATCAGTATTCACTGAATTCATTTGCAGTGAAGTGAACAATTCCACTGCTTGCATCTGACTGACCACAATATTCCTTATACAGGAATGAAAATTCATCAATTCCATTTTATTTGCTGATGCAGACAGGATAGTACCCTGCCTCTGTGGTGTGGTAGTGTAAACCATTAGTAATACTGTTGTGTTGTTTTCTGGTCGGGAGTAATGTATCCTAGGGAGGGTCAACAGGAATGTTGGAGTTGTAGATCTCCGTGTAGAAAAATAAAACAGACTTTAAAAGATGTACAAAAGTAGAAAGAAAAAGATTTTGTTGGAATGAAAAAAACAAAAGAAAAATAACACCTGCAAGGTAAAGCAATACAGAATGACACTGTGATAAAGATGGGGCTGGCAGATTCTCTGCTGCCATGATCTATTTATGGAAATGGAATGCTGATTGAAAGGGTTGCTAGCTTGGTCAATTGTTAAGCTGTTATGGATTGTTTTTGATCAGTGCAGACTTAATCATTTGAAGGGCTTTCTTCTGTGTTAGAGATCTCTTCCCTCGAGATCTGAGAGTAGAAATCAGTGTGAATGTAACATTTTCTGACACTTGCAATGTTTATGGATCTTCATCACCGTTCGATATCCTCGTGTGTGTGTTAGGATGTATTTGTGACTCATTGTAAATCAGTCAGGATTTTATGTTTGTGTGCGGGAGTGGTGAGGTGTTAGTAGTGTGTGTGTACATGCAGTAAGCCTTCTGTCCATGTCAGGAAAGAACATTTGGAATGTACATTATACAATTGTAATGTCTTTGTATGGGACACCTATTGATCAAAACATTAATTTGTCCTCATCACTTACTGATAATGTCAAAGTTTCCCTTGATGTTTGCACTCAATCTCTACTTCATACATAGATATTGTAACTGTGCAACAAGAACTCAACTAATAAACCTTTATACCACATTTGGATTTAACGTGGTTCCTGAGTGCAGATTTTGGATTAGCAGACAGTCTATGTTCCTCCATAGGGAACTATGGAGCTATGAGGGAGGAGCTGGCCAAAGTTCAATGGTGCAATACCTTAGCAGGGATGACCGTGGAGGAACAATAGCAGATATTTCTGTGTATAATGCAGAAGATGCAGGATCAGTTCATTCCAAAAAGGAAGAAAGATCCCAGGAGGAGGCATATAAATTTAAAAGAGAAAAAGTATAACATAGCAAAGATAAGTGGGAAAATGGAGGACTGGGAAGCTTTTAAAGAACAACAAAGGATTACTAAGAAGGAAATACGCAGAGAAAAAATGAGGTACGAAGGTAAACTGGCCAAAAATATAAAGGAGGATAGTAAAAGCTTTCTTAGGTAGTGAAAGGCAAAAAAAAAAGGTTAAGACTAAAATTGGGCCCTTGAAGACAGAAACAGGGCAATATATAATGGGGAAGAAATGGCAGAAGAATTGAATTAGTATTTCAGATCTGTGTTCACTGGGGAAGACACGAGCAATCTCCCTGAGGTAACAGTGGCTGAAGGACCTGAACTTACAGGAATTTATATTTGCCAGAAATTGGTGTTGGAGAGACTGTTAGGTCTGAAGGTTGATAAGTCTCCGGGGCCTGATGGTCTACATCCCAGGGTACTGAAGGAGGTGGCTTGAGAAATCGTGGATGCATTGGTGATTATTTTCCAGAGTTCGATAGATACTGGATCAGTTTCTGCGGATTGGAGGGTGGCTAATGTTGTAACACTTTTTAAGAAAGGTGGGAGAGAGAAAGCAGGAAATTATAGACCAGTTAGTCTGATCTCAGTGGTGGGAAAGATGCTCATTCAAGAAAGAGTTGGATAGAGCTCCCAAGCATATTGGAATCAAGGGTTATGGAGATAAGGCAGGAACAGGATACTGATTAAGGATGATCATATTGAATGGTGGTGCAGGCTCAAAGGGCAGAATGGCCTACTCCTGCACCTATTGTCTATTCATATTCAGATGTGGTAAATAACGATGGACTTTAAATGGTAAAAGTTATTGGAAACTGGCTACAGTGTGCATTGAGAGGAGAGAAGAAAATGTATTTCAACAGATGTGTTTGACTCTTGGACGGAATGTATATCTCTGGAAATTGAGCTCAATGTGTGTCTGGTTCAATCCACTCTGTGTCTGTGGAAAGGATGTTCTCTGCCCTGACAGCAGTAACATACCTGGTGTCTGGTAGAAGCAGTGGGTCACACTTGGCTTTGTACTGAGTATAGCTTAGATTGTCTTGGTCCAGTGAGTATGTGTCTGGAGGGAAACAAAAGATGTTTCATCTAATTCAAACTGATCAATGCTAAATTCAAGTAATATTAATTATGATTTCTTTTTAAAGAAAGACCACATTGTGAACAAAGCACGGTTTGGTTCTGTTATTGCTCTGAGTTACTCCTCGTCTCTTTTTCTGTCAAAATTTTTAAACAATTTCCTGAGACACCAAAACGAACTAATAGCTGTACAGCTCCATGAATGGAATGCTTAGATAGTTCAATATGCAGCTCCCACTACAGTAACTTGAAGGGAAGGGAAACAGGCGTGATTTCAAATGCTGTAATTGAGACTTTTGATCTGGTGACAGCTACATTTATCACTTAGAGGATTGTCACAGTCAAAGTCGATTTGCTTTCTACTAGTCACTGCCCAATATCAACAAACAGCGTGAAAGAGAAATCAAACAATGAATTCCCATCAATGTTCAGAGGATTGCAAACCACAGGAAAGATCCCTCTTCCCCCCTAGCCCGAGAAAGACCTCCCCCTTCACCCCCCAGCCCGAGAAAGACCTCCCCCTTCCCCCCCATCCCGAGAAAGACATCCCCCTTCCCCCCCATCCCGAGAAAGACCTCCCCCTTCCCCCCCTATCCCGAGAAAGACCTCCCCCTTCCCCCACTATCCCGAGCTCCCCATTGCGGTCTGTTCCAAACAAACCCCTTCCACTCACTGAGTCAATGCTCCTCAATGGCCGCGCGGGGGAAGGGCCTCACGCATGCGCACATCTGGACAGGAACCCAATTCATAAGCCCACCCCACCAGGTTCCAGTCCCACCGGTATTTTTGGGTGTGCTCGCTTTCGGTGCACTGTTCCTTCGTCAGGAAACTAGTGGGGCAGGACACTGAATTTATAGCAAAAGACCAATGTATCGTGCAACTGATACGATCTATTGAACAAATCCATTCACTTTGGAAGGAGTAACAGGAATACAGAATAATGGGATCATGGTAAGATTCTTGGCAGCGTGGGAGAGCAGAGAGATCTCAGTGTCCTTTTGCATCGAGCCCTGAAAGTTGCCACCCAGTACATCCCATGAGCTGAAAAACGACGCCATGTTCTTGGTGAGCTGCACCACATTGTCAATGAGGATGAGCACCTCGCCAAGACAGTCCCCACACCTCCATTGCTTCCTTTTAAACAACCGCCAAACCTCAAACAGATCATTGTTGGTAGCAAGCTGCCCGGCTTTCAGGACATCTCCAAACAACGCTGTCACGATAGGCGCTGCAAGACGTGTCAGAGTGTGGACGTGGATCCCACCATTACACTTGGGGACACCTCCCACCATGTACATGGCAGGTACTCATGTGACTCAGCCAACATTGTCTATCTTATATGTTGCAGGCAAGGGTGCCCTGAGGCATGGTACATTGGGGAAACCGTGCAAAGGCTACGGAATGGATGAAAGGACACCTCACAAAAATCAACAGACAGGAGTGTTCCCTCCAAGTTGGGGAATACTTCAGTGGTCCAGGACATTCGACCTCGGACCTTCGGGTGACCATACTCCAAGGCAGACTTTGGGACAGGCAGCAGCCAAAAGTGGCCAAGCTGAGGCTGATAGCTTTGTTCCATTTCCACAGGGAGGGCCTCAACCATGATCTTGGGTTCATGTCACACTACAGGTGACCACCATTGCACTACACACACACACACACAAACATACACACACACAGGCACTCCTGAACACACACGGACACACAGATACACAGACACTCCGACACATCCTTACAGACACACGCACTCACACATGCATCCTCTCACAGACTTAGACCAACTCAACACTCATGCACACACATAGACACTCTCTCACACAGACGCTCACAACCCCCAATCCCAGACACACAAACACACTCCTACAGACACACACACTCCCATTCTCACACATGCACGCCCTCACAGATGTAGACACTCTACATTCACATATACACTCTCTCTCACACTCACAACCCCCACCCCAGACAGACAGAAAGACACACACACACACAAAGACCCACATGCACACATATACATATACAGTTGTGGGTGAAAATCTAATTGCACAGTTACATTGTACTTTGCTCAAAAACTGCATTAATTCATGTAAAACTCTGTTATATCACTTTTTAGATTAGAATCAGTCTAAATATTATGGTCCAGACAGAGAACACAGGGGGCTAACACCTTCAACCTATTGTCTGGCTAACACCAATTGTTCCAGTTAATCTGAGAATGTAACTTTTAAAAAACAGTTTTGTGACTTACACATGAAAGAAGTGAAACTATCATGGTATTTGAACAGATGACAGACTCAACAAACAATCAAGGTATTTTTCAATGTATAATTTGAGTTACATCACACTGTAAACATTTGCTATAAATTCTGTGTCTTATAATTGTGTCCTCCACAACCACCTGATGAAGGAGCAGCGGTCCGAAAGCTAGTGTTTCCAATTAAACCTGTTGGACTATTACCTGGTGTTGTGTGATTTTTAACTTTGGTCACACAGGTCAGTACAAGTAAGAACGGTACGGTGTGTTAGCTTTTATTGGTCAAGGGATTCAATTTTGGAGCCATGAGATCATGTTGCAGCTCTACAAAACTCTGGTGTGGCCGCATATGGTGTATTATAGGAGGGACGTGGAAACATTGCAAAGGTGCAGAGGAGATTTACCAAGACGTTGCCTGGTATGGAGGAAAGATGGGAGTGGTGCTGGATAAGCACAGCAGGTCAGGCAGGATCCGAGGAGCAGGAAAATTGACATTTCAGGCAAAAGCCCTTCACCAGGAATGAGGCAGGAAGTTTCCAGTATAGAGAGATAAATGGGTGGGACTAGGAAGAAGGTCACTGAGAGTGCAATAGGTGGATGGAGGTGGGGATGAAGGTGGTAGGTCAGAGAGGAGGGTGGAGTGGATCGGTGGTTAGGAGGATTGGCAGGTTGGACAGGACATGAGGAGAGTGCTGAGCTGGTAGGTTGGAACTGGGGTAAGATGGGGGGAGGGGAAATGAGGAAACTGGTGAAGTCCACATTGATCCCCTGGGTTTGGAGTGTTCTGAGGTGGAAGATGAGGTGTACTTTCTCCAGGCATCGGGTGGTGAGGGAATGGTGGTGGAGGAGGCCCAGGACCTGGATGTACCCAGCAGAATGTGAGGGGGAGTGGAAATGTTCAGTCACGGGGCGGTGGGGTAGATTGGTGGGGTGTCCTGGAGATGTTCCCTAAAGCTCTCTGTCAGAAGGCATCCAGTCTCCCCAATGTAAAGGGGACCACATCAGGAGCAAGAAATACAATAAATGACATTGGTGGATGTGCAGGTGATACTTTGATGGATGTGGAAGGCTCCTTTGGGGCCTTGGATGGAGGTGAGGGGGGAGGGGTGGGCACAGATTTTGCAATTCCTGCGGTGCCAGGAGGGGATGTTAGGTTGGGGGGGAGGGGGGGGCGTGGAACTGACCAGGTAGTCATGGAGGGAACAGTCTTTGCGAAAAGTGGATCCAGGTGGGGAGGGAAATGTATCCCTGGTGGTGGGGTCCAGTTGTAGGTGGATGCACTCCCTACATGCAGGTCCTGGACCTCCTGCACTACCACTCCCTCACCCCATGATGCCTGGAGGAATTATGCCTCATCTTCCACCTTGGAACACTTCAACCAC
Source organism: Chiloscyllium punctatum (assembly GCF_047496795.1). Classification (NCBI taxonomy): domain Eukaryota; kingdom Metazoa; phylum Chordata; class Chondrichthyes; order Orectolobiformes; family Hemiscylliidae; genus Chiloscyllium; species Chiloscyllium punctatum. Next base: position 22,032,320 of record NC_092790.1, on the reverse strand, counting down.
AGGGCATCAATGTGGACTTCACCACTTTCCTCATTTCCCCTCCCCCCACCTTACCCCAGTTCCAACCTGCCCGCTCAGTACCATCCTCATGACCTGTCCTTCCTGCCACTCTTCCTTCCCATTTATCCGCTCCACCCTCCTCTCTGACCTATCACCATCATCCACACCTCCATCCACCTATTGCCCTTTTAGCTGTCTTCTCCCCAGCCCCACCCCCCTCCCCTTTTTATCTCCACCCAAGAGGCTCCCAGCCTCATTCCTGATGGAGGGCTTTTGCCTGAAATGTTGATTTTCCTGCTCCTCAGATGCTGCCTGAGCTGCTGTGCTTTTCCAGCACCACTCTCGTCTTGACTCTGATCTCCAGCATCTGCAGTCCTCACTTTCGCCTTCTGAGAGAGGGTTCAGGGAGCTGAAGCTATATTCGTTAGAGAGAAGAAGCTTAAGAGATGACTTAATAGAATCATACAAGATGATCAGCGGATTAGAGAAGGTGGACAGTGAGAGCCTTTTTCCCTTGGATGGTGATGTCTAGCAGGATGGAACACAGCTTAAAATTGAGGGGTGATAGATATAGGACAGATGTCAGTGGTAGGTTCGAGAGCAGTTTGGGTGTGGAACGTTCTGCCTACAACAGTAGTACACTCACCAACCTTAAATGGCATTTAAATAGTCATTGGATAAACATATGGATGATCATGGGACATCACAGAACACACACAAACACACAGGCTGCTGTTCTCAAAGGTGAGGCCGCTGTGGTGAGGCCTATTTCAGGGAATGGAGAGCCCCGCCCCCCGAGAGCTGGGATTGGATACAGCCCCATCCGTCAACCCACAGGGGAACACCTCCGGAAGGGACAGAAAAGGCCGGAAAAGATTATTGGCGGCTGATTGGTTCACTTGGAATGAGGGTCTGTCAATTCCAAAAAGCCCGCCGTATTCTCCCTCACAAATTCTGAGATGAAATTAAACATGAAGAAGCAAAACACTATCCGTCTGCAACTAAGATAAAAGCTTATTCTTTCCAGCAGGATTGAACACCCGGCGGGAAGCAGGCGGGATCACTGCCTGAGCTGTGTGGAACAGGCAGGAGGAAAGTGAGGGGTTTCTCCCAGCCCAGCCAAACAACCGCCGTGAGTTAATCTGAACAACCCCCGCCGGTTTAAACAGCTCCCAAACTCATACAGTGTCCACCGAGAACGTTCCAGAATCTCCCTGTATCGGTACATCTTTGTTTCACCCAGATTGTCATGAGCCCGAACACAATGTGGAATTACTGCCTGATCTGTCTGTAAGAGACAAGACCGAAAGAACACGCCATGGTAACATCCTGCACCAACCCCCCCCCAGAATCAAAACTGAACAAAGCATCATTCCTGGAAGGGTCAATGAAATACAAATACTGCAATATGTCACATTGGTGTCCGGGCAGAAATACAAGTCGCGATGTGAAATAACCAGATGGAGATCAATAAACCCTCCCCGTGTGATCCCTTCCCCATTCTCAGGTCTGTGGTCTCACAAACCGGGGCGAGAGGGTGTGTTTGAGTAATTCAGTCGGATGAACATCTTGGGATATGTCTGCACTCGGCACCGGGACAGGGACCATTGGATCCGGGCTCAGCTCTTTCCTGAGAGATGTGGGTGGCTCTGAGAAGAGCCTTTGGGTTCAGATGGTCACATGTTACACCGACTGGTTCATTTCTTTGCTGCTTTCTTGGGCACTTTGGCCTTGGTCTTGGCTTTAACCGATTTGCTGATGGGTTTGGGGGGCTTGGGGCTCTTGGCCTTTTTCACCTTCTTCACGGGAGTCTTTTTCTTCGGCGCTGCTTTGCTCACTCGCTTTTTCTTTGGCGGGGCTGCCTTCCCGGTGCCTACTTTCTTAACTGTTGCTTTCTTAACTGTTGCTTTCTTCACTGTTCCTTTCTTGCCTGTTCCTCTCTTCCCTGGGGATTTTTTCACTGTTACCTTCTTGCCTGGTGTTTCCTTCACCGCCCCTTTCTTGCCCCTTGCTGCTGTTCCCACCTTCTTTGCCCCTTCTGCCTTGCCTGAAGTCTGAGTGAGTTTGAAGGAGCCGGAGGCCCCCTTACCCTTGACCTGAGACAGGGAGCCTTTCACCAGGGACCTCCTGATACACATCTTGATCTGGGAGTTGCGCTTGTCCACCTCGACCCCGCTTCTCTCCAACGCTTTCTTTATACTGAAAAGAGACATTCCCTTGCGATCCTTGCACTCCCCGACAACCTTCAGAATCTGCTCGCCCAACTTGGGACCGGCTGCTTTTTTCCTGGGAGACGCCGCCTTTTTCTTGGGAGCCTTGGCTTTGGTGGGAGCGGAGGCTGGAGGAGCCGTTTCGGCGGCTGCACTGTCGCTCATGTTGAGAACTCTGTGCTGAATCTCTCTCTCTCTCTCTCTCTCTGGGTCAGTCTGAACTGGGTCAGCAATGAAGCTGCTGGGGGGCGGCACTGAGCAACTTCAAGGCAGCGAGCGGACGGTGCAGAGACTACCTGCTGTCAGCTCCCTGCGCCTGCTGCCTCTCTGTGTTTCTCTAACTGTTTAAACTCTGCGATTTCTCTGAAATTCCGGATCTCCAGAGAGCCAGGCTCGATCGCTCCTCACCCTGATACGGGAAGGTTTGCGACTGAGAAGTTTTCACTCGAATAGACGGCCCCGTTGTCGAGTTAAACGCGTTTTGCTGCTGCACAGATCGAGCTGTCTGAGCTGAGCGCTGACATTGTCGGTACTTTTAGACTGAAATCCTGAAATCAACAAATATATTCCCTTGAATTCCACCTTTGGGGTCTAGTGGGGCAGCCGGGGGATAACTGGAATTGAAAATGTTTTGGATTTGCACAAGAGAGACTCAGAAATTTCATAATATTCGCGGACACACAAACACAGTTACGTTCGACGAACCGGCCCGCCCTTTTCCTACAGTCTCTCTGAGACAATATTCACATCCATACAGTCACAGGCCAGTAATATTACCAAGTGGAAGTGTGGAAGGATAGAATTTCTCCTCCTTTGAGCCTTTGCTCCGGTGTCCCGGGAGTTAGTTGTAGTTTTGTTTTCTCCTCAGTGATTGTTAAACTCTCATCAACTCTCCTGGTTACATCCTGAATTATTTCCAGGCGGTTTGTCAAGCTGAGAACATGGAAGAGTGAGCACAGGAACAGGCCCTTCAAATCCATGCTGACTCCATCAGAACCTGACTATGGTTTGCTCAAATGCTTTACAATTAAATCTTTTATTTTGATTTTTCCCTGGAGACTGGCTGGTCTACAATTCCCAGTTGTATATCTATCTCCGTATTCCATTGAATTGCTCACATTATCCACCCTCCAATCTGTTGAAATGAATGCAGAGTCTGTAGAATCTTGGAACATGAGCACTAATACACCCACGATCCCTGAGGCCACTGTGTTAATTACTCTGGGGGGTAGATTATCAGAGTCTGGTATTTCTCAGCCTTCAGTCCTATCCATTGCCTTCACTCAATTTCCCAAATAATGCTGATTTGGTTCATTTTCTCCATCTCACTGAACTCTGTGTTCCCCAAAATTCCCACTGTGTTAATTATATCCTCTTTTGTGAACACAGAACAAGAGAAGATATTCAGTTGGAAAACCATTGTTGGTCCCCATTGTGGACTCCCCCCATTTTAATTCGAAGTGAACTCTATTTGTCTTCACCAACCTGTGTGTTTGCCTTTCTCTCTTTACATACTTATCATAACTTTCACTTTTTCATGGTTTCTACAACCTTACTCTTTTACTCCTTTGCTCTTCAGTAATCAATGCCTTTTTATCATTCTTTGTTGAGTGTTAATCTGTTCCCAGGCTTCACGTCTGTCAGGGATCTTTCCTTCACAATTTGGAGGCCTTTTCTTTGAATCAAAACTATCTCACATGGTCCTTGTAAACTATAGGTCTGTAATTTGTAAACACCTTCCAAACTCATGACGACCTCTGTCCGAAAAAGGATAAGGGAAACTGACATGGGGGAACACCACCTTCATATCAGACAAGTTCACCTCCAAGGCACTCACCATCCTGACTTGGAAATGTATTCCTTCTCCTTTACTGTCACTGGATCAAGAGCCTGGCTCTCCCGTCTAGGTGGGGGTCTATCATTACAGGACTCCATTCCTCACCAAGTTTCTGCCTGTGGCATGGCACACACCTCCTCCATCACCAAACTCTCACCAGCCAATGCCTGGATGAAGAATGCCTCATCTTCACCTTGATACCCTCCAACCATGCGGGATTAATGTGGATTTCACCATTTTCCCCATTTCCCCTCACCCCCAACTCATTCCAGATCCAACCTTCCAACTAGGCACCACCCTTTTCACCAGTCCAACCTATCCATACTCCTTCCCACCTATCCATTCCACCCTCCTCACCTACCGATCACCTTCACCCCAAATTCATCTACCTATCACATTCTCGGGTCCATTCCCATCCCCAACCCAATCACCTCACAATTAATCTTCCCCTCCTTGGGCCTCCCCCTTATTCCTGATGAAGAGCTTCTGCTCAAAACATTAATGTTCCTGCTCCTTAGATGCTGCCTGAATTGCTGTGCTTGACAGTTCCACACACTCTGACGTTAAAGTCAGTCAGCTGCTATAAACTGGTATTTGCATCCAGTCGCAGACTTGATATTACACACTGGGTTAGTGGTGCTGGAAGAGCACAGCAGTTCAGGCAGCATCCAACGAGCAGTGAAATCGACGTTTCGGGCAAAAGCCCTTCATCAGGAATAAAGGCACTGAGCCTGAAGCATGGAGAGATAAGCTAGAGGAGGGTGGGGGTGGGGAGAGAGTAGCATAGAGTACAATGGGTGAGTGGGGGAGGCGATGAAGGTGATAGGTCAAGGAGGAGAGGGTGGAGTGCATAGGTGGAAAAGAAGATAGGCAGGTCGGACAAGTCTGGACAAGTCAAGGAGACAGTGCTGAGCTGGAAGTTTGAAACTAGGATGAGGTGGGGGAAGGGGAAATGAGGAAGCTGTTGAAGTCCACATTGATGCCCTGGGGTTGAAGTGTTCCGAGGCGGAAGATGAGGCGTTCTTCCTCCAGGCGTCTGGTGGTGAGGGAGCGGCGGTGAAGGAGGCCCAGGACCTCCATGTCCTCGGCAGAGTGGGAGGGGGAGTTGAAATGTTGGGCCACGGGGCGGTTTGGTTGATTGGTGCGGGTGTCTCGGAGATGTTCCCTAAATCGCTCTGCTAGGAGGCGCCCAGTCTCCCCAATGTAGAGGAGACCACATTGGGAGCAACGAATACAATAAATGATATTAGTTGATGTGCAGGTAAAACTTTGATGGATGCGGAAGGCTCCTTTAGGGCCTTGGATAGAGGTGAGGGCGGAGGTGTGGGCACAGGTTTTACAGTTCCTGCGGTGGCAGGGGAAAGTGCCAGAATGGGAGGGTGGGTCGTAGGGGGATGTGGACCTGACCAGGTAGTCACGGAGGGAACGGTCTTTACGGAAGGCGGAAAGGGGTGGGGAGGGAAATATATCCCTGGTGGTGGGGTCTGTTTGGAGGTGGCGGAAATGTTGGCAGACGGTTTGGTTTATGCGAAGGTTTGTAAGGTGGAAGGTGAGCACCAGGGGGGCTCTGTCCTTTTTACGGTTGGAGGGGTGGGGTTTGAGGGCAGAGGTGCGGGATGTGGACGAGATGTGTTGGAGGGCATCTTGAAACACGTGGGAAGGGAAATTGCGGTCTCTAAAGAAGGAGGCCATCTGGTGTGTTCTATGGTGGAACTGGTCCTCCTGGGAGCAGATACGGCGGAGGTGGAGAAGTTTGGAATACGGGATGGCATTTTTGCAAGAGATAGGGTGGGAAGAGGTGTAATCCAGGGAGCTGTGGGAGTCGGTGGATATGTAAAAAATGTCAGTGTCAAGTCGGTCGTCATTAATGGAGATGGAGAGTTCCAGGAAGGGGAGTGAGGTGTCAGAGATGGTCCAGGTAAATTTAAGGTCAGGGTGGAATGTGTTGGTGAAGTTGATGAATTGTTCAACCTCCTCACGGGAGCACGATGTGGTGCCAATGCAGTCATCAATGTAGCGGAGGAAGAGGTGGGGAGTGGTGCCGGTGTAATAATGGAAGATCAACTGTTCTACATAGTCAACAAAGAGACAGGCATAGCTGGGGCCCATACGTGTGCCCATGGCTACGCCTCTGGTCTGGAGGAAGTGGGAGGATTCAAAGGTGAAATTGTTAAGGGTGAGGACCAGTTCGGCCAAACGAATGAGAGTGTCAGTGGAATGGTACTGTTGGGGATGTCTGGAGAGGAACAAACAGAGGGCTTGGAAGCCCTGGTCATGGCGGATGGAGGTGGAGAGGGATTGGATATCCATGGTGAAGATGAAGCGTTGGGGGCCGGGGAAACGGAAGTCTTGGAGGAGGTGGAGGGCGTGGGCGGTGTCTCGAACGTATGTTGGGAGTATCTGGACTAGGGGGGATAGGACAGTCTCGAGGTAGGTAGAGGTGAGTTCAGTGGGGCAGGAGCATGCTGAGACAATGGGTCGGCCAGGGTGGTCAGGCTTGTGGATCTTGGGAAGGAGGTAGAACCAGGCAGGGCGGGGTTCCTGGACTATGAGGTTGGAAGTTGTGGGTGGGAGATCTGAGGTGATGAGGTTCTGTATGGTCTGGGAGATGATGGTTTGGTGATGGGGGGTGGGGTCATGGTCGAGGGGGCAGTAGGAAGAGGTGTCCTCGAGTTGGCGTTTGGCTTCAGCGGTGTAGAGGTCAGTGCGCCAGACTACCACTGCGCCCCCTTTATCCGCTGGCTTAATGGTGAGGTTGGGATTAGAGCAGAGGGATTGGAGGGCTGCGCGTTGTGAGGGGGAGAGGTATTACACACCTCTAGTCCAGGTAGGGCTTTAGCCTGGCCTCCTGACCAGAGATTCAGAAACTACCACTCCGACACCAGACACCCTGCCACATTGGTGCTGGGTCCACTGCTTTTCATAATTTGTATAAATCATTTGGATGTGAACACAGAAGATATAGTTAGTTAGTTTGCAGATGACATCAAAATTGGAGTTGGAGTGGACAACGAAGAAGGTTACCTCAGAGTACAACGGGATCTTGTCCAGATGGGCCAATGGGCTGAGGACTGGCAGATGGAGTTGGATTGAGATAAATGTGAAATGCGACATTTGGAATGGCGTTTCAGGACAGGACCTATACACGTAAATGACATGGTCCTTGGGTGTGTTGTTGAGCAAAGAGACCTTGGAGTGCAGGGTCATAGTTTCTTGAAAGCCGAGTTGCAGGTCGATAGAACAGTGAATGAGGCATTTCGTACGTTTTCCTTTGTTGGTAAGGACTTTGATTTGCAGAAGTTGGGAATTCATGCTGCGGCTGTAAGGGACATTGGTTAGGTCACTTTGGGAATAGTGTGTGCAATTCCGGTCTCCCTCCTGTCAAAGGATGTTGTGAAACTTGAAAGGGTTCAGAAAAGACTCGCAAGGATGTTGCCATGGTTGGAGGAGTGGAGCTACAGGGAGGGGCTGGGATTGTTTTCCCTGGAGCGTTGGAGGCTGAGGGGTGGACCGTATTGAGCTTTTATAAAATCATGAGGGACATGGATAGAATAGACAGGCAATGTCTTTTTCCCTGGGGTGGGGGAGTCCAGAACTAGAGTACATAGATTTAGGGGGAGAGGGGTGAAGTTTAAAAGGGACCTAAACAGTAACTTTTTACGCAGAGGGTGGTTGTATGTAAGGAATGAGCTGACAGAGGAAGTGGTGGAGGCTAGTACAATTCCAACATTTAAAAGGCATCAGGATGGCTGTGTGAATAGGAAGGGTTTTATAGGGGAATGGGGAAAGTGCTGGCAAATGGGACTGCATTAGGTGATGATATCTGCTGGGCACGGCCGAGTTGGACCGAAGGGTCTGTTTCCCTGCTGTCCGTCTCTCTGACTCTTTGAGCTGCATTTGTGAAAATGTCCCATTTATTCTCACTCGCTGCATAACACTTTCGACAAAGCGTTAATACTCATGGGAAGGTGTTCGGCAGGAATTTAATACGCAGACATGATGTTATCGAATGGTAGTCCACATTAGATGGGTCGAATGGCCGTCAGGTTGTCCGCTTCCTGTTCGGATTGCGATGAAGCCGGGGGGAGGAGTTATTAACATGACCGGGGAAGGAGCTCCATTGGAGCTTCATAAAGGGACAGTGTCCCACCTTTAAACGTTCTCTGCCCTTTCCCCCCATAGCCACAGGAACTGGGAGAAAAGGGAATTGGGGAAATGACCAATTGATGTTTGTTTCTGGGAGCCAGTGGGGGAGAGCGGCGCATGCGCGAGGTTGGCACTTCACCCAAAGGCGATTGTTCCTGCGGAGAGGAGCGCATGCGTGAGGCCCTGCCCCCGCGCGGCCATTGAGGAGCATTGACTCAGTGAGTGGAAGGGGTTTGTTTGGAACAGACCGCAATGGGGAGCTCGGAGCTCAGGGAAGGGAGGGAACAGTAGGGGGGCTCCTTCCAGCAGGACATCGGGATGGGAGTCTGGGACACAGAGGGGGGGGCTCCCACACCCGGATTGATTCGGGGGGAGAGTTCAGGGAGAACCGGGAGCTGTTTGTGAGATGCCGAGCGGAGCAGGAACTGGTCCCGGAATTTGGAGTGAGGGGGATGGGGGGGATGGGGGAGGTCTTTCTCGGGATGGGGGGGGAAGGGGGAGGGGGAGGTCTTTCTCGGGATGGGGGGGAAGGGGGAGGTCTTTCTCGGGATGGGGGGGAAGGGGGAGGTCTTTCTCGGGATGGGGGGGGGAAGGGGGAGGTCTTTCTCGGGATGGGGGGGGGAGGGGGAGGTCTTTCTCGGGATGGGGGAGGGGGAGGGGGAGGTCTTTCTCGGGATGGGGGGGGAGGTCTTTCTCGGGATGGGGGGGAAGGGGGAGGTCTTTCTCGGGATGGGGGGGGAAGGGGGAGGTCTTTCTCGGGATGGGGGGGGAGGGGGAGGTCTTTCTCGGGATGGGGGGGAGGGGGAGGTCTTTCTCGGGATGGGGGGGGAAGGGGGAGGTCTTTCTCGGGATGGGGGGGGGAAGGGGGAGGTCTTTCTCGGGATGGGGGGGAGGGGGAGGTCTTTCTCGGGATGGGGGGGGAGGGGGAGGTCTTTCTCGGGATGGGGGGGAGGGGGAGGTCTTTCTCGGGATGGGGGGGAAGGGGGAGGTCTTTCTCGGGATGGGGGGGAAGGGGGAGGTCTTTCTCGGGATGGGGGGGAAGGGGGAGGTCTTTCTCGGGATGGGGGGGAAGGGGGAGGTCTTTCTCGGGCTGGGGGGGGTGGGGGGGAGGTCTTCCTCGGGATGGGGGGGGAAGGGGGAGGTCTTCCTCGGGATGGGGGGGGAAGGGGGAGGTCTTCCTCGGGATGGGGGGGGAAGGGGGAGGTCTTCCTCGGGATGGGGGGGGAAGGGGGAGGTCTTCCTCGGGATGGGGGGGGAAGGGGGAGGTCTTCCTCGGGATGGGGGGGGAAGGGGGAGGTCTTCCTCGGGATGGGGGGGGAAGGGGGAGGTCTTCCTCGGGATGGGGGGGGAAGGGGGAGGTCTTCCTCGGGATGGGGGGGGAAGGGGGAGGTCTTCCTCGGGATGGGGGGGGAAGGGGGAGGTCTTTCTCGGGATGGGGGGGGAAGGGGGAGGTCTTTCTCGGGATGGGGGGGAAGGGGGAGGTCGTTCTCGGGCTGGGGGGGGAAGAGGGAGGTCTTTCTCGGGCTGGTGGAGGGGGGCTGCTGGGGACATTCTTCTGGTTTGCAATCCTCTGAACACTGATGGCAATTCATTGTTTGGATTCAGTGTCAGGCTGTCTGTTGATATTGGGCAGTGAATAATGGATGGACAGACTATAATTTTGTGATAATCCCAGAAAGGACACGTACTAGACTCATAGTTTCGAGTGAAACATTAGAAATAGCGCCTCTTCTTCCCTTCAGTTAGTGTCTTGGCAACTTGATATTGATGTATGTCACCATTGCAGCTCCTTCAGGAATTCCCAGTCATGGAGGTGTCCTGATGTTAGTTTCTGGATCTCACCCAATCGTTAACAAATGGAAATAAAAGAAAAGGAGATGAGGAAACAACTCAGGGCAAAAGTGGAATCAATAACTGGTTTTGTTCGAATTGCTGAGTTTTAAAAATCCCGAATGATTATTAACTAAATGCCACACTGATCAGTTTGATCTTGCCGAACTTGTCTTAATGTTGGTTTACAGCTGAAAAATCTTCTGTCTCTCTCCAAGCAAATATTCCAAGGGTCAAGGCAACCGAATATTTCCTCAGTCCAAAGCTAAGTGTGATCAGCTGCTTCCAACAAACACCAGGTATGTTACTGCTGTCAGAGTGGAGAATTTCCTTTCCACAGTCTCAGATCAGATTGAAACAGACTTAGATTGAGTTCAGTTTCTAGAGACTTATCCAAACAAATAGTCAGACACAACCGTGGAATGACAAGTTTCTTTCTTCTCTCCATTCTCCATAGATGTCTTCCCACTTCTAATTAATATCATTCATAATGCATTAACATTCACACCGTGTTTGAAGTGTTATAGGCTGACTCCTTGTCTAAAGTACATAATTGGGGAGTAAATCAAGATTGTTTTTAATAAGGGCATTTTAAGTTTCTCAAACCAGAAAGATAATGACATCACACTGTTACATCATTTCAACAGCCAAATATGACAATTAGTGAATCATTACTGAGCACACACACATACACAAAAGAACTGACTGATTCAGATTGAGTCCCAGAGACACTCGACATATCAAAACACAGGGTACAAAGACTAATAACAGTGTACATCCATCTCCGTTGTAGGAAACAGATGTGAATGCATACAAAATGTTTTTCAAAAACAAGCACCTAATCCCATTCAGCCAGCATTCCATTTCAATAAGTGTGTCATGGCAGCAGAGGAGCTGCCAACCCCTCCTTTATCTCAACAGAATTCTCACCTTGTTCACCTTGCAGGCAGAGAAACCATGTTTTCCCACTACCCAGCAATAAGTTTCTTTTTTTAAAAAAGCTTTGTGTAACTTTGTTCCCAAATTCCCTTCATTCTTGTACAGAGTCCCACTTGCCCCACCCAATGAAATATTACAAAAAGGAAGAAGATAGAATGTCATTTCCTCAAATTAACCATACAATCAAATAATCACCCTTTATTCTGATGAAGAAAGATCAATTTAGCCAAATCTTATAATTTGTAAATTCTCTTTACACAGAACATTGAATATTACAGCCCATTCCAGGCCCTTCACCCTTGATGTTGCACTGACCTGTGAAACCAACCTGAAGCCTATCTAACCTACACTATTCCATTATCATCGATATATTTATCCAATGACCATTTAAATGCCTTCACAGTTGGCAAGTCTACTACTGTTGGAGGAAGGTCATTCCATGCTCTTACTACTCTCTGAGTATAGAACCTACCTCTGACATCTCTCCCATATCTATCACCCCACAATTTAAAGCTAATTTAATTCACATTCAGGCATATCCCCTCGAGCTTGCCATCACCATCTGAGGAAAAAGGTTCTCACTGTCCACCCTAACAAATCCTCTGATCATCTTGTATGTCTCTCTTAAGTCACCTCTTATGAAGGCAATGTCCTGGTAAATCTCCTCTGTGCACTTTGCAATGTTTCCACATCCTTCGTATAATGTGGTTACCCCAAATGTAGGCAATACTCCAAGTGTGGCCACACCAGAGTTTTGTACAGCTGCTAAATTTACCTGGATGGTTTAAATCTTCCCCACTGTATGACAGAAAGCACAAGTCCTTTTGCTATTGACATTCCCCCCAAAGAGCATCATAAGAGTACTGCTAATAACTTGCACCGTCACACTACTCAACAGGGTTTTATAATATACAGAATAGAACAATGAAGTGAACTAGCCAGTTCTTTTTCCTGTCGAAGGAACCCTTTGGTCAGTCAGCTGCAATTCAGTTTATTTGTTTATTGCCCTTTCTCTCAGACATTAACATCAGAATGTAAGACCTATCCATTTCTCAGCATTATTCACAAAATTATGTCACTATTCTCTGAGAAAAGCTGATGGCATCCTGAAGACCAGCCCCTGATATCATTCCTCCCAGTTAGACTGTGCACTGAAAGAGTGAGAAAACTCTTCACTTTTCCATGACACAATCCATTCCACAAAACAAATGAACTGAGCAGAACTGACAGGCAGAGATTGATAACTAACTTCACAGATTCACAAAGCAGAAGCTGGCATGTACAGATTGATGACTATACTGACACATTCACAGGGCAGAAGTGTACAAAAGAAGATCGATGATTGTAGTTTCATGCTCACATTGCAGAAACATGTATATATAGATTGTTGAGTACAATTTCTACCACATAGTACAAACCGAAAAGGAGAAATTAGTAACTATATTTACATACTTACATAACAGAACTGGCAGGGACAAATTACGAAGCACATTCACATACTTACAACACAGAAGTTAATAGAGAAAGATTGATAAATGCATTCACACATTCACATAGTGGATACTGACAGTTACAGATGAATAACTGTAACTGCACATTCAGATACACAGAGCTGAGACTGACAGGAACAGATTGGTAAACAGACTGAGAGGGGATCTGATTGAGACATATAAGATTATTAAAGGGTTGGAGACTCTGGAGGCAGGAAACATGTTTCCGCGGATGGGTGAGTGCCGAACCAGAGGACACAGCTTACAAATACAGGGTAGACCATTTAGGACAGAGATGAGGAGAAACGTCTTCACCCAGAGAGTGGTGGCTGTGTGGAATGCTCTGCCCCAGAGGGCAGTGGAGGCTCAGTCTCTGGATTCGTTTAAGAAAGAGTTGGATAGAGCTCTCAAGGATTGTGGAATCAAGGGTTATGGAGATAAGGCAGGAACAGGATACTGATTAAGGATGATCAGCCATGATCATATTGAATGGTGGTGCAGGCTCAAAGGGCAGAATGGCCTACTCCTGCACCTATTGTCTATTGTAAATATACTCAGTGTTCACATGGTAGTTACTGACAGAGAAAGTTTGATAACAAATGTATCATGTTGACACAGCAGAACCTGACAGGAACAGATTAATAACCATAATACTCCTAGTGTCACATTGCATGAATAACTCACCTCACATTTTCACCGAGCAGTACAGATCGATAACTATACTCACATTGACAAGCAGAAACTGACAGGTATACAATGACAACTATCCTCACACATTTGGTGTTAGAAACTGAAGATAACTACGCTCATATTCACATGGCAGAAACAGTTACAGCTTGATAACTACAGTCACCCATTCACATTGCAGTAACTGACAGGGACAGATTGATATGACAGAAACCGACACAGGTACAGATTGATAACTAAAATCACATATGGATGTATCACAAACCTGAGAGGTAGAGAATGATAATGGCAGTGTAATTGATATTGCAGACACTGATTGATAACTACACACACATATTCACACAGAAACTGACAAGTACAGGTTTGATATCCACAGTGACACATTCATATTGCAGTAACTGACAGGGATCCTCCCTATGAAATATTACAAAAAAGAAAGAAAACAGAATGTCATTTTTTGAAATGATCAACACAAGTTTTCTACTACATCCCGAGTTATACTTGATGGTGTTTCAGAGATTTAGTCACCTTTATGTTTTTTTTTTAAACACCTCTAGGACCTTCTTTTCTCTCATGCATACTGTTTTGAAGACATCAATATTTATTTCCCCAAGTTCCCTAGCCTCCACCGTTACAGAATGATAACTAAGTTCATATATTCAAATAGGAGAAATACACACATTCACAAACCCAAAACTGACAAGTTCAGATTAATAACTACACACTCAGATTTACAGACCAGAAACTGACGGGCACAGCACGATACCTGCTTTGATGTATTCACAGAGTAGAGTCTGATCGGTACATACGCATGACACAACTCTGACATTCACCTTGTGGAAACTGACAGGTATAGATTAATCACTACACAAAGCAGAAACTAACAGGAAAAAATTGATAACTACACTCGCATAAGAGAAACTGACCGGTACAGGTCCACTCCCCCATATTGATATAGCAAACAGAGATTAATTGGCACAGATTAATAACTGCAGTCATGCATCAGTTGGGAAAACACACACATTTGCATTGTGAAAACTGACATGTCCATGTTGATAACTATATTTGGATGCTCACATAGCAAAGACAGATTGATAACTGCACTGTATTCACAAAGCAGAATCTGACAGGAAGAAATTAATAATTTTATTTTGATTTGGACAAAGCTGGAACTGACAGATTTATAAATTGATAACCTCATTCACATATTCACAAGAGAGATACTGACGAGGAATGATTGATAAATACACTCATATATTCACCAAGCAGAAACTGACTGGTAATTGACTGTTAGCAATACTCGCTCTAATAACTGAAACTGCCAGATATTGGTTGATATGTGCACTATCATTCACATCGCAAACTCTCACACGAAAGGATGTATTACTTTCTCAGATATACAGAAGAGACACTGACAGGGACAGATTGGTAATTAGACTCCTCTTGTCAATAACAGAAAATCACAGGAACAAATCAATAATAACAGTCCCACTTTCACGTAACATTAACTCACAGATACAGTTTGTTAGCTCCACTCAATTTCACACAGCAGAATCTGAGAGGTGCAGATTGGTAACTGCCTCTCATATTGACTTGATAGAAACTGGTAGAGATGGATTCAAACGTGTGCTCACAAATTCACATTGCAAAAACTAACTGGTATATGCAGAGAAAATTTTCTGGCAAGTACAATTTGATAAAGACACTCAACATTTAATAGAGTTTCACATGTATCTGACAGGTACAGAGTGATAAATGTATTTACACATTCTCAAAGCCAAACACTGCCAGTTACAGATTGATAACAACACCCTCTCTCACGTAGCAGAAACTGGCAGGGAAATTTGATAACCATACACTCACTTATTCACTTTGCAGAGACTGACAGGAATATTTGCTTCCAATATTCTCCTATTCACTCAGCGGGTTAGCACTGCTGCCTCACAGCGCCAGAGACCTGGGTTCAATTCCCGCCTCAGGCAACTGACTGTGTGGAGTTTGCACATTCTCCCCGTGTCTGCGTGGGTTTCCTCCGGGTGCTCCGGTTTCCTCCCACAGTCACAAAGATGTGCAGGTTAGGTGAATTGGCCATGCTAAATTGCCTGTAGTGTTAGGTAAGGGGTAGGGGTAGGGGTAGGCGTAGGGGTGGGGGTGGGTTGCGCTTCGGTGGGGCGGTGTGGACTTGTTGGGCCGAAGGGCCTGTTTCCACACTGTAAGTAATCTAATCTAATCTAATCCCTCATTAGCATAATAGAGGTGTTCAGTGCAGAAAAGGCGAGCTCGGAGCCCCCTTTCCCCTTACACTGTGTGTGAAAGTGAGCGGCAGGATGGGTGATGAGAAGAAACCACAGCCAGTCCCCAAAAAGGGCGCTAAGAAAATGGTCAAGAAGTCGGCAGGGAAGGGGATCAAGAAGAGGAGGCGGCCGAGGAAAGAAGCTTACTCCATCTACATCTACAAAGTGATGAAGCAGGTTCACCCCGACACCGGCATCTCCTCCAAGGCCATGAACATCATGAACTCGTTCGTCAAAGATATTTTCGAGCGGATCGCGGGGGAAGCTTCCCGCCTGGCCCATTACAACAAGCGCAGTACCATCAGCTCCCGGGAGATCCAGACCGCCGTGAGGCTGCTGCTGCCCGGGGAGCTGGCCAAGCACGCCGTGTCGGAGGGGACAAAGGCGGTGACCAAGTACACCAGCTCCAAGTGAAGGACAGCATTGGAGTGACAACAAAAACCCAACGGCTCTTTTAAGGGCCACCTTCCACCTTCCCTGAAACAGCTGGACCAGTATAGTTCTGGGGATGGAACGGTTAATGTCTCCACGGGATTTGGGTTTGATGAATATTGTGTCAATGAATGAGTGCCCGCCGACCCTATGCGCGCCTTATTCTCCGATATATTCCTGTATATCCTGTAATCCCTGCCCGGGGAGGGAGATCATGTTAAAAGCCACAGACATTTCTCAGCTGCTTCCGCGTTACTCGATCAGTTCAGGAACAAACGGTCCCTGTGGGGTATGAACCCCGAGTTTCACTCCCGGGAAACCAAACCACCCACCGACAAACAAAGAAAATGTTTCCCCCCCCGGTCCGTCCCATTTGACTTGGTTTGTATTTCCAAATCTCCATGTGAGTATTGTCCGGATGCAGAATGTTATAAATGCTGCCGGTGAGAGCCTTTTAAAATGGTCTGCAATAACACCAGAACAGCAGCAAGACTGGCATCGTAAATGGGGAGCTTTTACTGAGCCCTGATCGAGTCCAATAGGGAGGGCAACTTGAACATATTCTCCAAAGGCGGTGTTCACTGTTAACGCGCCCACGCCGGAGAACGTTATCTGATGTTTGATCAATATAACCGGGTGCTGTTGAAATGGGAAATCAAGGATTCGTTGCACATTGCAGTGTTTGGCGCCTTTTCTGTTTCCGCTGAGCTTCAAGTTCAGAAAATCCCATTCAAGATCAGAAATGGGCAGATTGA
This sequence comes from Chiloscyllium punctatum, assembly GCF_047496795.1. Lineage (NCBI taxonomy): Eukaryota > Metazoa > Chordata > Chondrichthyes > Orectolobiformes > Hemiscylliidae > Chiloscyllium > Chiloscyllium punctatum. Next base: position 22,015,700 of record NC_092790.1, on the reverse strand, counting down.
AGTGGGCTCGGGAATGAGGGAAAGGGAGACTGTGTAAAGTCTACATTTTTAAAGGAGAATGAACTCGAGTATTGGTGCATTCTTCTATGTTCAAGTCTCACCTTTCCATGACATATTGGCGGGCTTTTCAAATTGGAAAGAAAGGGGTTGATGTTGTGGGGCCGGGAGCTTCCGCCTTCCTCACCGTGTCCTCTCCGGTTGGGGAATGGAGCAAGCTCCCAGTTTGGGAATTGAAACAACGTTTAGGGGGATGTTGGAGAGGTTTGTAAAAGGATGTGTGACCTTTAGGGGAAAAGAGAACTTTCTGAAGGGAGTTGGGCAGGAGATGCTGGGAAAATGTCACTGATTAACATTTTATTTTCAAATCTCCATGCGAGTATTGCCCGGATGCAAAATGCTCTAAATGTTACTGTCTGCTGTCAGTGACAAACTTTCAAAATGTAAGGGACACCGTTTAGAATATGAGGCTTTCAGTCGAAGAAAGAAATGTGGACCTTGCTGATCTTGTTATTATTTCACAGCGAGCCGTTGGTGATGGTTTATGAGCTGAGATGAAGACTTGATAACCATATGTTTTTTTTATATTAGATAAGGGAGTCTCTGGGTATGGTCAGCAAGCAGGAACATGTGATTCAAACCATAACTGGAGCAATTTGTGATCATTTCTTATGACAGAATACACAGAGACAGATGAAAATACCACAAATGTCTGACTTATGTGATGGTTTTCTGCTCTGAGATCTTCAACATGACAGAAACCTGAACAAAATAATAACTGTCTGTTCAAAAAGACATATGGTTATTGAGCCTTTACCTCAGCTGATCAACCAGCACTAACGGCTGGCTGTGAAATATAACAAGATCAACAAGTTTCACATTGTTTTCTTCAACAGAAAGCTTCATATTCTAAACGCTGTCCCTTACTCTGGATCCATTGTTAATGATTTGGAGCTGCTGCTGTTGGGCTGGAATGTACAAAGTTAAAAAAATCCCACAACACCAGGTCATAGTCCAACAAGTTTAATTGGAAGCACGAGCTTTCGGAGCGCTGCTCCTTCATCAGGTGGTTGTGGAGAAAACAATTGGTAGGCACAGAATTTATAGCAAAAGTTTACAGTATGATGTAACTGAAATTATACATTGAATAATACCTTGATTGTTTGTTAAGTCTCTCATCTGTTAGAATGACCATGACAGTTTCACCTCTTTCAGATGTAAATCACAAAATATGTTTTTAAAAGTTATATTCTCTGGGTAACTGGTGTCAGGCCAGATAAGATGATGAAGGTGTTCGCCCCCTGTGTTCTGTTGTCTGTGTTGGAAGGTTTGGACTAATTCTAATCCAAAAACTGAGTTAACAAAGTCTTACATGGATTCATGCAGTTTTTGAGCAAAGTTCAAATTCGCCTCACAAACACATATGCACATATGGGTTTTGTGTTGTTGGAGAGTGTGTGGTGGGGTGTGTTGTGGGTGTCTGTGAAACAGAGTGTGAGTGTAAAGGTGTCCAAGTCTGTGTGAGGGTGTACGTGTGAGTTTGGGAGAGTGTGTGACTGTGTGTGTAAAGGGGTGTGTGTTGGAGTGTTACATCACACTAAACAGTGTAACAACAGCAGTGACAGTGCAGAAGGTGGCATTTGGGAAAGATCGGACAAGCTAGGGCTTTTTTCCTTTAGATGGTCGGAAACTGTGAGAAACCTTGTCGAGGAGTATAAGATCATGAGAGGCACGGATAGGGTGAATGCACTCAGCCATTTTCCCAGGGTTGGGGAATCGACGACTAGAGGGCATCATTTTATGGTAAGAGGGGAGAGAATAAAAGGCAACCTGAGGGGCAACATTTTACACAGTCAGTAGTACACATGTGGAATGAGCTGCCAGTGGAAGTGATTGTATTGGGTACATTAATAACAGTGAAAAGGCATTTGGACACATATGTGGATAGGAAATGTTGAGAAGGATATGGGTCAAGTGCAGGGAAATGGGGTTAGTGTGGATGGACATTTTGGTCAGTGTGGACCAGTTTGGTCCAAAGGGCCTGTCTCCATACTGCAGGACTCCATGTCTGTATAACGGCTGCACTCTATAATATTGATAGTGACTGCTCTTCCCTATAAAGCAGAAAAGAAACATTATTTTCTTTTTATTTCTTCAGATAAACAAAAGACCTCAGTCAACTGACTGTGTGTGTTCCTGCCAATTGTTAGTGTTTTCTCTCTCAGTCCAAAGACGTACAAGTTTAGTGAGTTGGCAATTGTCCATTGTGTTCAGGCATTAATAGGTGAGGTGCGTAAGTCATGGGAAAATGCAGGGTTACAGGGATAGAGCAATGGGATCAGTCTGGGTGAAATGGTCTTCAGAGGGTCGGTGTGGATTTGTTGGTTAAAATGTCTGTTCCACAATGTAAGGATTTTATGACATAGGAAGAGTTTGGAGGGATATTGAACAAAGAACAAAGAAAATTAACAGCCCAGGAACAGGCCCATCAGCCCTCCAAGACTGAGATGATCCAAATGTACTGTCTAAACCTGTCGGCCAATTCCTATGTGTCTGTAACCCTCTGCTCCCCACCTACCTGTGCGGTACGGTGGCACAGTGGTTAGCACTGCTGCCTCATAGCGCCAGAGACCCGGGTTCAATTCCCACCTCAGGCGACTGACTGTGTGGAGTTTGCACGTTCTCCCCGTGTCTGCGTGGCTTTCCTCCGGGTGCTCCGGTTTCCTCCCACAGTCCAAAGATGTGCAGGTCAGGTGAATTGGCCACGCTAAATTGCCCGTAATGTTAGGTAAGGGGTAGATGCGCTTCGGCGGGGCTGTGTGGACTTGTTGGGCCGAACGGCCTGTTTCCACACTGTAATTAATCTAATGTAATCTACTCGTGCATCTGTCCAGACACCTCTTAAATGAATCTACCGTGCCTGCCCCTTCCAGCTCTGCTGGCAACACATTCCAAATGACCACCACCCTCTGTGTGAAGTCCTTGCCACGTGTATCCCCCTTAAACATTCCACCTCTCACTTTGAAAGCATGACCTGTCATTATTGAATCCTTCACCCTGGGAAAAAGCCTGTCTCTATCCACCCTGTCGACACCCTTCATGATTTTGTAAACCTCAATCAGGTCCCCTCTCAATCTCCTTTTCTCCAGTGAAAATAAACCTAAACTACTCAATCTCTCTTCATGCCTCGCACCTTCCATACCAGGCAACATTCTCGTAAACCTTCTCTGCACCCTCTCCAAAGCGTCCACATCCTTTTGGTAATGTGGCGCCCAGAACTGTACACAGTATTTTAAATGTGGCCGAACCAATATCTTGTACAATTTTAAAGTGACTTGCCAGCTCTTATACTCAATACCCTGTCCGATAAATGCAAGCATAGTATATGCCTTCTTGACCACTCTATCCACCTGTGCAGCAACCTTCAGGGTACAATGGACCTGCACTCCCAGATCTCTCTGCCCATCAACTTTTCCCAAGGCTCTTCCATTCATTGTGTAATTCGCTCCAGAATTAGACTTAACTCAATGCATCACCTCACATTTGTCTGGATTGAAAGCCATCTGCCACCTTTCCGCCCAACTCTCCAGTCTATGTATATCGTTCTGAATTCTAGGACAGTCCCTTATGCTTTCTCCCACTCCACCAATCTTTGTGTCATCTACAAACTTGCTGATCATACCAACGTGCCCTCTTCAAGATCATTTATGTATATTACAACCAACAGTGGCCCCAATACTGACCACTGTGGAACACCAGGTGCTGGCAGATGGGACGAGACGGGGTTGGGATATCTGGTCAGCACGGACAGGTTGGACCAAAGGGTCTGTTTCCATGCTGTACATATCTGTGACTCTATGTCAATGTATAAGGTATGCTGCATTTATAAATACAAACACAATGTCAACTCGCAGAAGTTGATGTTCATAGTTTACAGGTATGGAGGGTAGGAGGTCTGAGAGTGTCCAAAAGACTATCCGGTCACGTACACAATTGTAGATATGACCTGAAACAGATCCTTACATCAATGACTGACCCCTGTACAGTAAAACAAGAAGTTACACTTCAGAAGGTTTGAGTTACTGTCCAGTAACATACTGACAGATATGTGAAAACTGAAATAGAGTGAACAAAAGTGCTGGATATCCCAGGAACAGATGGGCACAAAATGCAGGAATATTTCCAAACCGTGTAAAGTTTGACCACTTCCACCAGTGTTTGATGGAGACAGAATAAACCCCGTCTTGAACTAACAGTAATTGACTGTTACACAGAGGACCAGAGCCTCAATGGACAGATGTTGTGTTAACACCAAATAAGGCCTCGACAGTTACAGAGTGACATGGATATAACATGCGAACAGATGTTGGTTAACAGACATTCACATTAAACTGAGAAATGTCAGAAGTCCCGACATGGAACTGCAATTCTCTTAAATGAAATTGGAAATTCTTGAGGCGGGGTGTTGGGTGGACGGGGTGAGGCCTTCATAAACAACTTCTCCCTTGTCTGTAGAGAGACAGCAGATTAAACCCCAGAGTCACTTCTCATTTATTTGTTCAAGTTACTAAAACGCCGAGGTGGATTGTTCACATTTAACTTCACTCCTTGCAAACAAAACATAAGCGCCCACATTCTTCAGTCCCACGGACAGATGCCTTTGAACATCTGCATTTTATTTTCATTTCCAAAGCGCGGGTTGAATGGATTTTTTTTCAGAATTGCAATAAAAAGCATTCCTCCAGCTGTCAGTGAGAGGATTTCAAAGTGAACCGAGATAACACCAAGACAGGTGTCGGACTGAAATGGGAATTGTGGTGCTTTTGCTGAATCTAATCTCCAGCAAGAAGGGAGGAAGACTTTAAAACAGAATCTAAAAACGGTGTTTCTCGTTCGTCCGTTGAGCGGTGGAATCGGCGGGCTTTTTGAAATTGTCCAAGTGAACCAATCAGCCTCCAATGCTTCTTTTCCTGCCTTTCCTGCACCTTCCGGAGCGGTTTCTCAGTGAGCTGAGGGACGGCTCTATATCCAATCCCAGCTCTAGGGCGGGCTCTCCATTCCCTTCAAAAGGCAGCACTGCAGCAGCCTCAGCATTGACTGCACCAGCCTGTGGGTGTGTGTTACAGAGAGTTGGAGAGAATGGCCCGAACCAAGCAAACAGCGCGCAAATCCACCGGAGGGAAAGCTCCCCGCAAGCAGCTGGCGACCAAAGCGGCCCGCAAGAGCGCTCCGGCCACGGGCGGAGTGAAGAAGCCTCATCGCTACAGGCCCGGCACGGTGGCTCTGCGGGAGATCCGCCGCTACCAGAAATCCACCGAGCTGCTGATCCGCAAACTGCCCTTCCAGCGGCTGGTGCGAGAGATCGCTCAGGACTTCAAGACCGACCTGCGCTTCCAGAGCTCGGCGGTGATGGCCCTGCAGGAGGCCAGCGAGGCTTACCTGGTGGGACTGTTTGAGGACACCAACCTGTGTGCCATCCACGCCAAGCGGGTCACCATCATGCCCAAAGACATCCAGCTGGCCCGCCGGATCCGGGGGGAGCGCGCCTAAAGGGAGCCCGGCCGGCCCTGTACATTCACCCCCCAAAACAGAGAGACACAACGGCTCTTTTCAGAGCCACAAAACCATCCAGAGAGAGCAGGGATTCACGGGGCTGATTGTTATCGTTACTCTATGGACAGGTAGAATATAGGGGCAGATTAGGGGGTGGGGGGCGTTGGCAAGAGGCAATACTCACTGGCAGCGGCAGTGAATTTACAACTCATCAGATCTTCAGTGGTGCAGGATTTATTATGGTATTATAAAAATACATTCTTTGCGCGATTATAAACATGATTCATGATCAATGATTAAATCCCGGGCTCTACACATTAAAAGGCAAAATTAATCGGCTAGCTGTCAGGGTCTCCTCTCTTTCCCAGATGCTGTGGGTGGCTCTTAAAAGAGCCTTTGGGTTGTCAGATTCGAGAACGGTCCCTTCACTTTTTAGCGGGCCCAGCAGCGGCGGATTTCTTGGGCAGCAGCACGGCCTGGATATTAGGCAGCACCCCGCCCTGAGCGATGGTCACCCCTCCCAGCAGCTTGTTGAGCTCCTCGTCGTTGCGCACGGCCAGCTGCAGGTGCCTGGGGATGATGCGGGTCTTCTTGTTGTCCCGGGCCGCGTTACCGGCCAACTCGAGGACTTCAGCCGCCAGATACTCCAGCACCGCAGCCAGATAGACCGGCGCTCCGGCACCCACACGGTCAGCATAGTTGCCCTTTCTCAGGAGTCTGTGAACACGGCCCACCGGGAACTGCAGGCCAGCCCGGGATGACCGAGACCTCGCCTTATTGCGGGCTTTGCCCCCACTGCCCTTTCCTCTTCCAGACATTGCCACAATCTCACAAGCACTGACCCAGAGAATGCTGCAATCCGCCCACATTGCGGCCTCTTCTACCTTCGGTGGGGATTGGGGAGCGCCCATTGCTGATTGGTCACATTGTTCACCATCTCCTAATGTTGGTTCAATTCCCAATCAGGTTTCTGCTTCATTCGCCAACCCGGAGAGGGCTCGGGGTGGAGGGAGGAACCTCCCGGCCCCACATCGTCAACCGTTTTCTTTCCAATTTGAAAAGCCCGCCAATTTAAAGGAAGGAAAATGTTTTAGATTGAGAAATCAGCTCCAAAATATTGAGGAAGTTTCACAAAGAATAATTCCTAATCCTATATGTTAATTTCCTTTAAGAATAACAATGTGAGATTAGGGAGGGTGGTAAAAAAGGAGGGGGGGGTGGCATTGCTAATTAGAAATGGTATAACGGCTGCAGAAAGGAAGTTTGAGGGGGATCTGCCTCTGGAGGTAGTATGGGCTGAAGTCAGAAATAGGAAAGGTGCAGTCACCTTGTTGGGTGTTTATTATAGGCCCCCCAATAGCAGCAGAGATGTGGAGAAACAGATTGGGAAACAGATTTTGGAAAGGTGCAGAAGCCACAGGGTCGTAGTCATGGGCGACTTCAACTTCCCAAATATTGATTGGAAGCTCTTTAGATCAAGTAGATTGGATGGGGCGGTGTTTGTGCAGTGTGTCCGGGAAGCTTTTCTAACTCAGTATGTAGATTGTCCAACCAGAGGGGAGGCCATATTGGATTTGGTACTCGGTAACGAACCGGGACAAGTGGTGGGCTTGTTGGTGGGTGAACATTTTGGTGATGGCGACCACAATTCTGTGACTTTCACCTTGGTTATGGAGAGAGATAGGTGCGCACAACAAGGTAGATTTTACAATTGGGGGAAGGGAAATTACGATGCTGTAAGACAGGATTTGAGGAGCATACGTTGGGAGCATAGGCTGTTAGGGAAGGATGTGGTGGAAATGTGGGACTTTTTCAAGGAGCAGATACGACGTGTCCTTGATATGTATGTACCGATCAGGCAGGGAAGAAATGGTCGTGTGAGGGAGCCTTGGTTGACGAGGGAGGTTGAATGTCTAGTAAAGAGGAAGAAGGAGGCTTACATAAGGTTGAGGAAACAAGGTTCAGACAGAGCAGTGGAGGGATACAGGATAGCCAGAAGGGACCTGAAGAAAGGGATTAGGAGAGCTAAGAGAGGGCATGAAAAATCCCTGGCGGATAGGATCAAGGATAACCCCAAGGCATTCTATGCATATGTGAGAAACCTGAGAATGACGAGAACGAGGGTAGGTCCGATCAAGGACAGTGGTGGGAGACTGTGTATTGAGTCGGAAGAGATAGGAGAGGTCTTGAACAAGTACTTCTCTTCAGTATTTACGAACGAGAGGGACCGTATTGTTGAAGAGGAGAGTGTGAAACGGACTGATAAGCTAGAAGAGATACCTGTTAGGAAGGAAGATGTGTTGGACATTTTGAACAACTTGAGGATAGACAAGTCCCCCGGGCCTGACGGGATATATCCTAGGATTATGTGGGAAGCAAGAGAGGAAATTGCAGTACCGTTGGCAATGATCTTCTCGTCTTCACTGGCAACTGGGGTGGTACCAGGGGACTGGAGAGTAGCGAATGTTGTGCCCCTGTTCAAAAAAGGGAATAGGGATAACCCCGGGAATTACAGGCCAGTTAGTCTTACTTCTGTGGCAGGCAAAGTAATGGAAAGGGTACTGAGGGATAGGATTTACGAGTATCTGGAAAGACACTGCTTGATTAGGGACAGCCAGCACGGATTTGTGAAGGGTAGGTCTTGCCTTACAAGTCTTATTGAATTCTTCGAGGAGGTGACCAAGCATGTGGATGAGGGTAGAGCAGTGGATGTAGTGTACATGGATTTTAGTAAGGCATTTGATAAGGTTCCCCATGGTAGGGTTATGCGGAAAGTCAGGAGGCATGGGATAGAGGGAAATTTGGCCAATTGGATAGAAAACTGGCTAACCGGTAGAAGTCAGAGAGTGGTGGTAGATGGTAAATATTCAGCATGGAGTCCAGTTACAAGTGGAGTTCCGCAGGGATCAGTTCTGGGTCCTCTGCTGTTTGTAATTTTTATTAATGACTTAGAGGAGGGAGTTGAAGGGTGGGTCAGTAAATTTGCAGATGATACAAAGATAGGTGGAGTTGTGGACAGTGAGGAGGGCTGTTGTCGGCTGCAGAGGGACTTAGATAGGATGCAGAGCTGGGCTGAGGAGTGGCAGATGGAGTTCAACCCTGCCAAGTGTGAGGTTGTCCATTTTGGAAGAACAAATAAGAATGCGGAATACAGGGTTAATGGTAGGGTTCTTGGTCAGGTGGAGGAACAGAGGGATCTTGGGGTCTATGTACATAGATCTTTGAAGGTTGCCACTCAGGTGGATAGAGTTTGTAAGAAGGCCTATGGAGTATTATCGTTCATTAGCAGAGGGATTGAATTCAAGAGTCGTGAGGTGATGTTGCAGCTGTACAGGACTTTGGTTAGGCCACATTTGGAGTACTGTGTGCAGTTCTGGTCGCCTCACTTTAGGAAAGATGTGGAAGCTTTGGAGAGGGTGCAGAGAAGATTTACCAGGATGTTGCCTGGAATGGAGAGTAGGTCGTACGAGGATAGGTTGAGAGTTCTCGGCCTTTTCTCGTTGGAACGGCGAAGGATGAGGGGTGACTTGATCGAGGTTTATAAGATAATCAGAGGAATAGATAGAGTAGACAGTCAGAAACTTTTTCCCCGGGTACAACAGAGTGTTACAAGGGGACATAAATTTAAGGTGAAGGGTGGAAGGTATAGGGGAGATGTCAGGGGTGGGTTCTTTACCCAGAGAGTGGTGGGGGCATGGAATGCGCTGCCCGAGGGAGTGGTAGAGTCAGATTCATTGGCGACCTTTAAGCGGCATTTGGATAGGTACATGGATGGGTGCTTAATCTAGGATAGAAGTTCGGCACAACATCGTGGGCCGAAGGGCCTGTTCTGTGCTGTATTGTTCTATGTTCTATGTTCTAATGTAGACTTTACACTTTCTCTGTCTCCCCCATTTGCCCCACCCACATCTATCCTTTTCTGATCTTGACAATGGGTTTTTGAAGCTGAAACTAAACCGGCGAAACACTGCAGTCTGCAACTTGTCTTTTCACTTCACGTTTCAATTACACCCACGACATGCTGATAAAACAGCACACAACTTTCTTCCGGCTCAGCGGACCAACTGGAAACACCGTTTTTAGATTCTGTTTTAAAGTCTTCCTCCCTTCTTGCTGGAGATTAGATTCAGCAAAAGCACCACAATTCCCATTTCAGTCCGGCTCCTGTCTTGGTGTTATCTCGGTTCACTTTGAAATCCTCTCACTGACAGCTGGAGGAATGCTTTTTATTGGAATTCTGAAAAAAATCCATTCAACCCGCGCTTTGGAAATGAAAATAAAATGCAGATGTTCAAAGTCATCTGTCCGTGGGACTGAAAAATGTGGGCGCTTATGTTTTGTTTGCAAGGAGTGAAGTTAAATGTGAACAATCCACCTCGGCGTTTTAGTAACTTGAACAAATAAATGAGAAGTGACTCTGGGGTTTAATCTGCTGTCTCTCTACAGACAAGGGAGAAGTTGTTTATGAAGGCCTCACCCCGTCCACCCAACACCCCGCCTCAAGAATTTACAATTTCATTTACGAGTATTGCATTTCCATGTCGGGACTTCTGACATTTCTCAGTTTAATGCGAATGTCTGTTAACCAACATCTGTTCACATGTTATATCCATGTCACTTTGGAACTGTCGAGGCCTTATTTGGCGTTAACACAACATCTGTCCATTGAGGCTCTGGTCCTCTGTGTAATAGTCAATTACTGTTACTTCAAGACGGGGTTTATTCTGTCTCCATCAAACACTGGTGGAAGTGGTCAAACTTTACATGGTTTGGAAATATTCCTGCATTTTGTGCCCATCTGTTCCTGGGATGTCCAGCACTTTTGTTCACTCTATTTCAATTTTCACATGTCTGTCAGTATGTTACTGGACAGTAACTCAAACCTTCTGAAGTGTAACTTCTTGTTTTACTGTACAGGGGTCAGTCATTGATGTAAGGATCTGTTTCAGGTCATATCTACAATTGTGTACGTGACCGGATAGTCTTTTGGACACTCTCAGACCTCCTACCCTCCATACCCGTAAACTATGAACATCAACTTCTGCGAGTTGACATTGTGTTTGTATTTATAAATGCAGCATACCTTATACATTGACATAGAGTCACAGATATGTACAGCATGGAAACAAACCCTTTGGTCCAATCTGTCCGTGCTGACCAGATATCCCAACCCAGTCTCGTCCCATCTGCCAGCACCTGGTGTTCCACAGTGGTCAGTATTGGGGCCACTGTTGGTTGTAATATACATAAATGATCTAGAAGAGGGCACTGTTGGTATGATCAGCAAGTTTGCAGATGACACAAAGGTTGGTGGAGTGGGAGAAAGCATAAGGGACTGTCAGAGAATTCAGGACGATATACATAGACTGGAGAGTTGGGCGGAAAGGTGGCAGATGGCTTTCAATCCAGACAAATGTGAGGTGATGCATTTAGGCAAGTCTAATTCTGGAGCGAATTACACAATGAATGGAAGAGCCTTGGGAAAAGTTGATGGGCAGAGAGATCTGGGAGTGCAGGTCCATTGTACCCTGAAGGTTGCTGCACAGGTGGATAGAGTGGTCAAGAAGGCACATACTATGCTTGCATTTATCGGACAGGGTATTGAGTATAAGAGCTGGCAAGTCACTTTAAAATTGTACAAGACATTGGTTCGGCCACATTTAAAATACTGTGTACAGTTCTGGGTGCCACATTACCAAAAGGATGTGGACGTTTTGGAGAGGGTGCAAAGAAGGTTTACGAGGATGTTGCCTGGTATGGAAGGTGTGAGCCATGAAGAGAGGTTGAGTAGTTTAGGTTTATTTTCCACTGGAGAAAAGGAGATTGAGAGGGGACCTGACTGAGGTTTACAAAATCATGAAGGGTGTAGACAGGGTGGATAGAGACAGGCTTTTTCCCAGGGTGAAGGATTCAATAAGGACAGGTCATGCTTTCAAAGTGAGAGGTGGAATGTTTAAGGGGGATACACGTGGCAAGGACTTCACACAGAGGGTGGTGGTCATTTGGAACGTGTTGCCAGCAGAGCTGGTAGGGGCAGGCACGGTAGATTCATTTAAGAGGTGTCTGGACAGATGCACAAGTAGATTACATTAGATTAATTACAGTGTGGAAACAGGCCCTTCGGCCCAACAAGTCCACACCGCCCCGCCGAAGTGCAACCCACCCACACCCCTACATCTACCCCTTACCTAACGTTACGGGCAATTTAGCGTGGCCAATTCACCTGACCTGCACATCTTTGGACTTTGGGAGGAAACCGGAGCACCCGGAGGAAACCCACGCAGACACGGGGAGAACGTGCAAACTCCACACAGAGAGTCGCCTGAGGCGGGAATTGAACCCGGGACTCTGACACTGTGAGGCAGCAGTGCTAACCACTGTGCCACCGTACCGCCCAGGTAGGTGGGGAGCAGAGGGATACAGACACATAGGAATTGGCCGACAGGTTTAGACAGTACATTTGGATCATCTCAGTCTTGGAGGGCTGATGGGCCTGTTCCTGGGCAGTTAATTTTCTTTGTTCAATATCCCTCCAAACTCTTCCTATATCATAAAAGCCTTACATTGTGGAACAGCCATTTTAACCAACAAATCCACACCGACCCTCTGAAGACCATTTCACCCAGACTGATCCCATTGCTCTATCCCTGTAACCCTGCATTTTCCCATGACTTATGCACCTCACCTATTAATGCCTGAACACAATGGACAATTGCCAACTCACCAAACTTGTACGTCTTTGGACTCAGAAAGAAAACACTAACAATTGGCAGGAACACACACAGTCAGTTGACTGAGGTCTTTTGTTTATCTGAAGAAATAAAAAGAAAATAATGTTTCTTTTCTGCTTTATAGGGAAGAGCAGTCACTATCAATATTATAGACAGCAGCTATAATACAGACATGGAGGCCTGCAGTATGGAGACAGGCCCTTTGGACCAAACTGGTCCACACTGACCAAAATGTCCATCCACACTAACCCCATTTCCCTGCACTTAACCCATATCCTTCTCAACATTTCCTATCCACATATGTGTCCAAATGCCTTTTCACTGTTATTAATGTACCCAATACGATCACTTCAGCAGGCAGCTCATTCCACATGTGTACTACTGACTGTGTAAAATGTTGCCCCTCAGGTTGCCTTTTATTCTCTCCCCTCTTACCATAAGATGATGCCCTCTAGTCGTCGATTCCCCAACCCTGGGAAAATGGCTGAGTGCATTCACCCTATCCGTGCCTCTCATGATCTTATACTCCTCGACAAGGTTTCTCACAATTTCCTACCATCTAAAGGAAAAAAGCCCTAGCTTGTCCGATCTTTCCCAAATGCCACCTTCTGCACTGTCACTGCTGTTGTTACACTGTTTAGTGTGATGTAACACTCCAACACACACACCCCTTTACACACAGTCACACACAGACACACACTCTCCCAAACTCACACGTTCACCCTCACACGGACTTGGACACCTTTACACTCTCACTCTGTCTCACCGATACTCACAGCACACCCCACCACCACCCAACAACACAAAACCCATATGTGCATATGTGTTTGTGAGGCGAATTTGAACTTTGCTCAAAAACTGCATGAATCCATGTAAGACTTTGTTAACTCAGTTTTTAGATTAGAATCAGTCTAAACCTTCCAACACAGACAACAGAACACAGGGGACGAGCACCTTCAACATCTTATCTGGCCTGACACCAGTTACCCAGAGAAAGTAACTTTTAAAGACAAATTTGGGGATTTACATCTAAAAGAAGTGAAACTGTCATGGTCATTCTAACAGATGAGAGACTTAACAAATAACCAAGTTATTTTTCAGTGTATAATTTCAGTTACATCACACTGTAAACTTTTGCTATAAATTCTGTGCCTACCAATTGTTTTCTCCACAACCACCTGATGAAGGAGCAGCGCTCCGAAAGCTCGTGCTTCCAATTAAACCTGTTGGACTATGACCTGGTGTTGTGGGATTTTTTTAACTTTGTACATTCCAGCCCAACAGCAGCATTTCCAAACCATTAACAATGTATCCAGAGTAAGGGACAGTTTAGAATATGAAGCTTTCTGTTGAAGAAAACAATGTGAAACTTGTTGATCTTGTTATATTTCACAGCCGGCCGTTAGTGCTGGTTGATCAGCTTAGGTAAAGGATCGATAACCATATGTCTTTTTGAACAGACAGTTATTATTTTGTTCACGTTTCTGTCATGTTGACGATCTCAGAGCAGAAAACCATCACAAAGGTCAGATATTTGTGGTATTTTCACCTGCCTCTGTGTATTCTGTCATAAGAAATGATCACAAATTGCTCCAGTTCTGGTTTGAATCACATGTTCCTGCTTGCTGCCCATACCCAGAGACTCCCTTATCTAATCACAAAAAGACACATGGTTATCAAGTCTTCACCTCAGCTCATAAACCATCACCAACGGCTCGCTGTGAAATAATAACAAGATCAGCAAGTTCCACATTTCTTTCTTCGACTGAAAGCCTCATATTCTAAACGGTGTCCCTTACATTTTGAAAGTTTGTCACTGACAGCACACAGTAACATTTACAGCATTTTGCATCCGGGCAATACTCGTATGAAGATTTGAAAATAAAATGTTAATCAGTGACATTTTCCCAGCATCTACTGCCCAACTCCCTTCAGAAAGTTCTCTTTTCCCCGAAAGGTCACACATCCTTTTACAAACCTCTCCAACATCCCCCTAAACGTTGTTTCAATTCCCAAACTGGGAGCTTGCTCCATTCCCCAATCCGGAGAGGACACGGTGAGGAAGGCGGAAGCTCCCGGCCCCACATCATCAACCCCTTTCTTTCCAATTTGAAAAGCCCGCCAATATGTCATGGAAAGGTGAGACTTGAACACAGAAGAATGCACCAATACTCGAGTTCATTCTCCTTTAAAAATGTAGACTTTACACAGTCTCCCTTTCCCTCATTCCCTAGCCCACTTCAATCTGCCCATTTCTGATCTTGAATGGGATTTTCTGAACTTGAAGCTCAGCGGAAACAGAAAAGGCGCCAAACACTGCAATGTGCAACGAATCCTGGATTTCCCATTTCAACAGCACCCGGTTATATTGATCAAACATCAGATAACGTTCTCCGGCGTGGGCGCGTTAACAGTGAACACCGCCTTTGGAGAATATGTTCAAGTTGCCCTCCCTATTGGACTCGATCAGGGCTCACTAAAAGCTCCCCATTTACGATGCCAGTCTTGCTGCTGTTCTGGTGTTATTGCAGACCATTTTAAAAGGCTCTCACCGGCAGCATTTATAACATTCTGCATCCGGACAATACTCACATGGAGATTTGGAAATACAAACCAAGTCAAATGGGACGGAGCGGGGGGGAAACATTTTCTTTGTTTGTCGGTGGGTGGTTTGGTTTCCCGGGAGTGAAACTCGGGGTTCATACCCCACAGGGACCGTTTGTTCCTGAACTGATCGAGTAACGCGGAAGCAGCTGAGAAATGTCTGTGGCTTTTAACATGATCTCCCTCCCCGGGCAGGGATTACAGGATATACAGGAATATATCGGAGAATAAGGCGCGCAGAGGGTCGGCGGGCACTCATTCATTGACACAATATTCATCAAACCCAAATCCCCTGGAGACATTAACCGTTCCATCCCCAGAACTATACTGGTCCAGCTGTTTCAGGGAAGGTGGAAGGTGGCCCTTAAAAGAGCCGTTGGGTTTTTGTTGTCACTCCAATGCTGTCCTTCACTTGGAGCTGGTGTACTTGGTCACCGCCTTTGTGCCCTCCGACACGGCGTGCTTGGCCAGCTCCCCGGGCAGCAGCAGCCTCACGGCGGTCTGGATCTCCCGGGAGCTGATGGTACTGCGCTTGTTGTAATGGGCCAGGCGGGAAGCTTCCCCCGCGATCCGCTCGAAAATATCTTTGACGAACGAGTTCATGATGTTCATGGCCTTGGAGGAGATGCCGGTGTCGGGGTGAACCTGCTTCATCACTTTGTAGATGTAGATGGAGTAAGCTTCTTTCCTCGGCCGCCTCCTCTTCTTGATCCCCTTCCCTGCCGACTTCTTGACCATTTTCTTAGCGCCCTTTTTGGGGACTGGCTGTGGTTTCTTCTCATCACCCATCCTGCCGCTCACTTTCACACACAGTGTAAGGGGAAAGGGGGCTCCGAGCTCGCCTTTTCTACACTGAACACCTCTATTATGCTAATGAGGGATGGGGAAGGCCTGCTTCCTGATTGGCTGCCTTACAGGAAATATTCACCTCGCTGGGATTGGTTCATGTGGGACACGATGCTGACCTGCAGAGAATCCGAAAATGTGGATCTCTCAGGATCTGCAATGACATGGGGAACACAGACCGAAGTCTTGGGCAGGGATCAACCTCCGAGCTCACTCTAAATTGTGAGACCCTCATACCGATTTATCCTGCATCTTTTAATGATGGCTCTCTTTTCTCATCCATTTGATCACTTCTGATGTCAAGTGACAAAGTGCAGTGCAATCTGACAGGGAATGTGTTTCTCTTCTGGAAATGATGGAACTACTTGACAATTGCAGCTTGTGTGTTTCTTGCTCTACACTCCCTGTAGATTAAGGACATTCTACCAGCACCGAATCGGTCAACCCCCTTCAGTTTTCTTTTCCCCTTAAGGTTCCACATCCTTCTTCAATTCTCCAATGAGAATAGGCCCAAACTATTCATACATTCCTCACAATAGCTGCCAGCGTGTGGAACACTGTCAGTTTTACTTTGATTACCTCCATGAATAAAAGGGAATTGATGTATTGTGAACTGTGTCTTTTATTTTCTGCTGACCACATGAATTTTAATATAGTAATGTCCAATAAACACGCTTGGCAAAAAGAGAAATTCAATAAAACAGATCATTTCTTTCAGTGTCAAGAGTGTAGTGCTGGAGAAACACAGCAGGCCAGGCACCTTCCGAAGAACAGGAGAATCGAGGTTTCTGGCAGAAGCCCTTCATCAGGAAGCCCTTCACTTCCTGATGAAGGGATTATGCCCAAAATGTCAATTCTCCTGCTCCTCGGATGCTGCCTGGCCTACTGTGCTTTTCCAGCAGTACACTCTCAACTCTGATCTCCAGCACCTACAGTCCCTCCCTTTCTCCAGATTTGTTTCAGTTCCTGAGTGTATATTTTGGATGGTGATTCAGTCTATCCATCTTCAATATAGTGCGAGTGTCAATGGGCTATCAATGGTGAAATGTGTTCAGATCCAGCTAATATGTACCTGTCAGTCTCTACAATGTAAATGTGGGAGTTTATTTACCAGCCTGCCCCAGTCAGTTTCTGATCTGTTAATCTAAGAGTGTCAGTAATAGTCTGTACCCATCAGTTTCTGGTTTGTTAATGTGCCAATGTATTTATCAATATGTCCCTGTCAGTTACAGACAAGGTGAATGTGAGAGTGCCGTTATCAATCTCTGCCTGTCAGATTCTGCTGTGTGAACGAGACTGTCATTTTCAGTCTATGCCTGTCAGGTTGGTCATGTGAATAAGTCATGGTCAATTAATGTGTCCCTGTCAGTTGTTGGAATACAAATATGTGAATGTAGTTATCACTCTGTCCATGTCACTTTCTGCTGTGTGCCTACAGGTATGTAGTTATCAATCTGTACCTATCAGTGTCTGCTCTCTGCATGTTGGTGCATTTATCAATCTATTCCTGCCAATCTTTCCAATGTAAAAGTGAATTTATCAATCTTTCACTGTTAGTTTTTGCTCTCTGAATCTGTACCTGTCAAAGTTTACGTACCTGGGAGTTTATCTGAGTTTAGGTTTGATCTGCCCTGTCAGACTTTGTGTGAATCTATAAATAGAGTTACCAATCGATACCTGTCAGTTTTTCTTGCTGAATATGTGTGTGTGTAATTGACAGTCTATTCTCGACCAATTCCGCTGAGTGAATATGAGAATATCGGAAGCAAATATTCCTGTCAGTCTCTGCAAAGTGGGTAAGTGAGTGTATGGTTATCAAATTTCCCTGCCAGTTTCTGCTACATGAGAGAGGGTGTTGTTATCAATCTGTAACTGGCAGTATTTGGCTTTGAGAATGTGTAAATACATTTATCACTCTGTACCTGTCAGATACATGTGAGATTCTATTAAATGTTGAGTGTCTTTATCAAATTGTACTTGCCAGAAAATTTTCTCTGCATACACCAGTCAGTTTCTTCAATGTGAATTTGTGAGCACACGTTTGAATCCATCTCTACCAGTTTCTATCAAGTCAATATGAGAGGCAGTTACCAATCTGCACCTCTCAGATTCTGCTGTGTGAAATTGAGTGGAGCTAACAAACTGTATCTGTGAGTTAATGTTACGTGAAAGTGGGACTGTTATTATTGATTCGTTCCTGTGATTTTCTGTTATTGACAAGAGGAGTCTAATTACCAATCTGTCCCTGTCAGTGTCTCTTCTGTATATCTGAGAAAGTAATACATCCTTTCGTGTGAGAGTTTGCGATGTGAATGATAGTGCACATATCAACCAATATCTGGCAGTTTCAGTTATTAGAGCGAGTATTGCTAACAGTCAATTACCAGTCAGTTTCTGCTTGGTGAATATATGAGTGTATTTATCAATCATTCCTCGTCAGTATCTCTCTTGTGAATATGTGAATGAGGTTATCAATTTATAAATCTGTCAGTTCCAGCTTTGTCCAAATCAAAATAAAATTATTAATTTCTTCCTGTCAGATTCTGCTTTGTGAATACAGTGCAGTTATCAATCTGTCTTTGCTATGTGAGCATCCAAATATAGTTATCAACATGGACATGTCAGTTTTCACAATGCAAATGTGTGTGTTTTCCCAACTGATGCATGACTGCAGTTATTAATCTGTGCCAATTAATCTCTGTTTGCTATATCAATATGGGGGAGTGGATCTGTACCGGTCAGTTTCTCTTATGCGAGTGTAGTTATCAAATTTTTCCTGTTAGTTTCTGCTTTGTGTAGTGATTAATCTATACCTGTCAGTTTCCACAAGGTGAATGTCAGAGTTGTGTCATGCGTATGTACCGATCAGACTCTACTCTGTGAATACATCAAAGCAGGTATCGTGCTGTGCCCGTCAGTTTCTGCTCTGTAAATCTGAGTGTGTAGTTATTAATCTGAACTTGTCAGTTTTGGGTATGTGAATGTGTGTATTTCTCCTATTTGAATATATGAACTTAGTTATCATTCTGTAACGGTGGAGGCTAGGGAACTTGGGGAAATAAATATTGATGTCTTCAAAACAGTATGCATGACAGAAAAGAAGGTCCTAGAGGTGTTTAAAAAAACATAAAGGTGACTAAATCTCTGAAACACCATCAAGTATATCTCGGGATGCAGTGGAAAACTTGTGTTGATCGTTTCAAAAAATGACATTCTGTTTTCTTTCTTTTTTGTAATATTTCATAGGGAGGATCCCTGTCAGTTACTGCAATATGAATGTGTCACTGTGGATATCAAACCTGTACTTGTCAGTTTCTGTGTGAATATGTGGGTGTAGTTATCAATCAATCAGTGTCTGCAATATCAATTACACTGCCATCATCAATCTCTACCTCTCAGGTTTGTGATACATCCATATGTGATTTTAGTTATCAATCTGTACCTGTGTCGGTTTCTGTCATATCAATCTGTCCCTGTCAGTTACTGCAATGTGAATGGGTGACTGTAGTTATCAAGCTGTAACTGTTTCTGCCATGTGAATATGAGCGTAGTTATCTTCAGTTTCTAACACCAAATGTGTGAGGATAGTTGTCATTCTATACCTGTCAGTTTCTGCTTGTCAATGTGAGTATTGTTATCGATCTGTACTGCTCGGTGAAAATGTGAGGTGAGTTATTCATGCAATGTGACACTAGGAGTATTATGGTTATTAATCTGTTCCTGTCAGGTTCTGCTGTGTCAACATGATACATTTGTTATCAAACTTTCTCTGTCAGTAACTACCATGTGAACACTGAGTATATTTACAATAGACAATAGGTGCAGGAGTAGGCCATTCTGCCCTTTGAGCCTGCACCACCATTCAATATGATCATGGCTGATTATCCTTAATCAGTATCCTGTTCCTGCCTTATCTCCATAACCCTTGATCCCACAATCCTTGAGAGCTCTATCCAACTCTTTCTTAAACGAATCCAGAGACTGAGCCTCCACTGCCCTCTGGGGCAGAGCATTCCACACAGCCACCACTCTCTGGGTGAAGACGTTTCTCCTCATCTCTGTCCTAAATGGTCTACCCTGTATTTGTAAGCTGTGTCCTCTGGTTCGGCACTCACCCATCCACGGAAACATGTTTCCTGCCTCCAGAGTGTCCAATCCTTTAATAATCTTATATGTCTCCATCATATCCCCTCTCAGTCTGTTTACTAATCTGTTCCTGTCAGTCTCAGCTCTGTGTATCTGAATGTGCAGTTACAGTTATTCATCTGTAACTGTCAGTATCCACTATGTGAATGTGTGAATGCATTTATCAATCTTTCTCTATTAACTTCTGTGTTATAAGTTATGTGAATGTGCTTCGTAATTTGTCCCTGCCAGTTCTGTTATGTAAGTATGTAAATATAGTTACCAATTTCTCCTTTTCGGTTTGTACTATGTGGTAGAAACTGTACTCAACAATCTATATATACATGTTTCTGCAATGTGAGCATGAAACTACAATTATCGATCTTCTTTTGTACGCTTCTGCCCTGTGAATGTGTCAGTATAGTCATCAATCTGTACATGCCAGCTTCTGCTTTGTGAATCTGTGAAGTTAGTTATCAATCTCTGCCTGTCAGTTCTGCTCAGTTCATTTGTTTTGTGGAATGGATTGTGTCATGGAAAAGTGAAGAGTTTTCTCACTCTCAGTGCACAGTCTAACTGGGAGGAATGATATCAGGGGCTGGTCTTCAGGATGCCATCAGCTTTTCTCAGAGAATAGTGGAGTATTGCCTACATTTGGGGTAACCACATCATACGAAGGATGTGGAAACATTGCAAAGTGCACAGAGGAGATTTACCAGGACATTGCCTTCATATGAAGGCAAAGTCTTATGACGAACGGCTGAGGGACATGAAGCTGTTTTCATTAGAGAGAAGAACGTTAAGAAGTGACTTAAGAGAGACATACAAGATGATCAGAGGATTTGTTAGGGTGGACAGTGAGAAACTTTTTCCTCAGATGGTGATGGCAAGCACGAGGGGATGTACGTGAATGAGAATTAAATTGGCTTTAAATTGAGGGGTGATAGATATAGGAGAGATGTCAGAGGTAGGTTCTTTACTCAGAGAGTAGTAAGAGCATGGAATGACCTTCCTCCAACAGTAGTAGACTTGCCAACTGTGAAGGCATTTAAATGGTCATTGGATTAATATATCGATGATAATGGAATAGTGTAGGTTAGATAGGCTTCAGGTTGGTTTCACAGGTCAGTGGAACATCAAGGGTGAAGGGCCTGGAATGGGCTGTAATATTCAATGTTCGGTGTAAAGAGAATTTACAAATTACAAGATTTGGCTAAATTGATCTTTCTTCATCAGAATAAAGGGTGATTATTTGATTGTATGGTTAATTTGAGGAAATGACATTCTATCATCTTCCTTTTTGTAATATTTCATTGGGTGGGGCAAGTGGGACTCTGTACAAGAATGAAGGGAATTTGGGAACAAAGTTACACAAAGTTTTTTTAAAAAAAGAAACTTATTGCTGGGTAGTGGGAAAACATGGTTTCTCTGCCTGCAAGGTGAACAAGGTGAGAATTCTGTTGAGAGAAAGGAGGGGTTGGCAGCTCCTCTCCTGTCATGACACACTTATTGAAATGGAATGCTGGCTGAATGGGATTAGGTGCTTGTTTTTGAAAAACATTTTGAATGCATTCACATCTGTTTCCTACAACGTACATGGATGTACATTGTTATTAGTCTTTGTACCCTGTGTTTTGATATGTCGAGTGTCTCTGGGACTCAATCTGAATCAGTCAGTTCTTTTGGGTATGTGTGTGTGCTCAGTAATGATTCACTAATTGTCATATTTGGCTGTTGAAATGATGTAACAGTGTGATGTCATTATCTTTCTGGTTTGAGAAACTTAAAATGCCCTTATTAAAAACAATCTTGATTTACTCCCCAATTATGTACTTTAGACAAGGAGTCAGCCTATAACACTTCAAACACGGTGTGAATGTTAATGCATTATGAATGATATTAATTAGAAGTGGGAAGACATCTATGGAGAATGGAGAGAAGAAAGAAACTTGTCATTCCACGGTTGGGTCTGACTATTTGTTTGGATAAGTCTCTAGAAACTGAACTCAATCTAAGTCTGTTTCAATCTGATCTGAGACTGTGGAAAGGAAATTCTCCACTCTGACAGCAGTAACATACCTGGTGTTTGGTGGAAGGAGCTGATCACACTTAGCTTTGGACTGAGGAAATATTCGGTTGCCTTGACCCTTGGAATATTTGCTTGGAGAGAGACAGAAGATTTTTCAGCTGTAAACCAACATTAAGACAAGTTAGGCAAGATCAAACTGATCAGTGTGGCATTCAGTTAATAATCATTACAGATTTTTAAAACTCAGCAATTCGAACAAAACCAGTTATTGATTCCACTTTTGCCCTGAGTTGTTTCCTCATCTCCTTTTCTTTTATTTCCATTTGTTAACGATTGGGTGAGATCCAGAAACTAACATCAGGACACCTCCATGACCGGGAATTCCTGAAGGAGCTGCCATGGTGACATACATCAATATCAAGTTGCCAAGACACTAACTGAAGGGAAGAAGAGGCGCTATTTCTAATGTTTCACTCGAAACTTTGAGTCTAGTATGTGTCCTTTCTGGGATTATCACAAAATTATAGTCTGTCCATCCATTATTCACTGCCCAATATCAACAGACAGCCTGAAACTGAAGCCAAATAATGAATTGCCATCAGTGTTCAGAGGATTGCAAACCACAAGAATGTCCCACAGCAGCTCCTTCCCGCTCTGTCTCCCCCACCAGCCCCCCTCACCAGCCCGAGAAAGACCTGCCTCTTCACCCCCCAACCCGAGAAAGACCTCCCCCTTCCCCCCCCATCCCGAGAAAGACCTCCCCCTTCCCCCGCATCCCGAGAAAGACCTCCCCCCCCCCATCCATCCCGAGAAAGACCTCCCCCCCCTCCACATCCATCCCGAGAAAGACCTCCCCCTTCCCCCCCATCCCGAGAAAGACCTCCCCCTCCCCCATCCCCCCCATCCCCCTCACTCCAAGTTCCGGGACCAGTTCCTGCTCCGCTCGGCATCTCACAAACAGCTCCCGGTTCTCCCTGAACTCTCCCCCCGAATCAATCCGGGTGTGGGAGCCCCCCCCCCCCCTCTGTGTCCCAGACTCCCATCCCGATGTCCTGCTGGAAGGAGCCCCCCTACTGTTCCCTCCCTTCCCTGAGCTCCGAGCTCCCCATTGCGGTCTGTTCCAAACAAACCCCTTCCACTCACTGAGTCAATGCTCCTCAATGGCCGCGCGGGTGAAGGGCCTCACTCCTGAGCTCCTTCCCGGGTCATGTTAATAACTCCTCCCCCCGGCTTCATCACAATCCGAACAGGAAGCGGACAACCTGACGGCCATTCGACCCATCTAATGTGGACTACCATTCGATAACATCATGTCTGCGTATTAAATTCCTGCCGAACACCTTCCCATGAGTATTAACGCTTTGTCGAAAGTGTTATGCAGAGAGTGAGAATAAATGGGACATTTTCACAAATGCAGCTCAAAGAGTCAGAGAGACGTACAGCAGGGAAACAGACCCTTCGGTCCAACTCGGCCGTGCCCAGCAGATATCATCACCTAATGCAGTCCCATTTGCCAGCACTTTCCCCATTACCCTATAAAACCCTTCCTATTCATACAGCCATCCTGATGCCCTTTCAATGTTGGAATTGTACTAGCCTCCACCACTTCCTCTGTCAGCTCATTCCTTACATACAACCACCCTCTGCGTAAAAAGTTACCGTTTAGGTCCCTTTTAAACTTCACCCCTCTCCCCCTAAATCTATGTACTCTAGTTCTGGACTCCCCAACCCCAGGGAAAAAGACATTGCCTGTCTATTCTATCCATGTCCCTCATGATTTTATAAAAGCTCGATACGGTCCACCCCTCAGCCTCCAACGCTCCAGGGAAAACAATCCCAGCCCCTCCCTGTAGCTCCACTCCTCCAACCATGGCAACATCCTTGCGAGTCTTTTCTGAACCCTTTCAAGTTTCACAACATCCTTTGACAGGAGGGAGACCGGAATTGCACACACTATTCCCAAAGTGACCTAACCAATGTCCCTTCCAGCCGCAGCATGAATTCCCAACTTCTGCAAATCAAAGTCCTTACCATCAAAGGAAAACGGACGAAATGCCTCATTCACTGTTCTATCGACCTGCAACTCGGCTTTCAAAAAACTATGAACCTGCACTCCAAGGTCTCTTTGCTCAGTAACACACCCAAGGACCATGTCATTTACGTGTATAGGTCCTGTCCTGAAACGCCATTCCAAATGTCGCATTTCACATTTATCTCAATCCAACTCCATCTGCCAGTCCTCAGCCCATTGGCCCATCTGGACAAGATCCCGTTGTACTCTGAGGTAACCTTCTTCGTTGTCCACTCCAACTCCAATTTTGATGTCATCTGTAAACTAACTAACTATATCTTCTGTGTTCACATCCAAATGATTTATAGAAATTATGAAAAGCAGTGGACCCAGCACCAATGTGGCAGGGTGTCTGGTGTCGGAGTGGTAGTTTCTGAATCTCTGGTCAGGAGGCCAGGCTAAAGCCCTACCTGGACTAGAGGTGTGTAATACCTCTCCCCCTCACAACACGTAGCCCTCCATTCCCTCTGCTCTAATCCCAACCTCACCATTAAGCCAGCGGATAAAGGGGGCGCAGTGGTAGTCTGGCGCACTGACCTCTACACCGCTGAAGCCAAACGCCAACTCGAGGACACCTCTTCCTACTGCCCCCTCGACCATGACCCCACCCCCCATTACCAAACCATAATCTCCCAGACAATACAGAACCTCATCACCTCAGATCTCCCACCCACACCTTCCAACCTCACAGTCCAGGAACCCCGCACTGCCCGGTTCTACCTCCTTCCCAAGATCCACAAGCCTGACCACCCTGGCCGACCCATTGTCTCAGCATGCTCCTGCCCCACTGAACTCATCTCTACCTACCTCGACACTGTCCTATCCCCCCTAGTCCAGATACTCCCCACATACGTTCGAGACACCACCCGTGCCCTCCACCTCCTCCAAGACTTCCGTTTCCCCGGCCCCCAACGCTTCATCTTCACCATGGATATCCAATCACTCTACACCTCCATTCGCCATGACCAGGGCCTCCAAGCCCTCCGTTTTTTCCTCTCCAGACATCCCCAACAGTACCCTTCCACCGACACTCTCATTCGTTTGGCCGAACTGGTCCTCACCCTTAACAATTTCACCTTTGAATCCTCCCACGTCCTCCAGACCAAAGGCGTAGCCATGGGCACACGTATGGGCCCCAGCTATGCCTGTCTCTTTGTTGACTATGTAGAACAGTTGATCTTCCATTATTACACCGGCACCACTCCCCACCTCTTCCTCCGCTACATTGATGACTGCATTGGCGCCACCTCGTGCGCCCGTGAGGAGGTTGAACAATTCATCAACTTCACCAACACATTCCACCCTGACCTTAAATTTACCTGGACCATCTCTGACACCTCACTCCCCTTCCTGGAACTCTCCATCTCCATTAATGACGACCGACTTGACACTGACATTTTTTACAAATCCACCGACTCCCACAGCTCCCTGGATTACACCGCTTCCCATCTTATCTCTTGCAAAAATGCCATCCCGTATTCCAAATTTCTCCACCTCCGCCGTATCTGCTCCCAGGAGGACCAGTTCCACCATAGAACACACCAGATGGCCTCCTTCTTTTGAGACCACAATTTTCCTTTCCACGTGGTTCAAGATGCCCTCCAACACATCTCATCCACATCCCGCACCTCTGCCCTCAAATCCACCCATCCAACCATAAAAAGGACAGAGCCCCCCTGGTGCTCACCTTCCACCCTACAAACCTTCGCATAAACCAAACCGTCCGCCAACATTTCCGCCACCTCCAAACAGACCCCACCACCAGGGATATATTTCCCTCCCCACCCCTTTCTGCCTTCCGTAAAGACCGTTCCCTCCGTGACTACCTGGTCAGGTCCACATCCCCCTACGACCCACCCTCCCATTCCCCTGCCACCGCACGAACTGTAAAACCTGTGCCCACACCTCCTCCCTCACCTCTATCCAAGGCCCTAAAGGAGCCTTCCACATCCATCAAAGTTTTACCTGCACATCAACTAATATCATTTATTGTATTCGTTGCTCCCGATGTGGTCTCCTCGACATTGGGCAGACTGGGCGCCTCCTAGCAGAAAGCTTTAGGGAACATCTCCGAGACACCCGCACCAATCAACCAAACCGCCCCGTGGCCCAACATTTCAACTCCCCCTCCCACTCTGCCGAGGACATGGAGGTCCTGGGCTTCCTTCACCACCGCTCCCTCACCATCAGACACCTGGAGGAAGAACGCCTCATCTTCCGCCTCGGAACACTTCAACCCCAGGGCATCAATGTGAACTTCAACAGCTTCCTCATTTCCCCTTCCCCCACCTCATCCTAGTTTCAAACTTCCAGCTCAGCACTGTCTCCTTGCCTTGTCCAGACTTGTCCGACCTGCCTATCTTCTTTTCCACCTATCCACTCCACCCTCTCCTCCTTGACCTATCACCTTCATCCCCTCCCCCACTCACCCATTGTATTCTATGCTACTCTCTCCCCACCCCCACCCTCCTCTAGCTTATCTCTCCATGCTTCAGGCTCACTGCCTTTATTCCTGATGAAGGGCTTTTGCCTGAAACGTCGATTTCGCTGCTCGTTGGATGCTGCCTGAACTGCTGTGCTCTTCCAGCACCACTAATCCAGTGTGTAATATCAAGTCTGCGACTGGACGCAAATACCAGTTTATAGCAGCTGACTGACTTTAACATCAGAGATTGTGGAACTGTCAAGCACAACAATTCAGGCAGTATCTAAGGAGCAGGAAAATTAATGTTTTGAGCAGAAGATCTTCATCAGGAATAAGGGGGAGGCCCAAGGTGGGGAAGATTAATTGTGAGGTGATGGGGTTGGGGGTGGGAATGGACCCGAGAATGTGATAGGTAGATGAATTTGGGGTGAAGGTGATCGGTAGGTGAGGAGGGTGGAATGGATAGGTGGGAAGGAGTATGGATAGGTTGGACTGGTCAAAAGGGCGGTGCCTAGTTGGAAGGTTGGATCTGGAATGAGTTGGGGGTGAGGGGAAATGGGGAAAATGGTGAAATCCACATTAATCCCCCGTGGTTGGAGGGTATCAAGGTGAAGATGAGGCATTCTTCATCCAGGCATCGGCTGGTGAGAGTTTGGTGATGGAGGAGGTGTGTGCCATGCCACAGGCAGAAACTTGGTGAGGAATGGAGTCCCGTAATGATAGACCCCCACCTAGACGGGAGAGCCAGGCTCTTGATCCAGTGACAGTAAAGGAGAAGGAATACATTTCCAAGTCAGGATGGTGAGTGCCTTGGAGGTGAACTTGTCTGATATGAAGGTGGTGTTCCCCTACATCAGCTTCCCTTATCCTTTTTTGGACAGAGGTCGTCATGAGTTTGGAAGGTGTTTACAAATTACAAACCTATAGTTTACAAGGGCCATTTGAGATAGTTTTGATTCAAAGAAAAAGCCTCCAAATTGTGAAGGAAAGATCCCTGACAGAAGTGAAGCCTGGGAACAGATTAACATTCAACAAAGAATGATAAAAAGGCATTGATTACTGAAGAGCAAAGGAGTAAAAGAGTAAGGTTGTAGAAACCATGAAAAAGTGAAAGTTATGATAAGTATGTAAAGAGAGAAAGGCAAACACACAGGTTGGTGAAGACAAATAGAGTTCACTTCGAATTAAAATGGGGGGAGTCCACAATGGGGACCAACAATGGTTTTCCAACTGAATATCTTCTCTTGGTCTGTGTTCACAAAAGAGGATATAATTAACACAGAGGGAATTTTGGGGAACACAGAGTACAGTGAGATGGAGAAAATGAACCAAATCAGCATTATTTGGGAAATTGAGTGAAGGCAATGGATAGGACTGAAGGCTGAGAAATACCAGACACTGATAATCTACCCCCCAGACTAATTAACACAGTGGCCTCAGGGATCGTGGGTGTATTAGTGCTCATGTTCCAAGATTCTACAGGCTCTGCATTCATTTCAACAGATTGGAGGGTGGATAATGTGAGCAATTCAATGGAATACGGAGATAGATATACAACTGGGAATTGTAGACCAGCCAGTCTCCAGGGAAAAATCAAAATAAAAGATTTAATTGCAAAGCATTTGAGCAAACCATAGTCAGGTTCTGATGGAGTCAGCATGGATGTGAAGGGCCTGTTCCTGTGCTCACTCTTCCATGTTCTCAGCTTGACAAACCGCCTGGAAATATTTCAGGATGTAACCAGGAGAATTGATGAGAGTTTAACAATCACTGAGGAGAAAACAAAACTACAACTAACTCCCGGGACACCGGAGCAAAGGCTCAAAGGAGGAGAAATTCTATCCTTCCACACTTCCACTTGGTAATATTACTGGCCTGTGACTGTATGGATGTGAATATTGTCTCAGAGAGACTGTAGGAAAAGGGCGGGCCGGATATCGAACGTAACTGTGTTTGTGTGTCCGCGAATATTATGATATTTCTGAGTCTCTCTTGTGCAAATCCAAAACATTTTCAATTCCAGTTATCCCCCGGCTGCCCCACTAGACCCCAAAGGTGGAATTCAAGGGAATATATTTGTTGATTTCAAGATTTCAGTCTAAAAGTACCGACAATGTCAGCGCTCAGCTCAGAGAGCTCGATCTGTGCAGCAGCAAAACGCGTTTAACTCGACAACGGAGCCGTCTATTCGAGTGAAAACTTCTCAGTCGCAAACCTTCCCGTGCCAGGGTGAGGAGCGATCGAGCCTGGCTCTCTGGAGATCCGGAATTTCAGAGGAATCGCAGAGTTGAGACAGTTAGAGAAACACAGAGAGGCAGCAGGCGCAGGGAGCTGACAGCAGGTTGTCTCTGCACCGTCCGCTCGCTGCCTTGAAGTTACTCAGTGCCGCCCCCCAGCAGCTTCATTGCTGACCCAGTTCAGACTGACCCAGAGAGAGAGAGAGAGAGAGAGAGAGATTCAGCACAGAGTTCTCAACATGAGCGACAGTGCAGCCGCCGAAACGGCTCCTCCAGCCTCCGCTCCCACCAAAGCCAAGGCTCCCAAGAAAAAGGCGGCGTCTCCCCGGAAAAAAGCAGCCGGTCCCAAGTTGGGCGAGCAGATTCTGAAGGTTGTCGGGGAGTGCAAGGATCGCAAGGGAATGTCTCTTTTCAGTATAAAGAAAGCGTTGGAGAGAAGCGGGGTCGAGGTGGACAAGCGCAACTCCCAGATCAAGATGTGTATCAGGAGGTCCCTGGTGAAAGGCTCCCTGACTCAGGTCAAGGGTAAGGGGGCCTCCGGCTCCTTCAAACTCACTCAGACTTCAGGCAAGGCAGAAGGGGCAAAGAAGGTGGGAACAGCAGCAAGGGGCAAGAAAGGGGCGGTGAAGGAAACACCAGGTAAGAAGGTAACAGTGAAAAAATCCCCAGGGAACAAAAGAACAGGCAAGAAAGGAACAGTTAAGAAAGGAACAGTGAAGAAAAGAACAGTTAAGAAAGTAGGCACTGGGAAGGCAGCCCCGCCAAAGAAAAAGCGAGTGAGCAAAGCAGCGCCGAAGAAAAAGACTCCCGTGAAGAAGGTGAAAAAGGCCAAGAGCCCCAAGCCCCCCAAACCCATCAGCAAATCGGTTAAAGCCAAGACCAAGGCCAAAGTGCCCAAGAAAGCAGCAAAGAAATGAACCAGTCGGTGTAACATGTGACCATCTGAACCCAAAGGCTCTTCTCAGAGCCACCCACATCTCTCAGGAAAGAGCTGAGCCCGGATCCAATGGTCCGTGTCCCGGTGCCGAGTGCAGACATATCCCAAGATGTTCATCCGACTGAATGACTCAAACACACCCTCTCGCCCCGGTTTGTGAGACCACAGACCTGAGAATGGGGAAGGGATCACACGGGGAGGGTTTATTGATCTCCATCTGGTTATTTCACATCGCGACTTGTATTTCTGCCCGGACACCAATGTGACATATTGCAGTATTTGTATTTCATTGACCCTTCCAGGAATGATGCTTTGTTCAGTTTTGATTCTGGGGGGGGGGTTGGTGCAGGATGTTACCATGGCGTGTTCTTTCGGTCTTGTCTCTTACAGACAGATCAGGCAGTAATTCCACATTGTGTTCGGGCGAATGACAATCTGGGTGAAACAAAGATGTACCGATACAGGGAGATTCTGGAACGTTCTCGGTGGACACTGTATGAGTTTGGGAGCTGTTTAAACCGGCGGGGGTTGTTCAGATTAACCCACGGCGGTTGTTTGGCTGGGCTGGGAGAAACCCCTCGCTTTCCTCCTGCCTGTTGCACACAGGAAGGTGCACAAGAACTGACCGATGCATTTGTCTGACATTCATTGTCGTCAGTTGTTCAGAAGCCAAGTTCCAAACTGAGAGTTTCACAGTGATCACACAGAATATAACTGCTCCTGTCCGTTGTAAAATTGCTGTCTCTTGTACACAGCTGTAAATGTGAACTGGTTTTCTTTTGTAAACTCTTTTTGTAATTATTCAATAAAGTGAATAAAAATTCAAATACGAGCCCCCCCCTGCGTGCAGGGGATTAGCAATTCTTTAGTTAAAAAAGAAATCTCTCTGCTGACTGGCGTTATCCCAGCTGCAGTTCTGAATGTGGGTGAGCAGGAAGTTCGGGGGGGGGGAATTAAAAATCGCTTTCTTGCAAATTTGAAAATCCCGCCAGTATTGTTGAAAGCCGGGGCGGGGAGGGGGATGTGGGGTGGGGCTGGAAAGGCAGGTTTGCAGAACTGAATGCGTGTCAGTGGGATGATCGTGTTTCTGTTTGATCTTTCTCTCCCCGGACGGCAATCGTCCGCCTGAGACTCAATTCCGAAGTCGTTCCTGATTTCAAAAAAAGAAAATCTAACCCAACTCCTCAGAACAATATTTGGGTGTCTGGATTAACAGTGCTACCATGATACCGTAGGCCTCGTCTTGCCCTTTGTGAATATATATTGAGAGCACAGAGACCATTCCAAGGGACAGACCATTCCATACTTGAGCCACGAACTGTGGACAAGAGAGTGTACCACAAAAGCTGGTCCTTTTCTCAAGGATATTGTTGTCCTTGGTTTTTTCTCTCTCTCTCTCTCTCTCTCTCTCTCTCAGAGGGGTCATAAACAGGTCCCGGTTCTGATTAGATTGGTTTGGTACAGAGATTATGGGTATTAAGAGGCCCTTTTTTAAAAATATGTAAACAGATGAGACTTCAGGCCAAAGTGACCTGGATAATGAAAGAGACTTTTTTCAGAGTTCAACAGTGAGCTGTGAGGAAACAGGTTGCTAAAAAAACAAACTCTCTCCTTTTGTCCTCCTAACGTCAACCTGTCAGCATTTGTTCCATTTTTACAGCTTTTTCTTGAAAAGGGGGATTGTTTATTGGGACTGTCGTGTATATTCAGAACAGCATAATTAAGTGTCGTTTCCTAATTTTTTTTTGTCTTTCGTTGTGTAATTTTGTGAATACATTTCTGTCTGTTTCAGAACCTGGTCGTCAACTTACTCTGGGGTAATTTCCACTGTACACTTACCGAAACAAATTGCAAAGTTATGGTCTGCTTGAGAATGTTTTGAGTGGTCTGTGCTGTCCCTCTATTCACCAGCCATGCGTGAATAGGTGTGAATATCACTTGGCCCTTTCCTGGATTGACCAAGCCCCACACTTCCCGGGGTTGTCCTAAAGCTGAACAATTACCAAAGATGGTTGTAAAATTCCCCAAACAACTTTTCTTTCTTCAGAACCAGATTGATAAAGAAGAGGTATTGTTTATTCCAGGTCATTAGATTCTACTTACAGATAAACAATTCAACACCATTTGTTTCCCCCAGTTCAGCAACATAAACTCATGTGTTTCTGCATCCCTTTTCTAACCGATTTTATAATATTGCACACAACTCAGTGTTCCAGTAAACGTGTTTCTGCCGTAATGCTACTGCCAGCTCTTTGTCCTCAGTTGGGAGGAAGGGTTACTCCAGAGAGACTGAGTGTTTCCAGCAATTTCTGTGTTTGTGTCCTTTTCAGTTTAAAAGCATAGCCTCCGGTCAACAGACTAAAAAGTGGAATGAAGCTGTGACCCGGATGAGTCAGGAAAGCCAGATTGGACAGGGTTACCTCGAAATGTACCGAGGGGATAAAATAATCAGGAATGTGTTCCACTTGTTCTCCCGACACCAGGCGAAGCACCTCAATCCCCAAAGCCCACCCTTCATTCCTCCTCAGTATTCTCAGAAAAGGGATCTTCACTTGCAGAACCATTGCTCACAGGATCCTCGTTCACGGGGTCAGAGCAGAAATTCATCTGGTTGCAGTTCCCAATTTGAAGACCAGTGAGCTGGTCAGCGATGATGTCGATGTGAAACTCAGTGCCTGTGCCCGAGACTTCTCCCTCCTTGACCTCAGCACCACCAGTCTCTGAGACTCCTTCCTCCTTTGCCTCAGTAGCGTCAGCTTTCAAACCACCTTAGCAAGACCAGAAAGAGACATTTACATTAACACCGTCCACCTCAGCTCCCACACATCTTCTCTGCCAATGAAGGATGTTTGAACAGAGCCCACTCTCCAAATAGCAGAAATGCAGCATGGATTTCTGCTCAGCAAGGTCCCATGAACACCACATGCTAACAGTTGAGTCACTGGCTTTCTCAGTGATGGGTAGACATTGGCCTCAGGACAGAGGGAAACACTCCCACCAGCACCATGGGTCCTTCAATAATGGCTGTAGGATGTTTTAAATCAACTGTACGGCCAGACAGAGCGTCCAGTTTAAACATCTCATCCACACAAGCACAGTGTGGCACTCCCTCAGAACTGACCCTCCGACAGTGCGGCACTCCCTCAGCACTGACCCTCCGACAGTGCGGCACTCCCTCAGCACTGACCCTCCAACAGTGCGGCACTCCCTCAGCACTGACCCTCCGACAGTGCGGCACTCCCTCAGCACTGACCCTCCGGCAGTGTGGCACTCCCTCAGCACTGACCCTCTGATAGGATCAGTGCTGAGGGAGTGCCACAGTGTCAGAGGGCCAGTGCTGAGGGAGTGCCACACTGTCATAGGGTCAGTGCTGAGGGGAGTGCCACACTGCTGGAGGGTCAGTGCCGAGGGAGTGCCACACTGCTGGAGGGTCAGTGCCGAGGGAGTGCCACACTGCTGGAGGGTCAGTGCTGAGGGAGTGCCACACTGTCATAGGGTCAGTGCTGAGGGAATGCCACACTATAACAGTGCGGAGTTCCCTCAGCACTAATGGTCCCACAGCGCCCGCTCCCTCAGCACTGACCCTCCGACAGTGCGGCACTCCCTCAGCACTGACCCTCTGACAGTGCGGCACTCCCTCAGCACTGACCCTCCGACAATGCAGCACTTCCTCAGCACTGACCCTCCGACAGTGCCCGCTCCCTCAGCGCTGACCCTCCGACAGTGCCCGCTCCCTCAGCCCTGACCCTCTGACAGTGCGGCACACCCTCAGCGCTGACCCTCCGACAGTGCCCACTCCCTCAGCACTGACCCTCCGACAGCGCGGCACTCCCTCGGCACGGCGCTCCCTCAGCACTGACCCTCCGACAGTGCGGCACTCCCTCAGCACTGACCCTATGACAGTGTGGCACTGTCTCAGCACTGACCCTATCAGAGGGTGCTGAGGGAGTGCCACACTGCTGGAGGGTCAGTCCTCTCCCAGGATTATTCTCCCGTTGGGTGAGGCTAGAAACAGGGGCCATAGTCTCAGGATGCGAAGCTGCAGCTTTTGCACTGAAACATGGTGGAATCTGTCGACTTGAGGAAAGTTGGGTGTGAAACATAGTGCAGGGTCTTCAGCCAATGATCGTGTGCCAAGGATTATTCACTTGAATGTCCCCTAAAGACTCTGCTTCCACCACCACCACCAGCCACACATTCCATGCATTCTCAACTCTGGGGCCTCGGAATCCCCTGCTCCAGTGGATTTCGGAGGCTCGCGCATTCAGGGCGGGAGGATAATGTCGGAGCCGGCCTGACAGAGATGGGATGAGCCTTCGATCTGGAGCGGCGGGCTGGCTGAGTTGGTTACCTGCAGTGGCTCTCTCCTCTTCTCGTTGCCGGGGGTCTCCTCGGCCAGTCATGGTGTTTTGGGAGCCCACCTGAATGTGGCAGTTGCCGTGGGCGCCACCGGTGATGTTATTGGTGGTGACCCCATGCTGTTGGATGTTGGTGATCTGGTCGCCATAGTGATAGGAGATGGAGTAATGGTAGTTGTTCATCTGGACACCGGGCTCGGCTCTGTCGATTTGTGCTCTCGGCCACTCGCTTGTCCGATCGCTGCCTGGGGAGTCTGACAAAGAAGCGGGAAAAGTGGATGCCATTCAGCCCTACCTTCAGATCAGACCCCTGGTCAATCCCACTCCCTTAGATAAATGCGAGGTGCTGCATTTTGGGAAAGCAAATCAGGGCAGGACTTATACAGTTAATAGGAAGGTCCTGGGGGGAGTGTTGTTAAACAAAGAGACCTTGGAGTGCAGGTTCAATGCTCCTTGGATGTGCAGTCACAAGTAGATAGGATAGTGAAGGTGGCGTTTGGGATGCTTTTCTTTATTGGTCAGAGCATAAGGGTTGGGAGGTCATGTTACGACTCTACAGGACATTCGTTAGGCCCCTTTCAGAACGCTGTGTGCAATTCTGGTTTCCCTCCTTTTGGAAGGATGTTGTGAAACTTGAATGGGTTCACAAACTAATTATAAGGATGTTGCCAGGGTTGGAGGGTTTGAGCGACAGGGAGAGGCTGAATAGGCTGGGGCTGTTTTCCCTGGAGCGTCGGAGGCTGAGGGGTGACCTTATAGAGGTTTACAAAATCATGAGGGGCATGGATAGGGTAAACAGACAAGGTATTTTCCCCAGGGTGGAGGGAGTCCAGAACGAGAGGGCATTGGTGAGAGGGAAAAAGTTTAAAAGAGACCTCAGGGACAAAGTTTCCCTGCAGAGGGTGGTGTGTGTATGGAATGGCTGGTACAACTGCAACATTTAAAAGGCATCTGAATGGGTATATGAACAGGAAGGGTTTAGAGGGATGTGGGCCAAGTGCTGGCAAATGGGACTGGATTAGGTTAGGATATCTGGCCAGTATAGATGGCTTGTACCTGTTGGGTCTGTTCGTGCTGTACATCTCTGACTCTATGACCTCTTTCCCTTGTCTTCTGTAAACAGAGTCATGTACAGCACGGAAACTCAGTCCAACTCGTCCATGCAGACCAGATATCTCAACCTAATCTAGGCCCATCTGCCTCTAAACCTACTTATTCATATACCCATCCAAATGCCTTTTAAATGTTGCAATTGTACCAGCCTCCACCACATCCTCTGGCAGCTCATTCCATACATGTACCACCCTCTGTGGGGAAAAGTTGCCTCTAATGTCTCTTTTATATCTTTCCCCTCTCACCCTAAACCTATGCCCTCTAGTTCTGGACTCCCCGACCCCAGGGAAAAGACTTTTGTCTATTTACCCTATCCATGCCCCTCATGATTTTATAAACCTCTTTAAGGTCACCCCTCAGCCTCCGACGCTCCAGGGAAAACAGCCCCAGCCTGTTCAGCCTCTCCCTGTAGCTCAAATCCTCCAATCCTGGCAGCATCCTTGTAAATCTTTTTTCTGAACCCTTTCAAGTTTCACAACATCTTTCCAATAGGAAGGAAACCAGAATTGCACGCAATATTCCAACAGTGGCCTAACCAATGTCCTGTACAGCTGCAACATAACCTCCCAACTCCTGTACTCAATACTCTGACCAATAAAGGAAAGCATATCAAACGCCTTCTTCACTATCCTACCTACCTGCGACTCCACTTTCAAAGAGCTATGAACCTGCACTCCAAGGTCTCTTTGTTCAGCAACACTCCCCAAGAACTTAACGTGAAGTGTGTAAGTCCTGCTAAGATTTGCTTTCCCAAAATGCAGCACCTCACATTTATCTGAATTAAACTCCATTTGCCACCCGTCAGCCCATTGCCCCATCTGGTCAAGATCCTGTTGTAATCTGAGGTAACCCTCTTCGCTGTCCACCACACCTCCAAATTTGGTGTCATCTGCAAACTTACTAACTGTACCTCTTATGCTCGCATCCAAATCATTTATGTAAATGATGAAATGTAGTGGACCCAGCACCGATCCTTGTGGCACTCCACTGGTCACAAGCCTCCAGTCTGAAAAACAACCCTCCACCACCACACTCTGACTTCCACTTTTGAGACAGTTCTGTATCCAAATGGCTAGTTCTCCCTGTATTCCTGAGATCTGACT
Source organism: Chiloscyllium punctatum (assembly GCF_047496795.1). Taxonomy (NCBI): domain Eukaryota; kingdom Metazoa; phylum Chordata; class Chondrichthyes; order Orectolobiformes; family Hemiscylliidae; genus Chiloscyllium; species Chiloscyllium punctatum. Next base: position 21,979,571 of record NC_092790.1, on the reverse strand, counting down.
TTGCTAACCAATCTCCCATGGGGAACCTTGTCGAACACCTTGCTGAAGTCCATATAGATCACATCTACTGCTCTGCCCTCATCAATCCTCTTTGTTACTTCTTGGAAAAACGCAATCAAATTTATGAGACATGATTTCCCACGCACAAAGCCATGTTGACTATCCCGAATCAGTCCTTGCCTTTCCAAATACATGTACATCCTGTCCCTCAAAGTATAATATCCATGTGACAATGCTGAAGCTTTAAAAAAAGGTTATCTTTGTCATTTCTTTCTTTCCAAAAACGAAGGGATTTTTACGATAGAGGCGTTGATCTGTCTGGTGGTAAAAACCATGACTGCAAACCAGATTCTGGATTTTTGCCCGAAACGTCGATTTCGAAGCTGCCTGAACTGCTGTGCTCTTCCAGCACCACTAATCCAGCGTTGATCTGTTTGGAAAACCTGTATACAGATTGCGTGGCCTTGGGATTCTTTTTTAAAAGTTGGAACGGTGGGAGTCACCTAACAGGATGGGACCAGCTCTTACAGACCAGGATTTCCAGTATTTAAGGTAGGTTCAACTTTCAGCAGTGGCTTATGATAACTCAACTGGGCAGGAGCTGCTGGAGTCTCACTTTAACTTTGACATCAACAAAAGACAGAATTTGTTGGGAGAGCTCAGCGGGTACAGCAGCATCTGCGGAGAACTATCTGAGGTAACGTTTCGGGGCTGACAACTCTTCCTCAGAACGGACACTGCTGGGCAGGATGGGGTGAGAAAGCGAAGAGACATCAGTCAAACGTTAACTGTAATTTCTCTCCACAGGATGTTGCCAGACCTACTGAGCTTTTCCAGCACTTTCTGTTTTGTGGTTTCTGATTCGCACTGTCTGCTGTTTATCTTTTTGCTTTTTACTTAGAAATTATTTCCTCCCTCTCTCAGATACAGATGGAAGCTTGGGTTCTCTCCTATGATGGGTTAACCTGCACGACAGGACTGTGTTTCCGAATTTGCCTTTTTGCCAAAGGGATGTGTTTACGGGATGTATCTGTATTAGAATAATTCATTAGTAATAGTTACCGCATCTATTATACTTGTTGCGTTTTTCAAGAGTTAAGCTATTTTCAGTTCTTGTTTCTTTGGTTGTATTTTAACTATAGTGTTTAAATAAATTATATTTTCCTAAACGTTGACCAATCGAATTGCATCTGTAACACAGCACGTTACATTTTCCATTGAAAATAAATCAATGATTAGGGTCTAGTCTACCTTTTTAAAATATTTTGAGGAGGCCTGGCCTGAACCTGGTCCATTGCACCCACTCCACATCCCTTTTGAGAAAATCTGGTTGACTCTGCTCCCACAGAGTGGCCAACTCCCTGCCTCAAAATGATTTGTTACCGCACTCCCCTCACTCCACTACTTTCCTCAATCTTTCCCCTCGCTCCCAGTGCCTCCCTCTGCTTCCCAACTGCCCTCACAGGGCAGAAGGTGGCCATTCAGCCCATCAGAAGAGCATCCCACCCAGACCTCTCTGTCTCTATCACACACACACATCAAATAAAAACGGTCTCTTGTCACCCCTCCCCCCCATACCCCCTCCTTTCCCCCATTCTCTCTCTCTCTCTCTCTCTCTCCAAGGCATTCGGATATCCTTCTGGATGTGGACGGGCCTGTATCCCCCACCTCCTTCCCTTGAGGGCAGGATGCTCCATGTCGAACCGTCCTGCCTCACCAGGCCTTGCCTCTTGAGGGCGTACAGCGATGGGTTGACCGACTTCTTTGACTCTTTGCCCATGAACTTGGCGAGCTGCAGGGCAGTAACAGTGCCCCGGTTTGACAGCTGGCTGAGAATCTCCCGTTCGAGTGGACCTGGGCAGGATGGGGTGAGAAAGCCAAGAGACAGCAGTGAACAAGCAGTGGCTGCCCATACTCTCAGGAGCCAACTCCATGTGGGCCCAAACATACCACCCCCCGCCCCCAACTTTCTCAGTCTCACACACCCCCGACTTTCTCAGTCTCACATCCACGCAACTTTCTCAGTCTCACACCCACCTCCAACTTTCTCAGTCTCACACCCACCTCCAATTTTCTCAGTCTCACACCCCCCCCCAACTTTCTCAGTCTCACACCCACCTCCAACTTTCTCAGTCTCACACCCACCTCCAATTTTCTCAGTCTCACACACACCCCCAACTTTCTCAGTCTCACACCCACCTCCAATTTTCTCAGTCTCACACCCACCCCCCAACTTTCTCAGTCTCACACCCATCCCCAACTTTCTCAGTCTCACACCCATCCCCAACTTTCTCAGTCTCACATCCATGCAACTTTCTCAGTCTCACACCCCCGCCCCCAACTTTCTCAGTCTCACATCCATGCAACTTTCTCAGTCTCACACCCGCCCCCAACTTTCTCAGTCCCACCCCCCAATTTTCTCAGTCCCGCACCCCCGCCCCCAACTTTCTCAGTCTCAACCCCCAACTTTCTCAGTCTCACACCCACCCCCAACTTTCACAGTCTCACACCCACCCCCAACTTGCTCAGTCTCACACACACTCACCCAGCCTTCTCAGTCTCTCACACACTCCCCCCAGCCTTCTCAGTCTCTCACACACTCCCCCAGCCGTCTCAGTCTCACACACACTCCCCCAGCCTTCTCAGTCTCTCACACACTCCCCCAGCCTTCTCAGTCTCTCACACACTCCCCCAGCCTTCTCAGTCTCACACACTCCCCCAGCCTTCTCAGTCTCTCTCACACACACTCCCCCAGCCTTCTCAGTCTCTCACACACTCCCCTAGCCTTCTCAGTCTCTCACACACACTCCCCCAGCCTTCTCAGTCTCTCACACACTCCCCTAGCCTTCTCAGTCTCTCACACACACTCCCCCAGCCTTCTCAGTCTCTCACACACACTCCCCCAGCCTTCTCAGTCTCTCACACCCCCGTCCCCAACCTTCTCAGTCTCACACACACTCCCCCACCCTTCTCAGTCTCACACACACTCCCCAAGCCTTCTCAGTCTCTCACACACTCCCCCAGCCTTCTCAGTCTCTCCCACACACACTCCCCCAGCCTTCTCAGTCTCTCTCACACACTCCCCCAGCCTTCTCAGTCTCTCTCACACACTCCCCCAGCCTTCTCAGTCTCTCTCACACACTCCCCCAGCCTTCTCAGTCTCACACACACACTCCCCCAGCCTTCTCAGTCTCACACACACTCCCCCAGCCTTCTCAGTCTCACACACACTCCCCCAGCCTTCTCAGTCTCACACACACTCCCCCACCCTTCTCAGTCTCACACACACCCCCAGCCTACTCAGTCTCACACCCACTCCCCCACCCTTCTCAGTCTCACACACACTCCCTCAGCACTGACCCTCCGACAGTGCCCACTCCCTCCGTACTGACCCTCCGACAGAGCCCACTCCCTCAGCACTGACCCTCCGACAGAGCCCACTCACTCAGCACTGACCCTCCGACAGTGCGGCACTCCCTCAGCACTGACCCTCCAACAGTGCCCACTCCCTCAGCACTGACCCTCCGACAGTGCGGCACTCCCTCAGCACTGACCCTAAGGCAGTGCCCACTCCCTCAGTAAAATCATGTAGGTTTCCTTTTATGGGGAATCTGATGTGAATTACTTTGACAGTAACTCACAGGGTGGGAGGTAAATTAATATTTCGGGATTTTAATTTTTTAATCCAGCTCTGGGAGACTCAATATCCAAATGTAGTCTTCCCAAGTGAACAATGATAACCTTCCAATCTGTGTTAATTTGATAGGAATCAGGTTTCAATCCTACCATAGTATTTTATGAAAAGTTTATTCTGAACAAACACTGCTCCCATACTGTTTAATCCAATCTCATTTCATCTATCAAGGTACTGATGGACCAATCTACCTCTGCCCACACGGTGCCAATTGACCCCATTGGGGTGAATCTCTGTGACAGCATTAGGGTCCCAATGCCCTGGGATAGTCATGGACAGAGATTAAAGAGTGCTCTATCAGACTTACCAAGTCCATTTCCATTGTTGCTCACAACAGGACCAGCCATTGTGTTCATCGGCACTAGCGAGGTAGCTGGGGAAGGTCAGACAAGTTTAAGCATTTTCAGTAACAACACCCCCCACTCCACAGTGTCAGGGGGGTAGGAATCACAAACAGGGTTAGGGAGGTCTGTGGGGCCCTGTGACCATGCATCGACAGTGCGGCATTCCCTGAGTGCTGACCCTCCGACAGTGCCCGATCCCTCAGCACTGACCCTCCGAGAGAGCCCACTCCCTCAGCACTGACCCTCTGACAGTGCCCACTCCCTCAGCACTGACCCTCCGACAGTGCCCGATCCCTCAGCACTGACCCCCCGACAGTGCCCACTCCCTCAGCACTGACCCTCCGACAGTGCCCACTCCCTCAGCACTCACCCTCCGACAGTGCGGCACTCCCTCAGCACTGACCCCCCGACAGTGCGGCGCTCCCTCAGCACTGAACCTCCGACAGTGCCCACTCCCTCAGCGCTGACCCTATGGCAGTGCCCACTCCCTCAGCACTGACCCTCCAACAGTGCCCACTACCTCAGCACTGACCCTCCGAAAGTGCGGCACTCTCTCAGCACTGACCCTCCGACAGTGCGGCGCTCCCTCTGCACTAACCCAATGGCAGTGCCCAGTCCCTCAGCACTGACCCTCCGACAGTGCCCACTCCCTCAGCACTGACCCTCTGACAGTGCCCACTCCTTCAGCACTGACCCTCTGACAGTGCCCACTCCCTCAGCACTGACCCTCCAACAGTGCCCACTCACTCAGCACTGAGCCTCCGACAGTGCCCACTCACTCAGCACTGAGCCTCCGACAGTGCCCACTCCCTCAGCACTGACCTTAAGGCAGTGCCCTCTCCCTCAGCACTGACCCTCTGACAGTGCCCACTCCCTCAGCACTGACCCTCCGACAGTGCCCACTCCCTCAGCACTGACCCTCTGACAGTGCCCACTCCCTCAGCACTGACCCTCCGACAGTGTGGCACTCCCTCAGCACTGACCCTCCAACAGTGCCCACTCCCTCAGCACTGACCCTCCGACAGTGCGGCACTCCCTCAGCACTGACCCTAAGGCAGTGCCCACTCCCTCAGTAAAATCATGTAGGTTTCCTTTTATGGGGAATCTGATGTGAATTACTTTGACAGTAACTCACAGGGTGGGAGGTAAATTAATATTTCGGGATTTTAATTTTTTAATCCAGCTCTGGGAGACTCAATATCCAAATGTAGTCCTCTCAAGTGAACAATGATAACCTTCCAATCTGTGTTAATTTGATAGGAATCAGGTTTCAATCCTACCATAGTATTTTATGAAAAGTTTATTCTGAACAAACACTGCTCCCATACTGTTTAATCCAATCTCATTTCATCTATCAAGGTACTGATGGACCGATCTACCTCTGCCCACACGGTGCCAATTAACCCCATTGGGGTGAATCTCTGTGACAGCATTAGGGTCCCAATGCCCTGGGATAGTCATGGACAGAGATTAAAGAGTGCTCTATCAGACTTACCAAGTCCATTTCCATTGTTGCTCACAACAGGACCAGCCATTGTGTTCATCGGCACTAGCGAGGTAGCTGGGGAAGGTCAGACAAGTTTAAGCATTTTCAGTATCAACAGCCCCCCTCCACAGTGTCAGGGGGGTAGGAATCACAAACAGGGTTAGGGAGGTCTGTGGGGCCCTGTGACCATGCATCGACAGTGCGGCATTCCCTGAGTGCTGACCCTCCGACAGTGCCCGATCCCTCAGCACTGACCCTCCGAGAGAGCCCACTCCCTCAGCACTGACCCTCTGACAGTGCCCACTCCCTCAGCACTGACCCTCCGACAGTGCCCGATCCCTCAGCACTGACCCCCCGACAGTGCCCACTCCCTCAGCACTGACCCTCCGACAGTGCCCACTCCCTCAGCACTCACCCTCCGACAGTGCGGCACTCCCTCAGCACTGACCCCCCGACAGTGCGGCGCTCCCTCAGCACTGAACCTCCGACAGTGCCCACTCCCTCAGCGCTGACCCTATGGCAGTGCCCACTCCCTCAGCACTGACCCTCCAACAGTGCCCACTACCTCAGCACTGACCCTCCGAAAGTGCGGCACTCTCTCAGCACTGACCCTCCGACAGTGCGGCGCTCCCTCTGCACTAACCCAATGGCAGTGCCCAGTCCCTCAGCACTGACCCTCCGACAGTGCCCACTCCCTCAGCACTGACCCTCTGACAGTGCCCACTCCTTCAGCACTGACCCTCTGACAGTGCCCACTCCCTCAGCACTGACCCTCCAACAGTGCCCACTCACTCAGCACTGAGCCTCCGACAGTGCCCACTCACTCAGCACTGAGCCTCCGACAGTGCCCACTCCCTCAGCACTGACCTTAAGGCAGTGCCCTCTCCCTCAGCACTGACCCTCTGACAGTGCCCACTCCCTCAGCACTGACCCTCCGACAGTGCCCACTCCCTCAGCACTGACCCTCTGACAGTGCCCACTCCCTCAGCACTGACCCTCCGACAGTGTGGCACTCCCTCAGCACTGACCCTCCAACAGTGCCCACTCCCTCAGCACTGACCCTCCGACAGTGCGGCACTCCCTCAGCACTGACCCTAAGGCAGTGCCCACTCCCTCAGTAAAATCATGTAGGTTTCCTTTTATGGGGAATCTGATGTGAATTACTTTGACAGTAACTCACAGGGTGGGAGGTAAATTAATATTTCGGGATTTTAATTTTTTAATCCAGCTCTGGGAGACTCAATATCCAAATGTAGTCCTCTCAAGTGAACAATGATAACCTTCCAATCTGTGTTAATTTGATAGGAATCAGGTTTCAATCCTACCATAGTATTTTATGAAAAGTTTATTCTGAACAAACACTGCTCCCATACTGTTTAATCCAATCTCATTTCATCTATCAAGGTACTGATGGACCGATCTACCTCTGCCCACACGGTGCCAATTAACCCCATTGGGGTGAATCTCTGTGACAGCATTAGGGTCCCAATGCCCTGGGATAGTCATGGACAGAGATTAAAGAGTGCTCTATCAGACTTACCAAGTCCATTTCCATTGTTGCTCACAACAGGACCAGCCATTGTGTTCATCGGCACTAGCGAGGTAGCTGGGGAAGGTCAGACAAGTTTAAGCATTTTCAGTATCAACAGCCCCCCTCCACAGTGTCAGGGGGGTAGGAATCACAAACAGGGTTAGGGAGGTCTGTGGGGCCCTGTGACCATGCATCGACAGTGCGGCATTCCCTGAGTGCTGACCCTCCGACAGTGCCCACTCCCTCCGCACTGATCCTCCAATAGTGCCCACTCCCTCAGCACTGACCCTCCGACAGTGCCAACTCCCACAGCACTGACCCTACGACAGTGCGGCACTCCCTCAGCACTGACCCTCTGACAGTGCCCACTCCCTCAGCACTAACACGATGGCAGTGCCCACTCCCTCAGTACTGACCCTCCAACAGTGCTCACTCCCTCAGCACTGACTCTCCAACAGTGCCCACTCCCTCAGCACTGACTCTCCAACAGTGCCCACTCCCTCAGCACTGACCCTCTGACAGTGCCCACTCCCTCAGTACTGACCCTCCGACAGTGCGGCACTCCCTCAGCACTGACCCTCCCACAGTGTGGTGCTCCCTCAGCACTGACCCTCTGACAGTGCCCACTGCCTCAGCACTGACCCTCCGACAGTGCCCGATCCCTCAGCACTGACCCCCCGACAGTGCGGCACTCCCTCAGCACTGACCCTACGACAGTGCGGCACTCTCTCAGCACTGACCCTCCGACAGTGCGGCGCTCCCTCAGCGCTGACCCCCCGACAGTGCCCACTCCCACAGCACTGACCCTCCGACAATGCCCGATCCCTCAGCACTGATCCTCCAACAGTGCCCGTTCCCTCAGCACTGACCCTCCGACAGTGCCCACTCCCACAGCACTGACCCTCCATCAGTGCCCACTACCTCAGCACTGACCCTCCGACAGTGCCCACTCCCTCAGCACTGACCCTCCGACAGTGCCCACTCCCTCAGCGCTAACCCTATGGCAGTGCCCACTCCCTAAGCACTGACCCTCCGACAGTGCCCACTCCCTCAGCACTGACCCTCTGACAGTGCAGCACTCTCTCAGCACTGACCCTCCGACAGTGCGGCACTCTCTCAGCACTGACCCTCCGACAGTGCCCACTCCCTCAGCACTGACCCTCCGACAGTGCCCACTCCCTCAGCACTGACCCTCCGACAGTGCCCACTCCCTCAGCACTGACCTGATGGCAAAATCATATAGGTTTCCTTTTATGGGGAATCTGATGTGAATTACTTTGACAGTAACTCACAGGGTGGGAGGTAAATTAATATTTAGGGATTTTAATTTTTTAATCCAGCTCTGGGAGACTCAATATCCAAATGTAGTCTTCCCAAGTGAACAATGATAACCTTCCAATCTGTGTTAATTTGATAGGAATCAGGTTTCAATCCTACCATAGTATTTTATGAAAAGTTTATTCTGAACAAACACTGCTCCCATACTGTTTAATCCAATCTCATTTCATCTATCAAGGTACTGATGGACCGATTTACCTCTGCCCACACGGTGCCAATTGACCCCATTGGGGTGAATCTCTGTGACAGCATTAGGGTCCCAATGCCCTGGGATAGTCATGGACAGAGATTAAAGAGTGCTCTATCAGACTTACCAAGTCCATTTCCATTGTTGCTCACAACAGGACCAGCCATTGTGTTCATCGGCACTAGCGAGGTAGCTGGGGAAGGTCAGACAAGTTTAAGCATTTTCAGTAACAACACCCCCCCCCTCCACAGTGTCAGGGGGGTAGGAATCACAAACAGGGTTAGGGAGGTCTGTGGGGCGCTGTGACCATGCATCGACAGTGCGGCATTCCCTGAGTGCTGACCCTCCGACAGTGCCCACTCCCTCAGCACTGACCCTCCGACAGTGCCCACTCCCTCAGCACTGACCCTCCGACAGTGCGGCACTCCCTCAGCACTGACCCCCCGACAGTGCGGCGCTTCCTCAGCACTGACCCTCCGACAGTGCCCACTCCCTCAGCGCTGACCCTATGGCAGTGCCCACTCCCTCAGCACTGACCCTCCAACAGTGCCCACTACCTCAGCACTGACCCTCCGAAAGTGCGGCACTCTCTCAGCACTGACCCTCCGACAGTGCGGCGCTCCCTCTGCACTAACCCAATGGCAGTGCCCAGTCCCTCAGCACTGACCCTCCGACAGTGCCCACTCCCTCAGCACTGACCCTCTGACAGTGCCCACTCCTTCAGCACTGACCCTCTGACAGTGCCCACTCCCTCAGCACTGACCCTCCAACAGTGCCCACTCACTCAGCACTGAGCCTCCGACAGTGCCCACTCTCTCAGCACTGACCCTCCGACAGTGCCCACTCCCTCAGCACTGACCTTAAGGCAGTGCCCTCTCCCTCAGCACTGACCCTCTGACAGTGCCCACTCCCTCAGCACTGACCCTCCGACAGTGCCCACTCCCTCAGCACTGACCCTCCGACAGTGCGGCACTCCCTCAGCACTGACCCTAAGGCAGTGCCCACTCCCTCAGTAAAATCATGTAGGTTTCCTTTTATGGGGAATCTGATGTGAATTACTTTGACAGTAACTCACAGGGTGGGAGGTAAATTAATATTTCGGGGTTTTAATTTTTTAATCCAGCTCTGGGAGACTCAATATCCAAATGTAGTCCTCTCAAGTGAACAATGATAACCTTCCAATCTGTGTTAATTTGATAGGAATCAGGTTTCAATCCTACCATAGTATTTTATGAAAAGTTTATTCTGAACAAACACTGCTCCCATACTGTTTAATCCAATCTCATTTCATCTATCAAGGTACTGATGGACCGATCTACCTCTGCCCACACGGTGCCAATTAACCCCATTGGGGTGAATCTCTGTGACAGCATTAGGGTCCCAATGCCCTGGGATAGTCATGGACAGAGATTAAAGAGTGCTCTATCAGACTTACCAAGTCCATTTCCATTGTTGCTCACAACAGGACCAGCCATTGTGTTCATCGGCACTAGCGAGGTAGCTGGGGAAGGTCAGACAAGTTTAAGCATTTTCAGTATCAACAGCCCCCCTCCACAGTGTCAGGGGGGTAGGAATCACAAACAGGGTTAGGGAGGTCTGTGGGGCCCTGTGACCATGCATCGACAGTGCGGCATTCCCTGAGTGCTGACCCTCCGACAGTGCCCACTCCCTCCGCACTGATCCTCCAATAGTGCCCACTCCCTCAGCACTGACCCTCCGACAGTGCCAACTCCCACAGCACTGACCCTACGACAGTGCGGCACTCCCTCAGCACTGACCCTCTGACAGTGCCCACTCCCTCAGCACTAACACGATGGCAGTGCCCACTCCCTCAGTACTGACCCTCCAACAGTGCTCACTCCCTCAGCACTGACTCTCCAACAGTGCCCACTCTCTCAGCACTGACTCTCCAACAGTGCCCACTCCCTCAGCACTGGCCCTCCGACAGTGCCCACTCCCTCAGCACTGACCCTCCGACAGTGCGGCACTCCCTCAGCACTGACCCTCCCACAGTGCGGCCCTCCCTCAGCACTGACCCTCTGACAGTGCCCACTCCCTCAGCACTGACCCTCCGACAGTGCGGCCCTCCCTCAGCACTGACCCCCCGACAGTGCGGCACTCCCTCAGCACTGACCCTACGACAGTGCGGCACTCCCTCAGCACTGACCCTCCGACAGTGCGGCACTCCCTCAGCACTGACCCTCCCACAGTGCGGCCCTCCCTCAGCACTGACCCTCCGACAGTGCGGCACTCCCTCAGCACTGACCCTCCCACAGTGCGGCCCTCCCTCAGCACTGACCCTCCGACAGTGCGGCACTCCCTCAGCACTGACCCTACGACAGTGCGGCACTCCCTCAGCACTGACCCTCCCACAGTGCGGCCCTCCCTCAGCACTGACCCTCCGACAGTGCGGCACTCCCTCAGCACTGACCCTCTGACAGTGCCCACTCCCTCAGCACTGACCCTCCAACAGTGCCCCCTCCCTCAGCACTGACCATCTCACAGTGCGGCACTCCCTCAGCACTGACCCTCCGACAGTGCGGCACTCCCTCAGCACTGACCCTCCGACAGTGCACGCTCCCTCAGTACTGACCCTCCGACAGTGCGGCACTCCCTCAGCACTGACCCTCCGACAGTGCACGCTCCCTCAGTACTGACCCTCCGACAGTGCACGCTCCCTCAGCACTGACCCTCCGACAGTGCCCACTCCCTCAGCACTGACCCTAAGGCAGTGCCCACTCCCTCAGCACTGACCCTAAGGCAGTGCCCACTCCCTCAGTAAAATCATGTAGGTTTCCTTTTATGGGGAATCTGATGTGAATTACTTTGACAGTAACTCACAGGGTGGGAGGTAAATTAATATTTAGGGATTTTAATTTTTTAATCCAGCTCTGGGAGACTCAATATCCAAATGTAGTCCTCTCAAGTGAACAATGATAACCTTCCAATCTGTGTTAATTTGATAGGAATCAGGTTTCAATCCTACCATAGTATTTTATGAAAAGTTTATTCTGAACAAACACTGCTCCCATACTGTTTAATCCAATCTCATTTCATCTATCAAGGTACTGATGGACCGATCTACCTCTGCCCACACGGTGCCAATTAACCCCATTGGGGTGAATCTCTGTGACAGCATTAGGGTCCCAATGCCCTGGGATAGTCATGGACAGAGATTAAAGAGTGCTCTATCAGACTTACCAAGTCCATTTCCATTGTTGCTCACAACAGGACCAGCCATTGTGTTCATCGGCACTAGCGAGGTAGCTGGGGAAGGTCAGACAAGTTTAAGCATTTTCAGTAACAACACCCACCCCCCCCCCACTCCTCCTTCCACAGTGTCAGGGGGGGTAGGAATCACAAACAGGGTTAGGGAGGTCTGTGGGGCCCTGTGACCATGCATCGACAGTGCGGCATTCCCTCAGCGCTGACCCTCCGACAGTGCGGCACTCCCTCAGCACTGACCCTCCGACAGTGTGGTGCTCCCTCAGCACTGACCCTCTGACAGTGCCCACTCCCTCAGCACTGACCCTCCGACAGTGCCCGATCCCTCAGCACTGACCCTCCGACAGTGTGGTGCTCCCTCAGCACTGACCCTCTGACAGTGCCCACTGCCTCAGCACTGACCCTCCGACAGTGCCCGATCCCTCAGCACTGACCCTCTGACAGTGCGGCTCTCCCTCAGCACTGAACCTCCGACAGTGCCCACTCCCTCAGCACTGACCCTCCGACAGTGCGGTGCTCCCTCAGCGCTGACCCCCCGACAGTGCCCACTCCCACAGCACTGACCCTCCGACAATGCCCGATCCCTCAGCACTGATCCTCCAACAGTGCCCGTTCCCTCAGCACTGACCCTCCGACAGTGCCCACTCCCACAGCACTGACCCTCCATCAGTGCCCACTACCTCAGCACTGACCCTCCGACAGTGCCCACTCCCTCAGCACTGACCCTCCGACAGTGCCCATTCCCTCAGCGCTAACCCTATGGCAGTGCCCACTCCCTAAGCACTGACCCTCCGACAGTGCCCACTCCCTCAGCACTGACCCTCTGACAGTGCAGCACTCTCTCAGCACTGACCCTCCGACAGTGCGGCACTCTCTCAGCACTGACCCTCCGACAGTGCCCACTCCCTCAGCACTGACCCTCCGACAGTGCCCACTCCCTCAGCACTGACCCTCCGACAGTGCCCACTCCCTCAGCACTGACCTGATGGCAAAATCATATAGGTTTCCTTTTATGGGGAATCTGATGTGAATTACTTTGACAGTAACTCACAGGGTGGGAGGTAAATTAATATTTAGGGATTTTAATTTTTTAATCCAGCTCTGGGAGACTCAATATCCAAATGTAGTCTTCCCAAGTGAACAATGATAACCTTCCAATCTGTGTTAATTTGATAGGAATCAGGTTTCAATCCTACCATAGTATTTTATGAAAAGTTTATTCTGAACAAACACTGCTCCCATACTGTTTAATCCAATCTCATTTCATCTATCAAGGTACTGATGGACCGATCTACCTCTGCCCACACGGTGCCAATTGACCCCATTGGGGTGAATCTCTGTGACAGCATTAGGGTCCCAATGCCCTGGGATAGTCATGGACAGAGATTAAAGAGTGCTCTATCAGACTTACCAAGTCCATTTCCATTGTTGCTCACAACAGGACCAGCCATTGTGTTCATCGGCACTAGCGAGGTAGCTGGGGAAGGTCAGACAAGTTTAAGCATTTTCAGTATCAACAGCCCCCCTCCACAGTGTCAGGGGGGTAGGAATCACAAACAGGGTTAGGGAGGTCTGTGGGGCCCTGTGACCATGCATCGACAGTGCGGCATTCCCTGAGTGCTGACCCTCCGACAGTGCCCGATCCCTCAGCACTGACCCTCCGAGAGAGCCCACTCCCTCAGCACTGACCCTCCGACAGTGCCCACTCCCTCAGCACTGACCCTCCGACAGAGCCCGCTCCCTCAGCACTGACCCTCCAACAGTGCGGCACTCCCTCAGCACTGACCCCCCGACAGTGTGGCCCTCCCTCAGCACTGACCCTCTGACAGTGCCCACTCCCTCAGCACTGACCCTCCGACAGTGCGGCGCTCCCTCAGCGCTGATCCTCCGACAGTGCCCACTCCCTCAGCACTGACCCTCCGACAGTGTGACGCTCACTCAGCACTGACCCTCTGACAGTGCCTGCTCCCTCAGCACTGACCCTCCAACAGTGCCCACTCCCTCAGCACTGACCCCCCGACAGTGCCCACTCCCTCAGCACTGACCCTCCGACAGTGCCCGCTCCCTCAGCACTGACCCTCTGACAGTGCGGCCCTCCCTCAGCACTGACCCTCTGACAGCGCCCGATCCCTCAGCACTGATCCTCCAACAGTGCCCACTCCCTCAGCACTTACACTCCAACAGAGCCCACTCCCTCAGCACTGACCCTCCGACAGTGCCTGCTCCCTCAGCACTGACCCTCCCACAGTGCCCGCTCCCTCAGCACTGACCCTCTGACAGTGCCTGCTCCCTCAGCACAGACCCTCTGACAGTGTGGGCTCCCTCAGCACTGACCCTCCGACAGTGCCCACTCCCTCAGCACTGACCCTCCGACAGTGCCCGCTCCCTCAGCACTGACCCTCCAACAGTGCCCGCTCCCTCAGCACTGACCCTCCGACAGTGTGACGCTCACTCAGCACTGACCCTCTGACAGTGCCTGCTCCCTCAGCACTGACCCTCCGACAGTGCCCACTCCCTCAGCACTGACCCCCCGACAGTGCCCGCTCCCTCAGCACTGACCCTCCGACAGTGCCTGCTCCCTCAGCACTGACCCTCTGACAGTGCCAGCTCCCTCAGCACTGACCCTCCGACAGTGCCTGCTCCCTCAGCACAGACCCTCTGACAGTGTGGGCTCCCTCAGCACTGACCCTCCGACAGTGCCCACTCCCTCAGCACTGAGCCTCCGACAGTGCCCGCTCCCTCAGCACTGACCCTCCAACAGTGCCCGCTCCCTCAGCACTGACCCTCTGACAGTGCGGCCCTCCCTCAGCACTGACCCTCTGACAGTGCCCGATCCCTCAGCACTGATCCTCCAACAGTGCCCACTCCCTCAGCACTTACCCTCCAAAAGAGCCCACTCCCTCAGCACTGACCCTCCGACAGTGCCCGCTCCCTCAGCACTGACCCTCTGACAGTGCCTGCTCCCTCAGCACTGACCATCTGACAGTGCCCACTCCCTCAGCACTGACCCTCTGACAGGGCCCACTCCCTCAGCACTGACCCTCTGACAGTGCCTGCTCCCTCAGCACAGACCCTCTGACAGTGTGGGCTCCCTCAGCACTGACCCTCCGACAGTGCCCACTCCCTCAGCACTGACCCTCCGACAGTGCCCGCTCCCTCAGCACTGACCCTCCAACAGTGCCCGCTCCCTCAGCACTGACCCTCTGACAGTGCAGCCCTCCCTCAGCACTGACCCTCTGATGGAGCCCATCCCCTCAGTTGTGTGGGAGTCTGGATTCAGTGCTCAGTGTAGGGTGCTTCAGATCGGAGTTAATGTCTGGCGGTACGTACGTGTGGGAGTTGTAACATCTGCAGTTGCTCCAGACAACATCCAGTACTTGTCATCTACCTTCTTTATCTGCCCTTGACTCTCGAGCTGATACAAACAGCGCTGGACCCTTGCTTTTGGCTGATGTAACTCCTGGGCAAGGCGAATGGCTGACTTCCTGCTGGACAACTGCAGACACACCATGACCCTCTGATGCAGGTCTGTGCAAAGGAGGGAGTATGGAATATGTGGAAGTTAATTTGGCAGTTACATCGTTAATTTAGCGGTATAATGCATGCACAGGATTATGTTACAAGGCTCAGGTAACAGATAATGGTAGCACACTTTAATAGGCTAGTGAAATCACGTGATAGATAAGCTAATGTTAAAGATTACGGTGGTGTAAGATGGTCGGTTAAGTGGTATCAGCAGACCAGGGTGGCAGAAGATGCTTAGTTTAGAATTGGTTAGTATGATTGGTTATGCACCAGGAACGAGGGCAGTAAAAACCGAAGGTTCGGAGAGGTCGGGGTTGGGCTGGGGTGTACCAAGCCAAAAATCACACAACACCAGGTTATAGTCCAACAGGTTTAATTGGAAGCAATTTACCTGACGAAGGAGCAGTGCTCCAAAAGCGAGTGCTTCCAAGAAAACCAGTTGGGCTCTAACCTGGTGTTGTGTGATTTTTAATTTTACAAAGAGAAGAGGCACCGTGAGATGATCGGACAGACAGGAGAGACATGTTCTGATTGCCACAGCTTGGATTTGCAAATCAAAGTTCAACTGGGTGAAGAATTTTCTGTCTCCTGGTAATTTTCCCCAGAGGACTGGGAGATCTGGCCACAACAGGAGCTCAGCGTTAAACACAACACAGAGTGAAACAGAAACATACATCGATAGATACAAAGATGTGAATACATACATAGAAACGTAGATAGATACATCTATAGATACAGCATTAGATACATCCATACATACATACATACATCCATAGATACAGCCATAGATACATCCATACATCCATACATACATCCATACATACATAGATACATACATCCATCCATACATACATAGATACATACACACATCCATAGATACATACATAGATACATACATACATAAATAGATACATACATAGATACACAGGAACAGGAGGCCATTCAGCCCCCCTTCTTCAGCCTGTTACACGGGAACAAGAAGCCATTCAACACCTTGTGAATCTCACTATCCCCCCATACCCCAGACACCCTGTGAGTCTCACTATCCCCATACCCCAGACACCCTGTGAGTCTCACTATCCCCCCCATACCCCAGACACCCTGTGAGACTCACTATCCCCCCCATACCCCAGACACCCTGTGAGTCTCACTATCCCCCCCATACCCCAGACACCCTGTCAGTCTCACTATCCCCCCCTTACCCCAGACACCCTGTGAGTCTCACTATCCCCCCATACCCCAGACACCCTGTGAGTCTCACTATCCCCCCTTACCCCAGACACCCTGTGAGTCTCACTATCCCCCCATACCCCAGACACCCTGTGAGTCTCACTATCCCCCCTTACCCCAGATACCCTGTGAGTCTCACTATCCCCCCTTACCCCAGATACCCTGTGAGTCTCACTATCCCCCCTTACCCCAGATACCCTGTGAGTCTCACTATCCCCCCTTACCCCAGACACCCTGTGAGTCTCACTATCCCCCCCATACCCCAGACACCCTGTGAGTCTCACTATCCCCATAGCCCAGACACCCTGTGAGTCTCACTATGCCCCCATACCCCAGACACCCTGTGAGTCTCACTATCCCCCCCATACCCCAGACACCCTGTGACTCTCACTATCCCCCCATACCCCAGACACCCTGTGAGTCTCACTATCCCCCCTTACCCCAGATACCCTGTGAGTCTCACTATCCCCCCTTACCCCAGATACCCTGTGAGTCTCACTATCCTCCCATACCCAGACACCCTGTGAGTCTCACTATCCCCCCCATACCCCAGACACCCTGTGACTCTCACTATCCTCATAGCCCAGACACCCTGTGAGTCTCACTATCCCCCCTTACCCCAGACACCCTGTGAGTCTCACTAGCCCCCCCATACCCCAGACACCCTGTGAGTCTCACTATCCCCCCCTTACCCCAGATACCCTGTGAGTCTCACTATCCCCCCTTACCCCAGATACCCTGTGAGTCTCACTATCCCCCCTTACCCCAGACACCCTCTGAGTCTCACTATCCCCCCATACCCCAGACACCCTGTGAGTCTCACTATCCCCCCATACCCCAGACCCCCTGTGAGTCTCACTATCCCCCCATACCCCAGACACCCTGTGAGTCTCACTATCCCCCCATACCCCAGACACCCTGTGAGTCTCACTATCCCCATACCCCAGACTCCCTGTGAGTCTCACTATCCCCCCTTACCCCAGACACCCTGTGAGTCTCACTATCCCCCCATACCCCAGACACCCTGTGAGTCTCACTATCCCCCCCTTACCCCAGACACCCTGTGAGTCTCACTATCCCCCCTTACCCCAGACTCCCTGTGAGTCTCACTATCCCCCTTACCCCAGACTCCCTGTGAGTCTCACTATCCCCCTTACCCCAGACTCCCTGTGAGTCTCACTATCCCCATACCCCAGACACCCTGTCAGTCTCACTATCCCCCCTTACCCCAGACACCCTATGAGTCTCACTATCCCCCCTTACCCCAGACACCCTGTGAGTCTCACTATCCCCCCTTACCCCAGACACCCTGTGAGTCTCACTATCCCCCCATACCCCAGACACCCTGTGAGTCTCACTATCCCCCCATACCCCAGACACCCTGTGAGTCTCACTATCCCCCCCTTACCCCAGACACCCTGTGAGTCTCACTATCCCCATACCCCAGACTCCCTGTGAGTCTCACTATCCCCCCTTACCCCAGACACCCTGTGAGTCTCACTATCCCCCCATACCCCAGACACCCTGTGAGTCTCACTATCCCCCTTACCCCAGACACCCTGTGAGTCTCACTATCCCCCTTACCCCAGACACCCTGTGAGTCTCACTATCCCCCCCTTACCCCAGACACCCTGTGAGTCTCACTATCCCTCCTTACCCCAGACACCCTGTCAGTCTCACTATCCCCCCATACCCCAGACGCCCTGTGAGTCTCACTATCCCCCCATACCCCAGACGCCCTGTGTGTCTCACTATCCCCTTACCCCAGACACCCTGTCAGTCTCACTATCCCCCCCTTACCCCAGACACCCTGTCAGTCTCACTATCCCCCCATACCCCAGACGCCCTGTGAGTCTCACTATCCCCCCATACCCCAGACGCCCTGTGTGTCTCACTATCCCCTTACCCCAGACACCCTGTCAGTCTCACTATCCCCCCCTTACCCCAGACACCCTGTCAGTCTCACTATCCCCCCATACCCCAGACCCCCTGTGAGTCTCACTATCCCCCCATACCCCAGACACCCTGTGAGTCTCACTATCCCCCCCTTACCCCGGACTCCCTGTGAGTCTCACTATCCCCCCATACCCCAGACACCCTGTGAGTCTCACTATCCCCTTACCCCAGACTCCCTGTGAGTCTCACTATCCCCCCTTACCCCAGACACCCTGTGAGTCTCACTATCCCCCCATACCCCAGACACCCTGTGAGTCTCACTATCCCCCCATACCCCAGACTCCCTGTCAGTCTCACTATCCCCCCTTACCCCAGACACCCTGTGAGTCTCACTATCCCCCCATACCCCAGACACCCTGTGAGTCTCACTATCCCCCCTTACCCCAGACACCCTGTGAGTCTCACTATCCCCCCTTACCCCAGACACCCTGTGAGTCTCACTATCCCCTCATACCCCAGACACCCTGTGAGTCTCACTATCCCCCCCTTACCCCAGACTCCCTGTGAGTCTCACTATCCCCCCATACCCCAGACACCCTGTGAGTCTCACTATCCCCCCTTACCCCAGACTCCCTGTGAGTCTCACTATCCCCCTTACCCCAGACACCCTGTGAGTCTCACTATCCCCCCTTACCCCAGACACCCTGTGAGTCTCACTATCCCCCCCTTACCCCAGACACCCTGTGAGTCTCACTATCCTCCCCTTACCCCAGACACCCTGTCAGTCTCACTATCCCCCCATACCCCAGACACCCTGTGAGTCTCACTATCCCCCCCTTACCCCAGACACCCTGTGAGTCTCACTATCCCCATACCCCAGACTCCCTGTGAGTCTCACTATCCCCCCTTACCCCAGACACCCTGTGAGTCTCACTATCCCCCCATACCCCAGACACCCTGTGAGTCTCACTATCCCCCTTACCCCAGACACCCTGTGAGTCTCACTATCCCCCTTACCCCAGACACCCTGTGAGTCTCACTATCCCCCCCTTACCCCAGACACCCTGTGAGTCTCACTATCCCTCCTTACCCCAGACACCCTGTCAGTCTCACTATCCCCCCATACCCCAGACGCCCTGTGAGTCTCACTATCCCCATACCCCAGACACCCTGTGAGTCTCACTATCCCCCCCTTACCCCAGACACCCTGTGAGTCTCACTATCCTCCCCTTACCCCAGACACCCTGTCAGTCTCACTATCCCCCCATACCCCAGACACCCTGTCAGTCTCACTATCCCCCCATACCCCAGACGCCCTGTGAGTCTCACTATCCCCCCATACCCCAGACACCCTGTGAGTCTCACTATCCCCCCCTTACCCCAGACTCCCTGTGAGTCTCACTATCCCCCCATACCCCAGACACCCTGTGAGTCTCACTATCCCCTTACCCCAGACTCCCTGTGAGTCTCACTATCCCCCTTACCCCAGACACCCTGTGAGTCTCACTATCCCCCCCTTACCCCAGACACCCTGTGAGTCTCACTATCCTCCCCTTACCCCAGACACCCTGTCAGTCTCACTATCCCCCCATACCCCAGACACCCTGTGAGTCTCACTATCCCCCCCTTACCCCAGACACCCTGTGAGTCTCACTATCCCCATACCCCAGACTCCCTGTGAGTCTCACTATCCCCCCTTACCCCAGACACCCTGTGAGTCTCACTATCCCCCCATACCCCAGACACCCTGTGAGTCTCACTATCCCCCTTACCCCAGACACCCTGTGAGTCTCACTATCCCCCTTACCCCAGACACCCTGTGAGTCTCACTATCCCCCCTTACCCCAGACACCCTGTGAGTCTCACTATCCCTCCTTACCCCAGACACCCTGTCAGTCTCACTATCCCCCCATACCCCAGACGCCCTGTGAGTCTCACTATCCCCATACCCCAGACACCCTGTGAGTCTCACTATCCCCCCCTTACCCCAGACACCCTGTGAGTCTCACTATCCTCCCCTTACCCCAGACACCCTGTCAGTCTCACTATCCCCCCATACCCCAGACACCCTGTGAGTCTCACTATCCCCCCCTTACCCCAGACACCCTGTGAGTCTCACTATCCCCCCCTTACCCCAGACACCCTGTGAGTCTCACTATCCCCCCATACCCCAGACACCCTGTGAGTCTCACTATCCCCCCTTACCCCAGACACCCTGAGTCTCACTTCCCCCCCGCCCACCCCATACCCCAGACACTATGTGAGTCTTACTTATCCCTTCCCGCTCTCCCACCCTGGATCCACGTGCTAAATCATATCGACTCCCCTCCTCAACAATGATTTCTCTCTCCCACCCCACCCTCTTCCACTGACCGAACTTCAATCTGTGGTTCCGTACTGTTCGCTTGGAGATGCCAGAATCGAAACTGAACCGGTCTCTCTCTCTCTCTCTCTCTCTCTCTTGCTCTCTTCCTCCTCTGTGTCCAACCTCCCTCTGTCTCTGTCTACCCCCTCCCTTTCATTCTGTCTGTCTCCCTCTCCCTCTAACCCCCAGTCTCTCAGTCTCATTCTTACCACCCCCACCCCCACCCATCCCTCTCTCCCTCCGTTTCCCGTTCCCAATTTGATTTATCACGGAATCGAAACTGAAAGTTAATGTCGCTGACACCGAATAGTTCCAGCTCAGGCAACGAATCTTTTTTTTCCCCCCAACCACTGCCAACTCTCAGTTGGACCCTCAGCATTTGGCTCCATCTCCGTCTCGTCCTTTCCCCAAATCCATTCTCCCCCAACCCTCCAGCGCGGTGTCCCTCTCCCTCTACATCTCTGTTCACTGGCTGCCTCTTCCTTTCATTTCTCTATCACATTCTGTGTGTGTGTGTGTGTGTGTGTCTCTATTCTCTCTCCCAGCCATCTCTCTCCCTCTCTCTCTCTCCCACCCATCTCTCTCCCTCTCTCTCTCCCCCACCCATCTCTCTCTCCCTCTCTCTCTCTCTCTCTCTCTCCCCCACTCATCTCTCTCTCTCTCTCTCCCTCCCACGTCTCTCCCCCTCTCGTTTGTTCAGAGCTGCTCATCAGATCCTGTCCACCAATTCGGGGGGAAGCTCCTGCCAGCTCAGCCCCGGAACCGTCCTCTCTCTCTCTCTCTCTCTCTCTGTCTGTCTGTCTGTGGTTCCCCCCGCGGTTTCCTGAAGACCCACTTCCCCGACCCCCCACCCCCTGGGGTCAGGGTGGGCCACAGCAGTGGATGGAGACTCTCGCACACTGGGAAACGCGAACCCACCCTGATCCGTCCCGGGCGACGAAACTTCAACTGGCGGCTGGGACATCCTGAAGCACAAGAGAGGACGGTCTGACAAACAAGAGCCGGCAGGGAGTTTGGAACTGGGCTTTAGGGCACGCCTTTTAGAGACTGAGAACATGCCCTCTGTCAGCGAGGGCGGTCTTCAGATTTCTCCGAAGATTTTCCGTTCACCCTTTCAGCACCTTTTCCCCATTTTCAAAACACTTCCAAACCTTTTTTCTTCAAAAAAAAATAAAGATTTTCAGAAACGTTTCCAAAATACTTTGGAAAGACACTTTTATCTACTTATTAAACCGAGATTGGCCTGGGGTGTAGACAACCCCAGGTTATAGTCCGACAGGTTTAATTGGAAGCATCTTACCTGATGAAGGGGCAGCGCTCCGAAAGCTAGTGCTTCCAATTAAACCTGGTGTTGTTTGACTTTTAACTCTATAAACTTAAGGTGCCCTAAAGCCCAGTTCCAAACAGAGAGTCGTGGAGTCAAAGATGTTAATTTCAGCTTTTGCTTTTGTCAAGTTTGATCACTTCTGAGAATAAAACATTTTATTCGATATTTTCAGTGTTTTGTTTGTCCTGGACCCATTCTGTTTGTGGAGTTTTCAGATGGGGTTAAGTTTGAATTAGACTTTTGTTATTCTCATTTGTATAATGAATGTAATAGCCCTGAAAACAGTCATTTTAACAGTTTGTCTCAGAGTCAATATTATACTTCCTCCAGCCCTGCTGCCCCCACCAGCGCCACTCACCTGCATTCTGCTGACACACCCTCCCACAGACCCCACTGTCACTATCCCCAACCCCCCCCCTCCCCCGAGAACCCCTAGGGGAACACTACCCCTGCTCATGACTCCACCCCCATTCCCCCCCCCCCCCCCCACCATCACACCCACTCCAGTTACAGGTTTCGCCCCCACTCCCAGCTCTACACCCACACCAGATCCCAGCTCCCAGCCCTGCCGGGTTTTCACCATTCCCCCCCTCCCCCCCCCACCCCGCTGACCTCCCCCTCACTGAGGACTTGGATCAGTCCTCAGCAAAGGACTCCCCTTCATCCCCCTCCGTCCACGCATCAATCAATTTAATACACGCCGTGACATCGAACAATTCTTCCGTCGCCTCCGCCTCCGAGCTTACTTTCACAATCAGGACTCCCGCCCACCTTCCGAGGACCCCTTCGCCCACCTCCAACACACTGCATCCACCTGGACACCCCGCGCTGGCCTATTACCTGCCCTCGACCTCTTCATTTCCAACTGCCGCCAGGACATTAACTGCCTCAACCTGTCTACCTCCCTCCCCCACTCCAACCTCTCACCCTCACAACGCGCAGCCCTCCAATCCCTCTGCTCCAATCCCAACCTCACCATCAAGCCAGCGGATAAAGGGGGCGCATTGGTAGTCTGGCGCACTGACCTCTACACAGCTGAAGCCAAACGCCAACTCGAGGACACCTCTTCCTACTGCCCCCTCGACCATGACCCCACCCCCCATTACCAAACCATCATCTCCCAGACAATACAGTACCTCATCACCTCAGATCTCCCACCCACACCTTCCAACCTCATAGTCCGGGAACCCCGCACTGCCCGGTTCTACCTCCTTCCCAAGATCCACAAGCCTGACCACCCTGGCCGACCCATTGTCTCAGCATGCTCCTGCCCCACTGAACTCATCTCTACCTACCTCGACACTGTCCTATCCCCCCTAGTCCAGATACTCCCAACATACGTTCGAGACACCACCCACGCCCTCAACCTCCTCCAAGACTTCCGTTTCCCCGGCCCCCAACGCTTCATCTTCACCATGGATATCCAATCCCTCTACACCTCCATCCGCCATGACCAGGGCTTCCAAGCCCTCTGTTTGTTCCTCTCCAGACATCCCCAACAGTACCCTTCCACTGACACTCTCATTCGTTTGGCCGAACTGGTCCTCACCCTTAACAATTTCACCTTTGAATCCTTCCACTTCCTCCAGACCAAAGGTGTAGCCATGGGCACACGTATGGGCCCCAGCTATGCCTGTCTCTTTGTTGACTATGTAGAACAGTTGATCTTCCGTAATTACACCGGCACCACTCCCCACCTCTTCCTCCACTACATTGATGACTGCATTGGCACCACCTCGTGCTCCCGCGAGGAGGTTGAGCAATTCATCAACTTCACCAACACATTCCAACCTGACCTTAAATTTACCTGGACCATTTCTGACACCTCGCTCCCCTTCCTGGATCTCTCCATCTCCATTAATGATGACCGACTTGACACACATTTTTTACAAATCCACCGACTCCCACAGCTACCTGGATTACACCTCTTCCCACCCTACCTCTTGCAAAAATGACATCCCATATTCCCAATTCCTCCACCTCCGCCGGATCTGCTCCCAGGAGGACCAGTTCCACCACAGAACACACCAGACGCGCAATTTCCCTTCCCACGTGGTTAAAGATGCCCTCCAACGCATCTCGTCTACATCCCACACCTCCACCCTCAGACCCCACCCCTCCAACCGTAACAAGGACAGAACGCCCCTGGTGCTGACCTTCCACCCTACCAACCTTTGCATAAACCAAATCATCCACCGACATTTCCGCCACCTCCGAACAGACCCCACCACCAGGGATATATTTCCCTCCCCACCACTTTCCGCCTTCCGCAAAGACCGTTCCCTCCGTGACTACCTGGTCAGGTCCACGCCCCCTCCCACCCTGCCCCCTGTAAAAACCCCATCCCATATTCCCAATTCCTTCACCTTCGCCTTCGCCTTATCTGCTCCCAGAAGGACCAGTTCCAAAACCGAACAACCCAGATGGCCTCCTTCTTCAAAGACCGCAACTTCCCCTCCAACGTGGTCGACGACACTCTCCACCGCATCTCCCCCACTTCCTGCTCCTCTGCCCTTGAACCCCGCCCCTACAATCGCCACCAGGACAGAACCCCACTGGTCCTCACCTACCACCCCACCAACCTCCAGATACATCGTATCATCCTCCGTCATTTCCGCCACCTCCAAACAGACCCCACCACCAGGGATATATTTCCCTCCCCTCCCCTATCAGCGTTCAGGAGAGACCACTCCCTCCGCGACTCCCTCGTCAGGTCCACACGCCCCCACCAACCCAACCTCCACTCCCGGCACCTTCCCCTGCAACTGCAAGAAGTGCAAAACTTGCGCCCACACCCGCCCCCCTCACTTCCCTCCAAGGCCCCAATGGATCCTTCCATATCCGTCGCAAATTCACCTGCACCTCCACACACATCATTTACTGTGTCCGTTACACCCGATGTGGCCTCCTCTACATTGGGGAGACAGGCCGCCTACTTGCGGAACATTTCAGAGAACACCTCTGGGACACCCGGACCAACCAACCCAACCACCCCGTGGCTCAACACTTCAACTCCCCCTCCCACTCCACTAAGGACATGCAGGTCCTTGGCCTCCTCCATCGCCAGACCTGGCCACACGATGGTTGGAGGAAGAGCGCCCCATCTTCCGCCTAGGAACCCTCCAACCACAAGGGATGAATGCAGATTTCTCCAACTTCCTAATTTCTCCTCCCCCCCCACCTTACCTCAGTCCCAACCCTCAGAATCAGCATCGCCTTCTTGACCTGCAATCATCTTCCCAACCTCTCCGCCCCCCACCCCCCTCTCCGGCCGATCACCCTCACCCTCACCTCATTCCACCTATCGTATTCCCAGCGCCCCTCCCCCAAATTCCCTCCCCCCCACTCCACCCCCTACCTTTTATCTCAGCCCGCTTGGCGCACCAGCCTCATTCCTGAAGAAGGGCTTATATGCCCGAAACGTCGATTCTCCTGCTCCTCGGATGTTGCCTGGCCTGCTGTGTTTCTCCAGCACCACATTTTTTCAACTCTGGTACTCCTGGGAACGAAGGGCTTGTCAAATGACAAGCAGTTGATTTCCACACTGTAGCGAATCTGATTGACTCTTTGTTGACCCATTGGAGTTTACAAGGGATGAGTAGGGATATAATTGAAACTTACAGAATACTAAGTGGTCTAAGAGTGGATGTGGGGCAGGAGTCTCCACCAGTAGGAGCGAAAAGCAAGCAGGGTATAGATTTGGAGAGAAGGACGATTGACCTTTAAGAACTGAGATGGGAAGATACTTCTTCAGCCAGAGAGTAGTGTATCTGCAGAATCAAGCTGCAAAGGACTGTGAAGGTCAAGTCACTGAGTGTCTTTAAGACAGAGATAGGTTTTTGATAACTAAGGGGCTCAAGAATTAGGAGGATAAGGCAAGAGAATAGAGTTGAGACACATATCAACCATGATTGAATGTTTGAACAGAGTCGATGGACCGAACGGCCTAATTCTGTTTCTATATCTTATGGTCTTACGCTCACTAGTTATTGATGCAGCTCCTCAGTGGAAAAATGTCTCGCTCTCTACGCCACTCCGCACTTTTAGATTAGATTACTTACAAAGTGGAAACAGGCCATTCGGCCCATCGAGTCCACACTGACCCTCCGAAGAGCATCCCACCCCAGACCTACCCCCATCGGTGTAACCCTAAATTTTCAATGATTAATCCACCCTGACCTGCACATCTCTGGACTGTGGGAAGAAACCAGGACACCCAGAGGAAACCCACGCAGACAGGGGGAGAATGTGCAAACTCCACACAGAGAGTTGCCTGAGGTGGGAATTGAACCTGCTGCTGTGAGGCTGCACTGCTATAACCAATGGACCACCATAACTGAATTGCTCCATCCCAGACTACACCCTGGTCAATCTCCTCTGCACCACTTCCAAGTGCAATCACAGCCTTCCTAAAATGGGACACCTAGGGGTGGCACAGTGGTTAGCACTGTTGCCTCACAGCACCGGGGACCCGAGTTCAATTCTCCACCTCGGGCGACTGTCTGTGTGGAGTCTGCACGTTCTTCCTGTGTCTACGTGGGTTTCCTCACACAATCCAAAGATGTGCGGTTTAGGATGAATTGACCATGCTAAATTGCCCGTAGTGAGGTTAAAAACAATGACTGCAGATGCTGGAAAGCAAATACTGGATTAGTGGTGGCTGGAAGAGCACAGCAGTTCAGGCAGCATCCAACGAGCAGCGAAATTGACGTTGGGCTTTTGCCCGAAACGTCGATTTCGCTGCTCGTTGGATGCTGCCTGAACTGCCGTGCTCTTCCAGCACCACTAATCCAGAAATTGCCCATAGTGTTGGGGGAAGGGGTAAATGTAAGGGGGTGGGTTGCTCTTCAGAGGGTCGGTGTGGACTCGATGGGCTGAAGGGCCTGTTCCCACACTATAGGGAATCTCGAACTGTACACATTACTCCATCTGGAGCTAACTAATTATGTTTACAGCTCCATAATAATCTCCTTATTCTTACATTCAATGCTTTGATTGTTACAGCTATGATGTGGAGGTGCCCACATTGGACTGGGGTGGACATAGTTAAAAAACACACATATCACCAGGTTATAGTCCACCAGGTTTATTTGGAATCGTATTGGACTTGGAACCTGGTGTTATGCGATTTTGAACTTTGATTATTATAGACGAGATTCCCATATGTGGTGATCATCTTAATTGCAGTTTTGGTCTCTTTACTTGAGAAAGGATCGACTGACACTAAAAGGGGTGCAGAAGAGGTTTACCAGTGTGATTCCAGAGTTGAGGGAGTTGGTTTATGAGATAAGATTGAGTAGACAGGGATTATATTCACTGGAATGTAGAAAAATGAGGGGAGATCCTCGAGAAACATATGAAATTATAAAGGGAATAGATAACAGACGTGGAGAGGATATTTCCACTGTCAAATGAAATTAGGGCATAGCCTTAAAATTAGGGAGAGCAGGTTTAAGACTGAATTGAGAAGGAACTTCTTCAACCAGAGGGTTTTGAGTCTATGGAATTCCCTGCCCATTGAAGTACTTGATGCTACTTCTGTAAATGTTTTTAAAGCTAAGACAGAGGTTTTTGAACAATAAAGGAATTAACGGTGACAGTGAGAGGGTGGGTAAGTGGAGCTGAGGCCATGAAAAGATCAGCCCCTGATCTTATTGAATGGGGGAGCAGGTTCGAAGGGCCAGATGGCCTACTCCTGCTCCTAGTTATAGAGTCACAGAGGTGTACAGCACGGAAACAGACCCTTCGGTCCAACCCGTCCATGCTGACCCAGATATCCCAACCCAATATAGTCCCACCTGCCAGCACCCGGCCCATATCCCTCCAAACCCTTCCTATTCATATACCCATCCAAATGCCTCTTAAATGTTGCAATTGTACCAGCCTCCACCACTTCCTCTGGCAGCTCATTCCATACATGTACCACCCTCTGGGGGAAAAAGTTGCCCCTTAGGTCTCTTTTATATCTTTCCCCTTTCACCCTAAACCTATGCCCCTCTAGTTCTGGACTCCCCTACCCCAGGGGGAAAAGACTTTGTCTATTTATCCTATCCATACCCCTCATAATTTTGTAAACCTCTTTAAGGTCACCCCTCAGCCTCCGACGCTCCAGGGAAAACAGTCCCAGCCCGTTCAGCCTCTCCCTGTAGCTCAGATCATCCAACCCTGGCAACATGCTTGTAAATCTTTTCTGAACCCTTTCAAGTTTCACAACATCTTTCCAATAGGAAGGAGACCAGAATTGCACACAATATTCCAACAGTGGCCTAACCAATGTCCTGTACAGCCGCAACGTGACCTCCCAACTCCTGTACTCAATACTCTGACCAATAAAGGAAAGCATACCAAACGCCTTCTTCACTATCCTATCTACCTGCGACTCCACTTTCAAGGAGCTATGAACCTGCACTCCAAGGTCTCTTTGTTCAGCACCACTCCCTAGGACCTTACCATGAAGTGTATAGGTCCTGCTAAGATTTGCTTTCCCAAAATGCAGCACCTCACAATTATCTGAATTAAACTCCATCTGACACTTCTCAGCCCATTGGCCCATCTGGTCTAGATCCTGTTGTAATCTGAGGTAACCCTCTTCGCTGTCCACTACACCTCCAATTTTGGTGTCATCTGCAAACTTACTAACTGTACCTCTTATGCTCGCATCCAAATCATTTATGTAAATGACAAAAAGTAGAGGACCCAGCACCAATCCTTGTGGTACTCTACTGGTCACAGGCCTCCAGTCTTAAAAACAACCCTCTACCACCACCCTCTGCCTTCTACCTTTGAGCCAGTTCGGTATCCAAATGGCTAGTTCTCCCTGTATTCCATGAGATCTAACCTTGCTAATCAGTCTCCCAGGGGGAACCTTGTCGAACACCTTACTGAAGTCCATATAGATCACATCCACTGCTTTACCCTCATCAATCCTCTTTGTTACTTCCTAAAAAAACTCAATCAAGTTTGTGAGACATGATTTCCCACACACAAAGCCATGTTGAATATCCCGAATCAGTCCTTGCCTTTCCAAATACATGTACATCCTGTCCCTCAGGATTCCCTCCAACAACTTACCCACCACTGGGGTCAGGCTCACCGGTCCATAGTTCCCTGGCTTGTCTTTACCACCCTTCTTAAACAGTGGCACCACGTTTGCCAACCTCCAGTCTTCCGGCACCTCGCCTGTGACTATCGATGATACAAATATCTCAGCAAGAGGCCCAGCAATCACTTCTTTAGCTTCCCACAGAGTTCTCGGGTACACCTGATCAGGTCCTGGGGATTTATCCACCTTTAACCGTTTCAAGACACCCAGCACTTCCTCCTCTATAATCTGGACGTTTTGCGAGATGTCACCATCTATTTCCCTCCAGTCTGTATCTTCCATATCCTTTTCCACAGTAAATACTGATGCAAAATATTCATTTAGTGTCTCCCCCATTTTCTGTGGCTCCACACAAAGGCCGCCTTGCTGATCTTTGAGGGGCCCTATTCTCTCCCTAGTTACCCTTTTGTCCTTAATATATTTGTAAAAACCCTTTGGATTCTCCTTAATTCTATTTACCAAAGCTATCTCATGTCCGCGTTTTGCCATCCTGATTTCCCTCTTAAGTATACTCCTCCCCTTCCTTTAACCCCCACACACAGGCCCTGTTACCAGTTGGTCTGCTGTTAACCACTAATAGTTTCCAATAGCAGCTATGCATTCTCCTAAACTTATCTGTCCAACTATTCTCTCTCTTTGGGCTCTATCTCCACCTAGTGTTTACTCCTTACCCTCCCCCACCCCCGTCCTTTTGCGTAAAAACAACTTTTTTTTCTCCCCCAGCTATGATGTTGGTGCTGGTGTTGGACTGGGTTGGTTCAAAACCACACAACATCAGGTTAGCGCCCCACAAGTTTATTTGGAAGCACTAGCTTTCGTTGCACTGCTCCTTCGTCAGGGAACGAGTGGAGCAGGATGATGTTTGAGGAAGGACCAGCGCTCCCAAAACAAGGAATTCCAAATAAACCTGATTAGGGTTCACTACAGTGTGGGAACAGGCCCTTCGGCCCAACAAGGCCGACCCTCTGAAGAGCTAACCCACCCAGACCCATTCCCCTACATTTACCCCTGGCTAATCCAGCTAACACTACGGGCAATTTAGAACAGCCAATTTACCTGACCTTTAAACTTTTTTTCCTACCTACCATCAGTCCTGAGGAAGGGTCACTGGGTCCAAAGCATTAACTTTGATTTCTCTCCGCAGACGCGACCAGATCTGCTGAGCTTTTCCAGCAAGCTGTGGTTTTGTATCCCAGCATCCACAGGTTCGCACAGTGTTTAAGGATCTGTGATCACGTAGGCCAAGACCTCTGAGCATCTGTATTTCTGAGAGGCCTACGATTCATTCTACCCGCCCTTGCCTGGTTAATCCTCCCATCACCTCTCAGTTTTCAGGATTAAGTTCCATTTGCCGTTGTTCAGCCCCATCTGACCTGCCCATCCAAATGGTCGTGCAGTCTAAGACTTCCCTCCTCGCTGTTTACCGCACCCGCAACTTGCATGTCATCTGCAAATTGCTGATCGTACCTCCTCCACTCAAGTCTCGGCCATTGTGTGTTCACAGCAAACAGCCAAAAGTCGAGAGTGCGGTGCTGGGAAAGCACAGCAGGTCAGGCAGCATCCGAGGAGCAGGAGAGTCGATAAGCCCTTCATCAGGAATCATCCCTTCTCTTGCTCCTCGGATGATGTGCTGGGTTTTTTCCAGCGCCTCACCTTTGGACTGTGACCCTCAGCTTCTGCACAGTCTTCCAGTCACAAAGCTGCTATCACCATCTGCCTCCTGCATGAAGCCAAGTTTGGAGCAGATTTCCAAATTGCCCTGAATCCCATGGGCTGACCGTTAACCAGTTCCTTATCTGTCCAACTATTGTCTCTCTTTGGGCTCTATCTCGACCTAGTGTTTACTTCTTCCCCACCCTGATGTACCCGCACCCCGTCCTTTCATTTGCATAAAAACAGCTATAATTTGGAGGTGCTGGGGTGTACAGAGTTAAAAAAAATCACACAACATCAGGTTATAGTCCAACAGGTTTATTTTGGAAAATTGTCAAAAGTGCACACAGACTACAACAACCTCACTTACCTTTGTCTACACGCCTAAGTCATCTCCCTGAAAAACTTAATCAAAGCTGTCACACACGATCTCCCCCGGCCAGAGTCATGACTACAATCTTTGAATAGTGTTTGACCCGAGGGCACAGCCTCAGACTCAAGAGAAGACCTTTCAGAATGGAGAAACCGCTTTGGCCAGACCCTGTGGAATTACATTAGATTCCCTCCAACGTGGAAACAGGCCGTTTGGCCCATCAAGTCCACACCAATCCTCCGAAGGGTAGCCCACCCAGACCCATTCCCCAACCCTATATTTACCCCCTGACTAATGCACCTAACACTGTGGACAATTTAGCATGGCCAATTCAGCTGACCTGCACATCTTTGGACTGTGGGAGGAAACCGGAGCACCCGGAGCAAAGCCCATGCAGATACGGGGAGAGTGTGCAAACCCCACACAGACAATCACCCGAGGCTGGAATTGAACCCTGGCGCTGTGAAACGGTAGTGCTAACCAGTGAGCCACCATGCCACTCCAAATTCAATGCCACAGAAGGCTGCAGAGGTCAGACCATTGAGTATATTTAAAACAGAGATAGAAAAGTTCTTGACCGCCAGGGAGATCAAAGGTTACGGGGAGAAAGCAAGAGAATGGGGTTGAAAAACCTATCAGCCTTGATTGAATGGTGGAGCAGACTCAATAGGGTGAATGGCTACCTTCTGCTCCCACATTTTATAGTCTTTCCAAGTGGAGATTGATCTGTCCCTCCATGGCAAGGGTATGATCCAGAGGGTCAGGCCACTGACAAGGTCGACGTAGAGTGAACATCTGTTAGTGGGAAAATGTTGGAGTCTATTGCACAGGATGGGACAGTGGAGCATTTAAAGACAGATAATGTGGTGCTGATGATAGCTAACCAGCTTAATTCTCAACTGGCTTCCTGAGGGGGGAGTCACTCCCAGTAGAGGAGGTTAAAAAAAAGCAAGGGATGGGTAAAGGAGGTGGCTGATTTCCCACTCTCCCAGCTTCTGCCCCCTCC
This sequence comes from Chiloscyllium punctatum, assembly GCF_047496795.1. NCBI lineage: Eukaryota > Metazoa > Chordata > Chondrichthyes > Orectolobiformes > Hemiscylliidae > Chiloscyllium > Chiloscyllium punctatum. Next base: position 21,947,289 of record NC_092790.1, on the reverse strand, counting down.
CTTTCCAGGCCTCAGGGCCGGTCATGAGCTGGGGGTTGGGGCTATGGATTTGGGGTGGGATGGGGGTGTTGGTTTGGGGGCAATGGATTTGAGGTGTGGGTGTAGATGGTGGTGGGTGGGAATGAATTTGGGGTGGATGTGGGTGTTGGTAGAGGCAATGTATTTGAGGTGTGGGTGTAGATGGTGGTGGGTGGGAATGGATTTGTGGTGGAGTGGGGGGGGGCAGTGGATTTGGGGTGGGGTGTGGGTGTGGTTGGGAGCAATGGCGGCGAATTTACCCAGAGGGCAGCGCGGGGGTTGAAAGCGCCCTATCTCCCAGCAGCTGTGGGCGCGGGCTGCGCCTGCGCGGGGGTACGACTGGGGGTAACGAAACGGACCCGGAATGGCGCCTGCGCAGTGAGATCCAGACCGGGCCCGGGACGGCACTCGCGCCGTGAGGTCCAGGCTGCTGCCGGGTCCGGGAGAACGCGTGCGCACGCAGGTCCAGCCCGGGCACGGGACGGCGCTTGCGTAGTCAGCTCCAGACCGCCGCCGGGCCCGGGATGGCGCTTGCGCACTGAGGTCCAGGCTGGTACCGGGAGGAGTCCAGGGTCAGATTCCAGGAGGAGGAAGGTGAGGAAGGTGAGGGATGGCGGGGGATGATGGGGGGGGGAAGGATTGTTTGCAGACGGCGGAGGAATGCAGGAGAGAGGGAGGGCGAGAGGCAAAGGTGGGGGATGGAATTAAAGAACGGACCATCCGGTGGAGAGGGACCGGAAACACGGTGCGGCCCCTTTGGAACAACAACTGGGGGTCCTGGGGATTGCAACAACAACTTGGGGTTTTGCAACAGCAACAAAAACTGGGGGTCCTGGGGATTGCAACAACAACTTGGGGTTTTGCAACAGCAACAAAAACTGGGGGTCCTGGGGATTGCAACAACAACTTGGGGTTTTGCAACAGCAACAAAAACTGGGGGTCCTGGGGATTGCAACAGCAACAAAAACTAGGGGTCCTGGGAATTGCAACAACAACTTGGGGTTTTGCAACAGGAACCGGGAGTTCTGGGGTTTGCAACAACAACTTGGGGTTTTGCAACAGGAACCGGGAGTTCTGGGGATTGCAACAACAACTTGGGGTTTTGCAACAGCAACAAAAACTAGGGGTCCTGGGAATTGCAACAACAACTTGGGGATTGCAACAACAACTTGGGGTTTTGCAACAGCAACAAAAACTAGGGGTCCTGGGAATTGCAACAACAACTTGGGGGTTTGCAACAGGAACCGGGAGTTCTGGGGTTTGCAACAACAATTTGGGGTTTTGCAACAACAACTTGGGGTTTTGCAACAGGAACCGGGAGTTCTGGGGATTGCAACAACAACTTGGGGTTTTGCAACAGCAACAAAAACTAGGGGTCCTGGGAATTGCAACAACAACTTGGGGTTTTGCAACAGGAACCGGGAGTGCTGGGGTTTGCAACAACAACTTGGGGTTTTGCAACAACAACTTGGGGTTTTGCAACAACAACAAAAACTGGGGGTCCTGGGGATTGCAACAACTTGGGTTGCACCAAGAACTGGGGGTGCTGCAAGTTGTTGCAGCATATTCGCACGGCAGAGGCTGCCAGAAAGTGTTCGTTAAATTAACTCTCAAATTCACACAGCATAAACCGGCAGGTACAGGTTGATAACTGTTCTTTGTGAAGGTGCAGGGACTGTGTGATATATGGTTTGCGTCTTCATTCGGCTGTCAGTCCATGCAATGTGGATATGTGCACTTAGTTATTAAATCTGTCTGTGCTAGCTTCTGAATCACTGAGGGCTGCAGGGACTGCAACAGCAATGACTTGGGGTTCAGCAACAACTTGGGGTTGGCAAGAACAATTGGGGGAATTGGTTTCTGTGGATTACAGCAAGGGGTCAGGGGAACCACAGCTACTGGCCAAGACTTTGCAACGGGGGGGGGGGGGGGGGCAATTAAACGTGTTGACACAGGTCGTAACAGTTGGCATGCACACTTCAAAGTATGAAAAGCTATCAAAGCGAGCAGACGCTTGGTGGAAAGTCGGAGTGGGAGTTAATCACGGGAAATAGAGATTGAGCAGGCATTTCATATCAATCATCACTAGGAGGAACTCAGGAAAAATCACAGTCACTAGAGAAATGAGACAAGTGGCCAGTGCTTTGTGGGTGCCATTCCCAGGGCCTTGGAAGAACTTTTCTAGTAAAGTTAGTTATAATTTCCCACACTCCCGTGATTGGAAGATAATCCCATCAGATTGGAAGGCAGGGGAATGTGACAACTTTGCTGGACAAGCGAGTCAGAAAGCAGGAAATTAGACTTAGTTTGACATCTGTCATTGAAGAAATGTCAGAAGCTATTAGTAAAGAGGTTATCGCGGGGCGCTTGGGTGGGTTAGAGGTCATCGAGCAACATCTCCAAGCTTCTGTCAAAGAGAAATCATGTTTGACCCACCTAGATGAATGTGAGGTGCTACCTTTTGGGAGCGCAAATCAGGTCAGGACTTACACATTTAATGGTAAGATCCTGGGGAATGTGACTGAACAAAGAGACCTTGGAGTGTGCTTCCCTTTATTGGTCAGTGAGAGAAAGTGAGGACTGCAGATGCTTTTGGTGTTAGAATCGAAAAGTGTGGCACTGAAGGAGGAGCAGGAGAGTCTATATTTTGGGCATAAACCCTTCAATTGAAATGTCTCTTTCTTGGTCAGTGCATTGAGTGCAGGAGTTGGGAGGTCATGTTGCGGCTGTACAGGACATTGGTTAGGGCACCTTTGGAATGCTGCACTGAGTTCTGGTCTCCCTCCCGGTATTGGGGAAAACTCCACTCTCTCCAGCGTATATCTCCTGGGCCAGGAGTTGGGGAGACAGGCGCCAGGGGGGAAATATAGGATCTGGGGTAGGGAAGAGCCCGGAACAGGGAGCAGGGGAAAGATGGAGAACCCAGGACAGTTTGGGGGGGGGGGCGCGGAGGGAGGTGGGGGAAGGTCGAGAGAGTTAGGAGTTGGGTGTGGGGGGAGGAACGTGTAGTCGGGGGAGGGGAGGAAACGGGAGTCAGTCCCCATACCACAACAGCCACCAACTCGGTGGTATTCACTGACAGCTGGGGGGTAGCCCAGAGCTGTCTGTGATGGTCTTTGCAAGTGCATTGGCCTCAGTGTGGGCTGATCATTGCAATCACTGTGTGACCTCTCTCCACGTCTCTCTCTTTCTTTCTCTCTCTCTCTCTATGTGTCTCTCCATTTCACAAATCCATCTGTCTCTCTCCTTCCCTCTCTCTCTGTATCTCTCTCTTTCCCAAACCTGTCTCCGTCTCTCTCAATCTCTCCCTCTCTCTCTCTCCTCCCTTCCCTCTCTCTCTCTCTCTCTCTATGCCTCTTATCCTTCCCAAACCTGTCTCCGTCTCTCTCAATCTCTCCCTCTCTCTCTCTCCTTCCTTCCCTCTCTCTCTCTCTCTCTCTCTCTCTATGCCTCTTATCCTTCCCAAACCTGTCTCCCTCTCTCTCAATCTCTCTCTCCCCTCTCTCTCTCTCCTCCCTTCCCTCTCTCTCTCCTCCCTTCCCTCTCTCTCTCTCTCTCTCTATGCCTCTTATCCTTCCCAAACCTGTCTCCGTCTCTCTCACTCCCTCTGTCTATTTATCTTTGATGGTCTTTCGGTCTCTGTCTCATTCCCTCTCTCTGTTTGTCTCTCTCACTCTCTTGCGTGGTGTCTCCCTCCCTGCCTTCCCTTCCCCGCCCCCCCCCCCCACACTCTCTTTCCCCCTCATTGTGTCCCCCCCACCCCATCGCTCACTCTGTCTTCCCTTCTCCTTCCCTGTCACTCTCTGTCTCTCACTTACTGTCCCTCCCTCCCTCTTCACTGTCTCTCTCTTTCACTCACTCTCTCCCTGTCCTCTGTCTGTGTCTACCTCACGGTCTCACTTTCCCTTTCACCCTCTCTTTCTCCCTCTGTCTTTGACTGTCTTTTGATCTCTTTCTTTGTGTTTTTTTCTCTCTCTCCCACCCCCTCCCTCGCCTTCCCCCTCCCCTCCCCTCCCCTGCTCCTCTGTAGGTGCTACAAGGACCTGGGAGGGTGAACGAGGAGGGGTCAGGAGGAACAAAACCAGAAGGTGCTGGAAAAGCTCGACAGGTCTGGCCGCACTCGTGGAGAGAAATCAAGGGTTAATGTTTCAGGTCCGGTGACCCTTCCTCGGGACAGGAAGGAGGGGACCAGGAGGAGGGGTGGGGACTGAGAGGTGGGACCCGCTGCAGGAGGGGGAGGAGGGAGAGGGTCATCCAGGAGGAATAGTGGGAGGAGGGTCCAGGAAGAGGTGGACACACCAGGGGCAGGAGGAGGAGAGACCAGGAGGAGGGAGACGCACCAGGAGGAGGTGGGGGGCTGGGAAGAGGAGGTGGGGGGGGGGGGAGGAAGATCCAGGTGAAGAAGGAGAGGGGACAGGAGGAGGGGGGGGATCCGGGAGGTGGGGAGGAGAGGGGGGGGATCCGGGAGGGGGGGGATCCGGCGGGGACGCTGCGGGGGATGGAAGCCGGCGAGCGGCTCACTGCACCCCCGCCCCGGACCGATGCCCCGTTCACCTGCGCCACCTGCGGGGACGAGTTTAGCCGCTCCCATGCCCTCCAGCAGCACCTGCGGGTCCACGCTGGGCAGCGGGCTATCGGGGAGATGAGCTTCACCCGGGCTGAGGCGGTCTCCTCCCGGGGCCAGTGCAACCGCGGCGAGAGGCTGGCGGTCTGCGATGTCTGCGGCAAGGGCTTCACCGTGGCCGCCCTGCTGGCCCGGCACCAGGCCTCGCACACCGGCCGCCAGCCCCTCGAGTGCGGGCTCTGCGGCAAGACCTTTGCCCTGGCAGAGAACTGCGGCAGGCACCGCCGCCTCCACATGGCCGAGGCCCAGAGTTACCGCTGCGATGCCTGCGCCGCCTGCTTCCCCCTGGCCGAGCAGCTGGTGAGGCACCAGAGGAGCCACGGCCCCCGCGAGTCCTTCGTCTGCCCGGCGTGCGGCAAGGGCTTCACCCAGCAGCGCTTCCTGCAGTGGCACATGCCCGTCCACGCCAACTCCGCCGTGGGGCCCTCCGCCTCTGGACCGGGACACTCCTCCGCCGTGGGGCCCTCCGCCTCTGGACCGGGACACTCCTCCGCCGTGGGGCTCAACAACTCCTCCGACTCTGGACCGAGACACTCCTCCACTGTGGGGCTTTCCAACTCCTCCGCCGTGGGGCCCTCCGCCTCTGGACCGAGACACTCCTCCGACTCTGGACCGAGACACTCCTCCGCCGTGGGGCTCTCCAACTCCTCCGCCGTGGGGCTCTCCAACTCCTCCGCCGTGGGGCTCACCAACTTCTCCGCCTCTGGACCGAGACACTCCTCCGCTGTGGGGCTCAACAACTCCTCCGCCGTGGGGCTCACCAACTTCTCCGCCTCTGGACCGAGACACTCCTCCGCCGTGGGGCTCAACAACTCCTCCACCTCTGGACTGAGACACTCCTCCACTGTGGGGCTTTCCAACTCCTCCGCCTCTGGACCGAGACACTCCTCCGCCGTGGGGCTCTCCAACTCCTCCACCTCTGGACCGAGACACTCCTCCGCCGTGGAGCTCAGCATCTCCTCCGCCTCGGGGCTCTCCAACTCCTCCGCCTCTGGACCGAGACAGTCCTCCGCCCTGGGGCTCTCCGACTCCTCCCTCTCTGGGCCAACCCATGCCTCCACCGTGGGGCTCTGCAATTCCTCCGTCTCTAGACCGACGTACTCCTCCATGCTGGGGCTGCCCGAGTCCTCCGTCTCTGGGCCAGCGCACCTCTCCACCGTGGAGCTCTCCAAGTCCTCTGTCTGTGGACCAATACATTCCTCTGCGGTGGGGCTGTCAAACACCTCAGTCTCTGAACCGACACGCTTCTCCACCGTGGGACCTTCCTCATCCTCCTCCTCCTCCACTGTGGAGCCCCTGACCATCCTGGGCCCTTACTCCACGAAGGGATCATCCGTTAGCTCCACTGTGGGGTCCTGCTCCACTGTGGAGCCTTCCTCCTCCTCCTCCACGGGGCCATTGTCCCCCATGGATTCCACCTCCACCACGAGGCCCACCTTTGTCAAGGGGCCCACCTCCACCGCGGGGCCACCATCCTCGGTAGAGGCCACCTCCGTCGTGGGGCCCACCTCCACCGCGGGGCCACCATCCTCGGTAGAGGCCACCTCCACCGCGGGGCCACCATCCTCGGGAGAGGCCACCTCCGTCATGGGGCCCAGCTCCACTGCAGAACCCACCTCTGTCGTGGGGCCCAACGCCACTGAAGGGCCTACCTCTGTCGTGGGGCCCACCTCCACCTTGGAGCCCAACTCTGTCGTGGGGCCCACCTCCGTTGTGGAGCCCAACTCCACTGTGGGGCCCACCTCCATCGCCGGGCCCACCTCCATCGTGGGGCTCAATTCCAGTGCAGGGCCCACCTCCATCGCGGGGCCCACCTCCATCGCGGGGCCCACCTCCATCGCGGGGCCCACCTCCACCGTGGGGCCCGCCTCCACCGTGGGGCCCGCCTCCACCGCGGGGCCCGCCTCCACCGTGGGGCCCGCCTCCATCGCGGGGCCCGCCTCTGACCCGGCGATGACCTCTGCCGTGGGGCCCTCGTGCCCCAGGGCGGAGCAGCGCCTGACCCGTGGAGGGTGTGGAGCTTCATTCGGTCGGCCCCAGGCCCTCGTGCAGCACGGCCGTGCCCACCGGCAGCGGCAGGTCATCCCGCGAGGTGGGGCCTGCCCCCAGTCCCAGGACCCCGGCCGGGGCCAGGTCTACTCCTGCCCAGCCTGTGCCAAGGCGTTCGCCCAGCCCCACTACCTCCGCTGGCACATGAAGCTGCATCGGCCCCTGGCTGCGCCCGACAGCTCCCCCCACTGCGATGGAGCCAACTCCTTCATCTGCGACTGGTGTGGGGGCAGCTTCAGGCTGTGGGAAAACTTCCAGAGGCACCGGAAACTTCACCGGCAAAGGGAGAGCGGCTCGGTCACCGCCATCATCCAGGCTGCTCCCAGCAACTGACACGGAGAGAAAGAGGGAGACAGACAGGCCGAGGAGAGAGGGATAGGGAGACGGGGAGTGGGAGGGAGTCAGAGAGAGAAGAGGGCATGTGGTGCAAGAGACAAGACAGAAGGGGAGTGACAGAGAGCGCGACTGGGGATAGGAAGAGACTGGGGACAGACAGAGAGAGAGAGAGAAACTGGAGACTGACCAAGAGAGAGGCTAGGGACAGACAGAGGGAGACAAACTGGGGAGAGAGAGAGAGAGAGAGAAAACGGGATAGATTGACAGAGAGACTGGGACAGACATAGAGAGAGACAACCTGGGGATAAGTAGATAGACTGGGGATAGACAGAGAGAGAGAGAGAGACAAATGGGACAGAGAGGAAGAAACTGGGGACCATCAGAAAAACAGGACAGATTGAGAGAGAGAGAGAGACTGGGGACAGACCAAGAGAGAGGAACTGAGAACAGACAAATGGTGAGAATTTGGGGACAGAGAGAAAAACTGGTAACAGACTGAGAGAAAAACAGAGCAGACAGAGAGAGGGTGAGAAATTGAGGACAGAGAGAGAGTGAGAGACTGGGGACAGAAAGGTTGATTGGGAACAGAGAAAGAGAGAGACTGGGAATTGGTAGAGAGAGAGATTGGGGACAGGGAAAGAGAGCGAGACTGGGAATTGGCAGAGAGACTTGGGACAGACAGAGAGAATGGGGACAGGGAAAGAGAGAGAGACTGGGAATTGGCAGAGAGAGAGAGATTGGGGACAGGAAAAGAGAGCGAGACTGGGAATTGGCAGAGAGACTTGGGACAGACAGAGAGAATGGGGACAGGGAGGGAGAGACTGGGAATTGGCAGAGAGAGAGAGATTGGGGACAGGGAAAGAGAGAGAGAGACTGGGAATTGGTAGAGAGAGAGATTGGGACAGGGAAAGAGAGAGAGACTGGGAATTGGTAGAGAGATTGGGGACAGGGAAAGAGAGAGAGAGATTGGGGACAGGGAAAGAGAGAGAGACTGGGAATTGGTAGAGAGAGAGATTGGGGACAGGGAAAGAGAGAGACTGGGAATTGGTACAGAGAGAGAGAGAGAGATTGGGGACAGGGAAAGAGAGAGAGAGATTGGGGACAGGGGAAGAGAGAGAGAGATTGGGGACAGGGGAAGAGAGAGAGACTGGGAATTGGTAGAGAAAGAGATTGGGGACAGGGAAAGAGAGAGAGACTGGGAATTGGTAGAGAGAGAGATTGGGGACAGGGAAAGAGAGAGAGATTGGGAATTGGTAGAGAGAGAGATTGGGGACAGGGAAAGAGAGAGAGACTGGGAATTGGTAGAGAGAGAGATTGGGGACAGGGAAAGAGAGAGAGAGATTGGGAGCAGACAGAGAGAAAGTGGGAATTGTCAGAAAGAGACTGGAGAGTGTCTGGGGGACAGAATGTGCCTGTGAGCATTCCGGATTTTCGGTGCCCTATGTCTCCCAATGTCGGATCAGAAAAGGAGTATTACATGGCACACTCAGTTCACAGTCCAGGAATCAGATTCCCAGCAGGAAAACCAGCTGAAGTGGAGTCCTGGTGGGAAAAGGGGCTTTACCTGTTGCCGAGTGACAGACCCCATCAGCTAGTGACCCATTGCATTGTGTACGAGGTGAACTGTGGTCAACACCAGACTCTGTTACTTAACCTCGTGTCCAGGACACTCTTACAAACGATACAATAATAAACTTCATTTGTACAGGGCTGTGCCTAACTCAGTGCTGTCCCTGTACTGGGAGTGTTTGATAGGGGGGAATGGAGTAGAGGAAGCATTCCCCTGTCCCTAACTCAGTGCTGTCCCTGTACTGGGAGTGTTTGATAGGGGGAATGGAGTAGGGAGCTTTCCCCTGTACCTAACTCGGTGCTGTCCCTGTGCTGGGAGTGTTTGATAGGGGGAATGGAGTAGAGGGAACTTTCCCCTGCACCTAACTCAGTGCTGTCCCTGTACTGGGAGTGTTTGATGGGGGGAATGGAGTAGAGGGAACTTTCCCCTGTACCTAACTCAGTGCTGTCCCTATGTTGGGAGTGTTTGATAGGGGGGAATGGAGTAGAGGGAACTTTCCCCTGTACCTAACTCAGTGCTGTCCCTGTGCTGGGAGTGTTTGATAGGGGGGAATGGAGTAGAGGGAGCTTTCCCCTGTCCCTAACTCAGTGCTGTCCCTGTGCTGAGAGTGTTTGATAGGGTGAATGGAGTAGAGGGAACTTTCACCTGTACCTAACTCAGTGCTGTCCCTGTGCTGGGAGTGTTTGATAGGGGGAATGGAGTAGAGGGAACTTTCCCCTGTACCTAACTCAGTGCTGTCCCTATGTTGGGAGTGTTTGATAGGGGGGAATGGAGTAGAGGGAACTTTCCCCTGTACCTAACTCAGTGCTGTCCCTGTACTGGGAGTGTTTGATGGGGGGGAATGGAGTAGAGGGAGCTTTCCCCTGTACCTAACTCCGTGCTGTCCCTGTGCTGGGAGTGTTTGATAGGGGGGAATGGAGTAGAGGAAGCTTTCCCCTGTACCTAACTCAGTGCTGTCCCTATGTTGGGAGTGTTTGATGGGGGGAATGGAGTAGAGGGAGCTTTCCCCTGTACCTAACTCAGTGCTGTCCCTGTACTGGGAGTGTTTGATGGGGGGAATGGAGTAGAGGGAACTTTCCCCTGTACCTAACTCAGTGCTGTCCCTGTGCTGGGAGTGTTTGATAGGGGGGAATGGAGTAGAGGGAGCTTTCCCCTGTACCTAACTCCGTGCTGTCCCTGTGCTGGGAGTGTTTGATAGGAGGAATGGAGTAGAGGGAGCTTTCCCCTGTACCTAACTCAGTGCTGTCCCTGTACTGGGAGTGTTGGATAGGGGGAATGGAGTAGAGGGAGCTTTCCCCTGTACCTAACTCAGTGCTGTCCCTGTGCTGGGAGTGTTTGATAGGGGGAATGGAGTAGAGAGCGCTTTCCCCTGTACCTAACTCAGTGCTGTCCCTGTACTGGGAGTGTTGGATAGGGGGAATGGAGTAGAGGGAGCTTTCCCCTGTACCTAACTCAGTGCTGTCCCTGTGCTGGGAGTGTTTGATGGGGGGGAATGGAGTAGAGGGAACTTTCTCCTGGGCCTAACTCAGTGCTGTCCCTGTGCTGGGAGTGTTTGATAGGGGGGAATGGAGTAGGGAGCTTTCCCCTGTACCTAACTCAGTGCTGTCCCTGTACTGGGAGTGTTTGATAGGGGGAATGGAGTAGAGGGAGCTTTCCCCTGTACCTAACTCAGTGCTGTCCCTGTGCTGGGAGTGTTTAATAGGGGAATGGTGTAGAGGAAGCTTTCCCCTGTACCTAACTCAGTGCTGTCCCTGTACTGGGAGTGTTTGATGGGGGGGAATGGAGTAGAGGGAACTTTCCCCTGTACCTAACTCAGTGCTGTCCCTGTGCTGGGAGTGTTTGATGGGGGGGAATGGAGTAGAGGGAACTTTCCCCTGTACCTAACTCAGTGCTGTCCCTGTACTGGGAGTGTTTGATAGGGGGAATGGAGTAGAGGGAACTTTCCCCTGTACCTAACTCAGTGCTGTCCCTGTACTGGGAGTGTTTGATGGGGGGGAATGGAGTAGAGGGAGCTTTCCCCTGTACCTAACTCAGTGCTGTCCCTGTGCTGGGAGTGTTTGATGGGGGGGAATGGAGTAGAGGGAACTTTCCCCTGTACCTAACTCAGTGCTGTCCCTGTACTGGGAGTGTTTGATGGGGGGGAATGGAGTAGAGGGAGCTTTCCCCTGTACCTAACTCAGTGCTGTCCCTGTACTGGGAGTGTTGGATAGGGGGAATGGAGTAGAGGGAGCTTTCCCCTGTGCCTAACTCAGTGCTGTCCCTGTGCTGGGAGTGTTTGATAGGGGGGAATGGAGTAGGGAGCTTTCCCCTGTACCTAACTCAGTGCTGTCCCTGTACTGGCAGTGTTTGATAGGGGGAATGGAGTAGAGGGAGCTTTCCCCTGTACCTAACTCAGTGCTGTCCCTGTGCTGGGAGTGTTTAATAGGGGAATGGTGTAGAGGAAGCTTTCCCCTGTACCTAACTCAGTGCTGTCCCTGTACTGGGAGTGTTTGATGGGGGGGAATGGAGTAGAGGTAGCTTTCCCCTGTACCTAACTCAGTGCTGTCCCTGTGCTGGGAGTGTTTGATGGGGGGGAATGGAGTAGAGGGAACTTTCCCCTGTACCTAACTCAGTGCTGTCCCTGTACTGGGAGTGTTTGATGGGGGGGAATGGAGTAGAGGGAGCTTTCCCCTGTACCTAACTCAGTGCTGTCCCTGTACTGGGAGTGTTTGATGGGGGGGAATGCAGTAGAGGGAACTTTCCCCTGTACCTAACTCAGTGCTGTCCCTGTACTGGGAGTGTATAATAGGGGAATGGAGTAGAGAGAGCTTTCCCCTGTCCCTAACTCAGTGCTGTCCCTGTACTGGGAGTGTTTGATGTGGGGGAATGGAGTAGAGGGATCTTTCCCCTGTACCTAACTCGGTGCTGTCCCTGTGCTGGGAGTGTTTGATGGGGGGGAATGGAGTAGAGGGAGCTTTCCCCTGTACCTAACTCAGTGCTGTCCCTGTACTGGGAGTGTTTGATGGGGGGAATGGAGTAGAGGAAACTTTCCCCTGTACCTAACTCAGTGCTGTCCCTGTGCTGGGAGTGTTTGATAGGGGGAAATGGAGTAGAGGGAGCTTTCCCCTGTACCTAACTCAGTGCTGTCCCTGTGCTGGGAGTGTTTCATAGGGGGGAATGGAGTAGAGGGAGCTTTCCCCTGTACCTAACTCAGTGCTGTCCCTGTACTGGGAGTGTTTGATGGGGGGAATGGAGTAGAGGAAGCTTTCCCCTGTACCTAACTCAGTGCTGTCCCTGTGCTGGGAGTGTTTGATGGGGGGGAATGGAGTAGAGGGAGCTTTCCCCTGTACCTAACTCGGTGCTGTCCCTGTACTGGGAGTGTTTGATGGGGGGAATGGAGTAGAGGGAACTTTCCCCTGTACCTAACTCAGTGCTGTCCCTGTATTGGGAGTGTTTGATGGGGGGGAATGGAGTAGAGGGAGCTTTCCCCTGTACCTAACTCAGTGCTGTCCCTGTACTGGGAGTGTTTGATAGGGGGGAATGGAGTAGAGGAAGCTTTCCCCTGTCCCTAACTCAGTGCTGTCCCTGTGCTGGGAGTGTTTGATGGGGGTGAATGGAGTAGAGGGAACTTTCCCCTGTACCTAACTCAGTGCTGTCCCTGTACTGGGAGTGTTTGATAGGGTGAATGGAGTAGAGGGAGCTTTCCCCTGTACCTAACTCAGTGCAGTCCCTGTACTGGGAGTGTTTGATAGGGGGAATGGAGTAGAGGGAGCTTTCCCCTGTCCCTAACTCAGTGCTGTCCCTGTACTGGGAGTGTTTGATAGGGCGGAATGGAGTAGAGGGAGCTTTTCCCTGTACCTGACTCAGTGCTGTCCCTGTACTGGGAGTGTTTGATGGGGGGGAATGGAGTAGAGGGAGTTTTCCCCTGTACCTAACTCAGTGCTGTCCCTGTACTGGGAGTGTTTGATGGGGGAATGGAGTAGAGGGAACTTTCCCCTGTACCTAACTCAGTGCTGTCCCTGTGCTGGGAGTGTTTGATAGGGGGGAATGGAGTAGAGGGAGCTTTCCCCTGTACCTGACTCAGTGCTGTCCCTGTACTGGGAGTGTTTGATGGGGGGGAATGGAGTAGAGGGAACTTTCCCCTGTACCTAACTCGGTGCTGTCCCTGTACTGGGAGTGTTTGATAGGGGGAATGGAGTAGAGGGAGCTTTCCCCTGTACCTAACTCAGTGCTGTCCCTGTACTGGGAGTGTTTGATAGGGGGAATGGAGTAGAGGGAGCTTTCCCCTGTACCTAACTCAGTGCTGTCCCTGTGCTGGGAGTGCTTGATGGGGTAATGGAGTAGAGGGAGCTTTCCCCTGTACCTAACTCAGTGCTGTCCCTGTACTGGGAGTGTTTGATGGGGGGAATGGAGTAGAGGAAGCTTTCCCCTGTACCTAACTCAGTGCTGTCCCTGTACTGGGAGTGTTTGATGGGGGGAATGGAGTAGAGGGAGCTTTCCCCTGTACCTAACTCGGTGCTGTCCCTGTGCTGGGAGTGTTTGATAGGGGGGAATGGAGTAGAGGGAGCTTTCCCCTGTACCTAACTCGGTGCTGTCCCTGTACTGGGAGTGTTTGATGGGGGGAATGGAGTAGAGGGAACTTTCCCCTGTACCTAACTCAGTGCTGTCCCTGTATTGGGAGTGTTTGATGGGGGGGAATGGAGTAGAGAGAGCTTTCCCCTGTACCTAACTCAGTGCTGTCCCTGTATTGGGAGTGTTTGATGGGGGGGAATGGAGTAGAGGGAGCTTTCCCCTGTACCTATCTCAGTGCTGTCCCTGTACTGGGAGTGTTTGATAGGGGGGAATGGAGTCGAGGGAACTTTCCCCTGTACCTAACTCTGTGCTGTCCCTGTACTGGGAGTGTTTGATGGGGGGGAATGGAGTAGAGGGAGGTTTCCCCTGTACCTAACTCTGTGCTGTCCCTGTACTGGGAGTGTTTGATGGGGGGGAATGGAGTAGAGGGAGGTTTCCCCTGTACCTAACTCAGTGCTGTCCCTGTGCTGAGAGTGTTTGATAGGGGGAATGGAGTAGAGGGAGGTTTCCCCTGTACCTAACTCAGTGCTGTCCCTGTACTGGGAGTGTTTGATGGGGGGGAATGGAGTCGAGGGAGGTTTCCCCTGTACCTAACTCAGTGCTGTCCCTGTGCTGGGAGTGTTTAATAGGGGAATGGAGTAGAGGGATCTTTCCCCTGTACCTAACTCAGTGCTGTCCCTGTGCTGAGAGTGTTTGATAGGGGGAATGGAGTAGAGGGAACTTTCCCCTGTACCTAACTCAGTGCTGTCCCTGTACTGGGAGTGTTTGATGGGGGGGAATGGAGTAGAGGGAGGTTTCCCCTGTACCTAACTCAGTGCTGTCCCTGTGCTGGGAGTGTTTGATGGAGACAGTGTTGTTTATGTATCTGCCCATACATTCGAATTGTATTTCATGCAGAAGTGATTGTGAATTGATGGGGTTTTTTTTCCCCCTCAGGCTAATGTGGAAACTATATCGATGTCTCAGTTTTCTTCACTGCCTGATTAAAGAGCTGCAATAAACTGTGTCATTAGAGGGAGCAGTTTCTGCTGACTGTGTTTGTGTGTCTCTGTCTCTCACTGAATATCAATCCAGTTTCAGAATGGTGAGTGTCTCAGAAGGAAACATGCAGGGGGTCATCTCCCCATGTATCTGCTGCCCTTGTCCTTCGAGATGGAAGAGGTTGTGGGTTTGGCAGGTGCTGCCTGAGGATCTTTTGGTGACTTCCTGCAGCGCATCTTGTGGATATCGGTGGATGTGGGGCTGCTTTGTCCCTGGATGGTGTCGAGCTTCTTGAGTGTTGTTGGAGCTTCCCCCCCCCCCCCCCGTCCAGGTAAATGGAGAGTATTCCCTTACACTCCTGACTTGTGCCTTGTAGATGGTGGGAGAGGCTTTGGGTAGAGTCAGGAGGCGAGTTACTTGCTTCAGTATTCCCAGCCTCTGACCTGATCCTGTAGGCCACTGTATTGATATGGCTGATCTAGTTGAGTTTCTGGTCAATGGTAGCCCCCAGGATATGGGGAGAATCCATGATGGTAACAACATTGAATGTCGGGGGGGGGCGGGGTGGTTAGATTCTCTCTCAATAGCAGTCCCCGGGATGTTGATAGTGGGCTGGGGGAGGTCGGGGGGGGGGGTGGTTCAATGATGGTAACACCATTGAACATCAACAGGCAATGGTTGGATTGTCTGGAACTACTTCTGCAGCTGTGGGAGTGGCGAATGGAGCTGAACTTTGTGGTAACCATCAGTGAACACCCCACCTTTGACCTTACAATGGAGGGAAGGTCATTGATGAAGCAGCTGAAGACGATCGGGCCGAGGACACTCCCCCGAGGAACTCTTGCAGAGATGTCCTGGAACTGAGATGACTGACCTCCAACAGCCACAACCCACCTTCCTGTACGCCAGGTATGATTCCAACAGCAGAGAATTTCTCCCCGATATCCATTAATTCCTTGATGCCAACTTGGTCAAATCCCACCTTGGGGGGGCAAAGATAGTCAGTCTCACGACACTTGTTCTATCTCTCTCTGAGCTCTGTCTGTCAATGACCTTTCTCTCTGACCCACCTCCCCCCTCTCTGTCGTCAACAAAAATTGACAGTCAAGGGGTCACCACACTACAACAACTACTGATGGTCAGAAAGATGGTACAGTTTCAGGGGGAGAAGGCAGGGGAGTGGGGTTGGGGGAGAATCGGTGTGTTATCTGGACAGGAAGAACGTGCGGGGGGGGGGCTAAATGGTTCAGCCCCCTTGCTCCCATGTGTGAGTGAGTGAGTGAATTCTGAAGCATGCACTCTGACAGAGATGTGGACACAGAGGGAGAGGGCAGTGCTGACAACGGAATATGCACTCTGATCGAGGGAGTGGACAATGCACACTTTCCCAGCCTCAACTGCCCCCTCTCTGTTTATCCCAGCCAGAGGGGGGGGAGCTAGGAGCGTTCACACAAGGTCTCTACGACACCAATACCATCAGCAAAGAAAGTACCCTCAAACTACAAGATCCTGGCTTCACAACCCACTTCACAGGCCAGGGATACAGATAAACCACTGGAATACCCATGGGATCACTGATATCACGACTAATCAGAGCTGTGGTCGTGCTAAGACTAGAATGGACAGCACTGCCCACTATCCAGCCGAAACTGTCGATCCACTGTGTAGAATGACACCTTTGTCAGTACCAAATGCGCACAGCTAGAGGAAACCCATCAACCCAGAAACAATATCGTTACCTCCATAAAATCCATCAAGAAAGAAGAGAACAAGAATCAAATCCCTCTTCCTGGGTGTAACAAGGCCATTGGGGAGCTCTAGACCCAATGTTTACAAGGAAGACCATCCGCTCAGACCAAGTACTCGACAACAACAGCAAACCATCCCGACAGCCACAAATGGAGCTGCATCAGAACATTATTCAAGTGAGCCCCAACGTCCTGCCTGCACGCAGGAACTTTGCAGGGCAGGAGACAGCATCTTCAGAAACAAAGGGCACCTAAAAACGATAGTCCGACGAGACCTACGCGATAGACCGCAACAGGAAGACACAACACACCCAGGCAGGCTGACCACCCCTGCCATACATTATGGACGTATCAGAATTGACCAGCAGATTCCTGCAATCTTTGGGTACCATGACAGCCCACATACCAACGACCACAATATGACAGCTACTAACAAATATGAAAGAATCCCACATCCACAACCAACAGGATAAATATTATTTACAAAATGCCATGTCAGTGGGAGGGCACAGTGGCCCAGTGGTTAGCACTGCTGCCTCACAGCACCAGGGTCCCAGGTTCAAATCCAGCCTCGGGTGAGTGTCTGTGTGGAGTTTGCACATTCTCCCTGTGGTCTGCGTGGGTTTCCTCCGGGTGCTCCGGTTTCCTCCCACTTTCCAAAGATGGGCAGGTCAGGTGAATTGGCCATGCTAGTGTTAGGTGCATTAGTCAGAAGGAAATGGGTCTGGGTGGGTTACTCTTCGGAGGGTCGGTGTGGACTGGTTGGGCTGAAGGGCCTGTTTCTGCTCAGTAGGGAATCTAATCTAATCTAATCTAAAGACTGCCAAAAGGATTACATGGGTCAAACAGGAAGGAGATTAGCTACCAGGGTACTTGAACACCAACTAGTCACCAAGAGACATGACCAGCTATCGTTCGTATCCATGCACGTGGACAATGAAGGACACCAATTCGACTGGGACAAGCCAACTAGAAACAAGCTCGGGAATTTCTAGAAACCTGACACTCAACGTGGAACTCAGTTACCAACGTGTAGAGTTGACCCCATATCCCAACCACTGAGAAACAGAGCCAGCGACAAAATCAGACTCCACCAAAACAAACCACCAACTCCAGCAGACCCAGACATACAGATAGCAAGCAGGAGAGAGCCCCAACACTTCACTGGAGGCTCACTGATAATGTTACCTCACTAAGACACGGGGTAAACCCTTCTGCTAACTTGAACCAGACCCACAGAAAAGCTCACCTCGCCTCGTAATCTGTTAAAGTCCGAGTGACCAAGAACTGCCAAAATCCCTCAACGTAAAGAAAAACATTGACAATTTATTCTTTCACTCCGAGAAGCACAACAACATGAAACAACTATCCTCCTTTGTCTGATCAATTTATCTATCTCCCACTCTACAACAATACACTGATCCAATAACCCCCAGATTAAGTTTACAAACAAAAAAGTCAAATTTCAGAACCAGCCAGTTGTCGGTGTTCACTTGGTGTCTTTGTCTGTACTTTCTTGGGTCCTGCTGCTTCACAAATTTTATATGAGAAGGTACTTTTCAGACAGAGGATCTGCAGGCTGAATTTTCATTGATGCTCTTTACCGTTCTGGCTAACTGTTCAAAATGCCCAATTTTATATACCCCCAAAACATCAGACCGTCTCATTGGTTTGATGTCATCCAAACATTAAAATTGAAATTCGATTGGATTTTGGTATCTTGGGGCATAATCTAAACTGATTGGCTAAGTTCGAATTTGTTGTGGACCATGGCAACATAGCTTCAGCTATTTGTGCCCCAAACAAATGTTATAGAGTCATACAGAATGCAAACAGACCCTTCAGCCCAACCTGTCCATGCCGACCAGATATCCCAACCCAATCTAGTCCCACCTGCCAGCACCTGGCCCATATCCCTCCAAACCCTTACTATTCATATACACATCCAAATAACTTTTAAATGTTGTAATTGTACCAGCCTCCACCACATCCTCTGGCAGCTCATTCCATACACGCACCACCCTGAGTTAGGTCTCTTTTATATCTTTCTCCTCTCACCCTAAAGCTATGCCCCTCGAGTTCTGGACTCCCCCACCCCAGGGAAAAGACTTGGTCTGTTTACCCTATCCATCCCCCTCATGATTTTATAAACCTCTGTAAGGTCACCCCCCCCCCCCAGCCTCCGATGCTCCAGGGCAAAAACAGCCCTAGCCCATAACAACCTCTCCCTGTAGCTCAAATCCTCCGATTCTGGGAACATCCTTGTAAATCTTTTCATTTACATGTTTCATCTTAAAAAAAAAGAATTCAGCACACTCTGTGCCTCCTACCCCTCTCTCTCTCTCTCTTAAAGGGTACAGTACACACCTACACCTTCATAGCACCGAGAACAGTCCCTGCGAACAAACTTACCAGCTCAGTGGGCAAGTCAGTGACCTCACACAAGGTCTCATCACTGGCCATTCCCTGGAATCACTCATACCAGGAGTGGGGAGGTCCAGGGAGACCATGGGATCGCCATGATGGGACAGCGTGTGGAGGAGGTTTACCAGGATGTTGCAAGGCATGGAGCCATTGAGCAGTGAGGAGAGATTAAGAAAGGCCTGGTTTGGTTTCCTTCGAGAAGGGGGGGGGTGGGGATGGGTGGTCTGGTGTGCTTCCACTTCATAAAATTGTGGATGACCAGTGGATGCAACTTCATGGGAAGGGGCACGGGGTGCTTTGAGGAAAGCTCTTTTCACGCAGGGCATCTGAAACCCACTGTCTGAAGGCCGAATAGAGGCAAGAACAACTTCGGTAAGCAATAAATAAAGGCCGTGCAAGGTTATAGGCCAAGTGGGGAGGTCATGTTGTGGCTGTACAGGACATTGGTTAGGGGCCACTGTTGGAATATTGCATGCAATTCTGGTCTCCTTCCTATCGGAAAGATGTTGTGAAACTTGAAAGGGTTCAGAAAAGATTTACAAGGATGTTGCCAGGGTTGGAGCTACAGGGAGAGGCTGAACAGGCTGGGGCTGTTTTCCCTGGAGCGTCGGAGGCTGAGGGGTGACCTAATAGAGGTTTACAAAATTATGAGGGGCATAGATAGACAAAGTCTTTTCCCTGGGGTCGGGGAGTCCAGAACTAGAGGGGCATAGGTTTAGGGTGAGAGGGGAAAGATATAAAAGAGACCTAAGGGGCAACTTTTTCACGCAGAGGGTGGTACGTGTATGGAATGAGCTGCCAGAGGATGTGGTGGAGGCTGGTACAATTGCAACATTTAAAAGGCATTTGGATGGGTATGTGAATAGGAAAGGTTTGGAGGGGTATGGGCCAGGTGCTGGCAGGTGGGGACTAGATTGGGTTGGGATATCTGGTCGGACCAAAGGGTCTGTCTCCATGTTGTACATCTCTGTGACCAAAAGAGATGAGAACAGATGGATGTTTGTTGACTCGACAGCCTGAAGGGAATCTCTCCTTGTTGTGGAAATCCCGTGATCTTATGGCAACGATCCCAGGGGGGGCTGCTTCCTTGTCCCATCCTGAATCCTGGTGAGGGGATTCCATCTCTATTCCTTGGAGATGTTTCCCCGTTTCTGGAGGCAATCTGTTCCACAGCAAATATCCAGTAGGATGCTCACTAACACACCCATTCCCCCCCCAACAGTTACAGTGACTCCACCTTTCCAGATCCGCTGAGCCCTCCATCCCATCCCCCCAGTCTCTTATCAGTTCCAGCGATGTCACCTTCCACCCTCGTGTCTGATTCGAGTCCCACTCACCCCCCCCCCCCCCCCCAGTAAAACAGATCTCCCCTCCCCTGCCAGCATTGCACAGGGACCGTTCCATCCCTGACTGTTCAAATCCTCCCATCTCTCCTGGGGCTTCCTCCCACCCCTCAATGTCCCGAGCAGGCTAAAGCAATTCAACATGTCCACAATGGCTCTGATCAATTCTTATGTGATGCATTATAGAAAGCCTCCTACTCCAGATCCAGCACAATGCAATAACTGCCCTGCCCTAGGCAGCAAGAAACTAGAGAGTTGTGAACGCAGCCAACATAATCAAAGGCCCCCCTCCCCTCATGGTGATACAGACTTCCACCCTCTCATCAGGCAGAAGATACACAAGTTTGAAACCCTGTCCTATTTGATTCAAGGACAACTTCTTCCCCGCTGTTGGCAGACTTATGAACAGACCTCTCATGTATTAGAGCTGATCTTTCTCTTGTTCCTTCTCTGTCGCTGTAACACTATGTTCTGTGCACCGTTCCATCACCCTGGCGTCCTCATGTAAGGTGTGAGCCGCTAGGATAGCGCACAAAATAATACTTTTCATTGTCTCTGAGGACGTGACCGTAATAAATCAAATCAATGGCACCTTGCCACATAATTGCAGAAAGTGCAGCATTTGCTCACTCACCAAAGGTCCCAGACATACCCTCCAAATGAAGCAGCCTTTCAATCGTATGTCATTCAATCTGCATTGTCTGCTTGCAATGCCATCTCCTCCACGTTCAGTGACATCAAACACACACTGGGTGACCGCTTTGCAGAGGCCCCCCCCTGCAGGAATGACTGCCCAGTTCCCGGCCCTTTCGATAAACAGCCCTGCCCTCACGATTTTCCCGCTAGGCACTGAGAGCATAGAGTCGCACTGACGTTGGACTGGGGTGGACAACGTTAAAAATCACACAGCACCAGGTTATCGTCCAACGGGTTTATGCGGAAGCACTCGTTTTCGGAGCACTGCCCCTTCGTCAGGAGCAGAACCATAAGACGCAGAATTTATAGCAAAAGATTATGGTACCATGCAACTGAAACGAAACATTAGCACAGCCCAGGAAGAGGTGCCTTTGGCCCACAATGCTGTGCCGAACATGCCTAAATTAAACTAAATCCTTCTGCATGCCCTTGGCCTAGTTCCCCCAATTCCTTGCACATTCATGTACTTGTCTGAAAGTTACTTAAACGCCCCTATTGTATCTGGCTGCACCATCACCCCTGACAGGACCTTCCAGAGACCTACCACTATATGTAAAACATTTGGCCCTCACATCGCCTTTTGGACTTTGCAACTCTCCCCTTAAGTGCACCCACCATACTAGAAGACATTCCAACTCTGGGGAAAAAGATTTAACTGTTCAACCCGACGTCCGCCTCTCATAATTTTGTAGACTTTGTAAAGTCTCCCTTCAGCCTCTACAGCTAGAGAGAAAAACAACCCCAGTTTTTCTGGCCTCTCCTCATAGCTCATACCCTCTAATCCAGGCAGCATCCTGGTAAACCTCCTCTGCATCCTCTCCAAAGCCTCCACATCCTTCCTGGCATGTGGCCACCAGAGGCGAATGCAATACTCTTAAGTGCAGCCGAACCAAAGTCTGATGAAGATGCAACATGACATCCTGACTCAATACCTCGACCAATAAAGACATGCACGCCCTAGTCAACCTTTCCCACCCTATTTACTTGCTATTTTCAGGGAGCTAGGGACTTGAACCCCAAGTTTCCTCTGTACATTATGACCTCCCTGATGTGACATTGAGTTAGAAACCAGAGTACCATCTAATGGCTTTTTTTGTTTGAAACAACTCCAGCAGAGCTGAACCATTTTCCCACATCAGTCATTAACACCTACTGGACATCTCAATCACTCCTTTTACCATCATTGGCACGACCAGTGTCGTCGGCTCCAGGCTTCTCTACAATCTGTCGTACTCCCTCATCCCCCACCGCCACCAACTCGATCAGCAGTGTAAAAAAAAATTCCAGCCCCGTCTAATTCGGAAGGAGCCAGATCGGATTTGAAACATCAACGCTGCGCATCTTTTTCCACAGGTGCTGCCAAACCCGACTGGATTCCCCAGCGATCACAGCTTTCATTTCGCATCTGCAGAATTTACCTTTCGCAGGAGAGGACAGGGAGACCGAGCAGGAGCAGAGAACGGTCACTGCTCTTTCAAGATGAAGGGTCCTGGAGCAGCCCAGTTTGTGATGTCAGGGAGATGCACATCATTCGGTATAAATAGTGAAGCTTGGGTGGAGCTTGTCCAGACCAGTCAGGGCAAGAGAGCATGGGAGCAGGCAGAGACGTCTTTACTGAAAGCAATTTTCAGTCAGGTCCAAGCAATGAGTACACTTTGTAGTATTAACTGTACTGCCATTTTAAATATTGCCACTTCAATCATCAACTTAGATGGTCAGTTTCCAACCCAAACGTCTCACGTACACCACTCCCCAGTCTCCACATCCCCCTCGGTTAGATCGCACTCGGAGCACCGTGTGGAGATCCCCGGTTTACATAACACCCACAGTTAGACCCCCACTCGGAGTACGGTGCACAGATCCCCCGTCTCCGCATCCCCCTCAGTTAGACCCCCACTTGAAGCATGGTGCACAGTTCCCCAATCTCCACACACCCCTCAGTCAGACCCACACAAGGAGCACCGTGCACAGTCCCCCAGTCTCCACACCCCCCTCATTCAGACCCACACAAGGAGCACCGTGCACAGTTCCCCAGTCTCCACACCCGCCTCAGTCAGACCCACACAAGGAGCACCGTGCACAGTTCCCCAGTCTCCACACCGCCCTCAGTCAGACCCACACTCGGAGCACCGTGCACAGTTCCCCAGTCTCCACAACCCCCTCAGTCAGACCCACACTCGGAGCACCGTGCACAGTTCCCCAGTCTCCACACCCCCATCAGTCAGACCCACACTCGGAGCACCGTGCACAGTTCCCCAGTCTCCACACCCCCCTCAGTCCGACCCACACAAGGAGCACCGTGCACAGTTCCCCAGTCTCCACACCGCCCTCAGTCAGACCCACACAAGGAGCACCGTGCACAGTTCCCCACCCTCCACACCCCCCTCGGTCAGACCCCACACTCGGAGCACCGTGCACAGTTACCCAGTCTCCACACCCCCCTCAGTCAGACCCACACACGGAGCACCGTGCACAGTTCCCCAGTCTCCCCTCTGTCAGACCCCACACTCGGAGCACCGTGCAAAGTTCCCCAGTCTCCACACCGCCCACAGTCAGACCCACACAAGGAGCACCGTGCACAGTTCCCCAGTCTCCACACCCCCCCTCAGTCAGACCCACACAAGGAGCACCGTGCACAGTTCCCCAGTCTCCACACCCCCCCCAGTCAGACCCCCACTCGGAGCACCGTGCACAGTTCCCCAGTCTCCCCTCAGTCAGACCCACACAAGGAGCACCGTGCACAGTTCCCCAGTCTCCACACCCCCCCCAGTCAGACCCCCACTCGGAGCACCGTGCACAGTTCCCCAGTCTCCACACCGCCCTCAGTCAGACCCACACAAGGAGCACCGTGCACAGTTCCCCACTCTCCACACCCCCCTCGGTCAGACCCCACACTCGGAGCACCGTGCACAGTTACCCAGTCTCCACACCCCCCTCAGTCAGACCCACACACGGAGCACCGTGCACAGTTCCCCAGTCTCCCCTCTGTCAGACCCCACACTCGGAGCACCGTGCAAAGTTCCCCAGTCTCCACACCGCCCACAGTCAGACCCACACAAGGAGCACCGTGCACAGTTCCCCACTCTCCACACCCCCCTCGGTCAGACCCCACACTCGGAGCACCGTGCACAGTTACCCAGTCTCCACACCCCCCTCAGTCAGACCCACACACGGAGAACCGTGCACAGTTCCCCAGTCTCCACATCCCCCTCAGTCAGACCAACACAAGGAGCACCGTGCACAGTTCCCCAGTCTCCACACCCCCCTCAGTCAGACCCACACTCGGAGCACCGTGCACAGTTCCCCGGTCTCCACACCCGCCTCAGTCAGACCCACACAAGGAGCACCGTGCACTGTTCCCCAGGCTCCACACCTCCCTCAGTCAGACCCACACTCGGAGCACCGTGCACAGTTCCCCGGTCTCCCCTCGGACAGACCCACACAAGGAGCACCGTGCACAGTTCCCCAGTCTCCACACCCCCCTCAGTCAGACCCACACAAGGAGCACCGTGCACAGTTCCTCGGTCTCCCCTCAGTCAGACCCCCACAAGGAGCACCGTGCACAGTTCCCCAGTCTCCCCTCAGTCAGACCCACACACGGAGCACCGTGCACAGTTCCCCAGTCTCCACACCCCCCTCAGTCAGACCCACACTCGAAGCACCGTGCACAGTTCCCCAGTCTCCACACCCCCCTCAGTCAGACCCACACAAGGAGCACCGTGCCCAGTTCCCCAGTCTCCACATCCCCCTCAGTCAGACCCACACAAGGAGCACCATGCAGTTCCCCAGTCTACACACCCCCTTGTGAGACCCACACAAGGAGCACCGTGCACAGTTCCCCAGTCTCCACACCCCCCTCAGTCAGACCCACACAAGGAGCACCGTGCACAGTTCCCCAGTCTCCACACCCCCCTCAGTCAGACCCACACTCGGAGCACTGTGCACAGTTCCTCAGTCTCCACACCCCCCTCAGTCAGACCCACACAAGGAGAACCGTGCACAGTTCCCCGGTCTCCACACCCCCCCTCAGTCAGACCCACACTCGGAGCACCGTGCACTGTTCCCCACTCTCCACACCCCCCCTCAGTCAGACCCACACTCGGAGCACCGTGCACTGTTCCCCAGTCTACAGACCCCCCTGTTGGACCCACACAAGGAGCACCGTGCACAGTTCCCCAGTCTCCCCTCAGTCAGACCCACACAAGGAGCACCGTGCACAGTTCCCCACTCTCCACACCCCCCTCAGTCTGACCCACACAAGGAGCACCGTGCACAGTTCCCCAGTCTCCACACCCCCCTCAGTCTGACCCACACAAGGAGCACCGTGCACAGTTCCCCAGTCTCCTCATCCCCCTCAGTCAGACCCACACAAGGAGCACCATGCACAGTTCCCCAGTCTCCACATCCCCCTCAGTCTGACCCACACAGGGAGCACCGTGCACAGTTCCCCAGTCTCCACACCCCCCTCAGTCAGACCCACACAAGGAGCACCGAGCACAGTGCCCCAGTCTCCACCCACCCCCTCAGTCAGACCCACACTCGGAGCACTGTGCACAGTTCCCCAGTCTCCACACCCCCCTCAGTCAGACCCACACTCGGAGCACCGTGCACAGTTCCCCAGTCTCCACATCCCCCACAGTCAGACCCACACAAGGAGCACCGTGCACAGTTCCCCGGTCACCACACCCCCCACAGTCAGACCCACACAAGGAGCACCGTGCACAGTTCCCCCGTCTCCACACCCCCCTCAGTCAGACCCACACAAGGAGCACCGTGCACAGTTCCCCGGTATCCACACCCCCCCTCAGTCAGACCCACACTCGGAGCACCGTGCACAGTTCCCCAGTCTCCACATCCCCCTCAGTTAGACCCACACAAGGAGCACCGTGCACAGTTCCCCAGTCTCCACACCCCCCTCAGTCAGACCCACACTCGGAGCACCGTGCACACTTCCCCATTCTCCACATGCCCCTCAGTCAGACCCACATAAGGAGCACCGTGCACAGTTCCCCAGTCTCCACACCCCCCTCAGTAGGACCCACACTCGGAGCACCGTGCACAGTTCCCCAGTCTCCACACCCCCCTCAGTCAGACCCACACAAGGAGCACCGTGCACAGTTTCCCGGTCTCCACACCCCCCTCAGTCAGACCCACACAAGGAGCACCGTGCACAGTTTCCCGGTCTCCACACCCCCCCAGTCAGACCCACACAAGGAGCACCGTGCACAGTTCCCCAGTCTCCACACCCCCCTCAGTCAGACCCACACAAGGAGCACCGTGCACAGTTCCCCAGTCTCCACACCCCCCTCAGTCAGACCCACACACGGAGCACCATGCAGTTCCCCAGTCTACACACCCCCTTGTGAGACCCACACAAGGAGCACCGTGCACAGTTCCCCAGTCTCCACACCCCCCCCAGTCAGACCCCCACTCGGAGCACCGTGCACAGTTCCCCAGTCTCCCCTCAGTCAGACCCACACTCGGAGCACCGTGCACAGTTCCCCAGTCTCCACACCCCCCTCAGTCAGACCCACACTCGGAGCACCGTGCACAGTTCCCCAGTCTCCACACCCCCCCCAGTCAGACCCCCACTCGGAGCACCGTGCACAGTTCCCCAGTCTCCCCTCAGTCAGACCCACACAAGGAGCACCGTGCACAGTTCCCCAGTCTCCACACCTCCCCCAGTCAGACCCCCACTCGGAGCACCGTGCACAGTTCCCCAGTCTCCACACCCCCCTCAGTCAGACCCACACTCGGAGCACCGTGCACAGTTCCCCAGTCTCCACACCCCCCTCAGTCAGACCCACACTCGGAGCACCGTGCACAGTTCCCCACTCTCCACACCCCCCCTCAGTCAGACCCACACTCGGAGCACCGTGCACAGTTCCCCAGTCTCCCCTCAGTCAGACCCACACACGGAGCACCGTGCACAGTTCCCCAGTCTCCACATCCCCCTCAGTCAGACCCACACAAGGAGCACCGTGCACAGTTCCCCAGTCTCCACATCCCCCTCAGTCAGACCCACACAAGGAGCACCGTGCACAGTTCCCCAGTCTCCCCTCAGTCAGACCCACACTCGGAGCACCGTGCACAGTTCCCCAGTCTCCACATCCCCCACAGTCAGACCCACACAAGGAGCACCGTGCACACTTCCCCATTCTCCACACGCCCCTCAGTCAGACCCACATAAGGAGCACCGTGCACAGTTCCCCAGTCTCCACACCCCCCTCAGTCAGACCCACACAAGGAGCACGGTGCACTGTTCCCCACTCTCCACACCCCCCCTCAGTCAGACCCACACTCGGAGCACCGTGCACTGTTCCCCACTCTCCACACCCCCCCTCAGTCAGACCCACACACGGAGCACCGTGCACAGTTCTCCAGTCTCCACATCCCCCTCAGTCAGACCCACACAAGGAGCACCGTGCACAGTTCCCCAGTCTCCACACACCCCTCAGTCAGACCCACACAAGGAGCACGGTGCACTGTTCCCCACTCTCCACACCCCCCCTCAGTCAGACCCACACTCGGAGCACCGTGCACTGTTCCCCGCTCTCCACACCCCCCCTCAGTCAGACCCACACTCGGAGCACCGTGCACAGTTCCCCAGTCTCCCCTCAGTCAGACCCACACACGGAGCACCGTGCACAGTTCCCCAGTCTCCACATCCACCTCAGTCAGACCCACACAAGGAGCACCGTGCACAGTTCCCCAGTCTCCCCTCAGTCAGACCCACACTCGGAGCTCCGTGCACAGTTCCCCGGTCTCCACACCCCCCTCAGTCAGACCCACACAAGGAGCACCGTGCACTGTTCCCCACTGTCCACACCCCCCCTCAGTCAGACCCACACTCGGAGCACCGTGCACAGTTCCCCAGTCTCCCCTCAGTCAGACCCACACACGGAGCACCGTGCACAGTTCCCCAGTCTCCACATCCCCCTCAGTCAGACCCACACAAGGAGCACCGTGCACAGTTCCCCAGTCTCCCCTCAGTCAGACCCACACTCGGAGCACCGTGCACAGTTCCCCGGTCTCCACACCCCCCTCAGTCAGACCCACACAAGGAGCACCGTGCACAGTTCACCAGTCTCCTCACCCCCCTCAGTCAGACCCACACAAGGAGCACCGTGCACAGTTCCCCTGTGTCCACATCCCCCTCAGTCAGACCCACACAAGGAGCACCGTGCACAGTTCCCCAGTCTCCACACCCACCTCAGTCAGACCCACACAAGGAGCACCGAGCACAGTGCCCCAGTCTCCACACCCCCCCCTCAGTCAGACCCACACTCGGAGCACCGTGCACAGTTCCCCGGTCTCCACACCCCCCTCAGTCAGACCCACACAAGGAGCACCGTGCACAGTTCCCCGGTCTCCACACCCCCCTCAGTCAGACCCACACAAGGAGCACCGTGCACAGTTCCCCAGTCTCCACACCCCCCTCAGTCAGACCCACACTCGGAGCACCGTGCACAGTTCCCCAGTCTCCACACCCCCCTCAGTCAGACCCACACTCGGAGCACCGTGCACAGTTCCCCAGTCTCCCCTCAGTCAGACCCACACTCGGAGCACCGTGCACAGTTCCCCAGTCTCCCCTCAGTCAGACCCACACAGGGAGCACCGTGCACAGTTCCCCAGTCTCCACACCCCCCTCAGTCAGACCCACACAAGGAGCACCGAGCACAGTGCCCCAGTCTCCACACCCCCCCTCAGTCAGACCAACACTCGGAGCACTGTGCACAGTTCCCCAGTCTCCACACCCCCCTCAGTCAGACCCACACTCGGAGCACCGTGCACAGTTCCCCAGTCTCCACATCCCCCACAGTCAGACCCACACAAGGAGCACCGTGCACAGTTCCCCGGTCACCACACCCCCCACAGTCAGACCCACACAAGGAGCACCGTGCACAGTTCCCCAGTCTCCACATCCCCCTCAGTCAGACCCACACAAGGAGCACCGTGCACAGTTCCCCAGTCTCCCCTCAGTCAGACCCACACTCGGAGCACCGTGCACAGTTCCCCAGTCTCCACATCCCCCACAGTCAGACCCACACAAGGAGCACCGTGCACACTTCCCCATTCTCCACACGCCCCTCAGTCAGACCCACATAAGGAGCACCGTGCACAGTTCCCCAGTCTCCACACCCCCCTCAGTCAGACCCACACAAGGAGCACGGTGCACTGTTCCCCACTCTCCACACCCCCCCTCAGTCAGACCCACACTCGGAGCACCGTGCACTGTTCCCCACTCTCCACACCCCCCCTCAGTCAGACCCACACACGGAGCACCGTGCACAGTTCTCCAGTCTCCACATCCCCCTCAGTCAGACCCACACAAGGAGCACCGTGCACAGTTCCCCAGTCTCCACACACCCCTCAGTCAGACCCACACAAGGAGCACGGTGCACTGTTCCCCACTCTCCACACCCCCCCTCAGTCAGACCCACACTCGGAGCACCGTGCACTGTTCCCCGCTCTCCACACCCCCCCTCAGTCAGACCCACACTCGGAGCACCGTGCACAGTTCCCCAGTCTCCCCTCAGTCAGACCCACACACGGAGCACCGTGCACAGTTCCCCAGTCTCCACATCCACCTCAGTCAGACCCACACAAGGAGCACCGTGCACAGTTCCCCAGTCTCCCCTCAGTCAGACCCACACTCGGAGCTCCGTGCACAGTTCCCCGGTCTCCACACCCCCCTCAGTCAGACCCACACAAGGAGCACCGTGCACTGTTCCCCACTGTCCACACCCCCCCTCAGTCAGACCCACACTCGGAGCACCGTGCACAGTTCCCCAGTCTCCCCTCAGTCAGACCCACACACGGAGCACCGTGCACAGTTCCCCAGTCTCCACATCCCCCTCAGTCAGACCCACACAAGGAGCACCGTGCACAGTTCCCCAGTCTCCCCTCAGTCAGACCCACACTCGGAGCACCGTGCACAGTTCCCCGGTCTCCACACCCCCCTCAGTCAGACCCACACAAGGAGCACCGTGCACAGTTCACCAGTCTCCTCACCCCCCTCAGTCAGACCCACACAAGGAGCACCGTGCACAGTTCCCCTGTGTCCACATCCCCCTCAGTCAGACCCACACAAGGAGCACCGTGCACAGTTCCCCAGTCTCCACACCCACCTCAGTCAGACCCACACAAGGAGCACCGAGCACAGTGCCCCAGTCTCCACACCCCCCCCTCAGTCAGACCCACACTCGGAGCACCGTGCACAGTTCCCCGGTCTCCACACCCCCCTCAGTCAGACCCACACAAGGAGCACCGTGCACAGTTCCCCGGTCTCCACACCCCCCTCAGTCAGACCCACACAAGGAGCACCGTGCACAGTTCCCCAGTCTCCACACCCCCCTCAGTCAGACCCACACTCGGAGCACCGTGCACAGTTCCCCAGTCTCCACACCCCCCTCAGTCAGACCCACACTCGGAGCACCGTGCACAGTTCCCCAGTCTCCCCTCAGTCAGACCCACACTCGGAGCACCGTGCACAGTTCCCCAGTCTCCCCTCAGTCAGACCCACACAGGGAGCACCGTGCACAGTTCCCCAGTCTCCACACCCCCCTCAGTCAGACCCACACAAGGAGCACCGAGCACAGTGCCCCAGTCTCCACACCCCCCCTCAGTCAGACCAACACTCGGAGCACTGTGCACAGTTCCCCAGTCTCCACACCCCCCTCAGTCAGACCCACACTCGGAGCACCGTGCACAGTTCCCCAGTCTCCACATCCCCCACAGTCAGACCCACACAAGGAGCACCGTGCACAGTTCCCCGGTCACCACACCCCCCACAGTCAGACCCACACAAGGAGCACCGTGCACAGTTCCCCCGTCTCCACACCCCCCTCAGTCAGACCCACACAAGGAGCACCGTGCACAGTTCCCCGGTATCCACACCCCACCTCAGTCAGACCCACACTCGGAGCACCGTGCACAGTTCCCCAGTCTCCACATCCCCCTCAGTAAGACCCACACAAGGAGCACCGTGCACAGTTCCCCAGTCTCCACACCCCCCTCAGTCAGACCCACACTCGGAGCACCGTGCACAGTTCCCCAGTCTCCACATCCCCCTCAGTCAGACCCACACAAGGAGCACCGTGCACAGTTCCCCAGTCTCCACATCCCCCACAGTCAGACCCACACAAGGAGCACCGTGCACACTTCCCCATTCTCCACATGCCCCTCAGTCAGACCCACATAAGGAGCACCGTGCACAGTTCCCCAGTCTCCACACCCCCCTCAGTCAGACCCACACTCGGAGCACCGTGCACAGTTCCTCAGTCTCCACATCCCCCTCAGTCAGACCCACACAAGGAGCACCGTGCACAGTTCCCCAGTCTCCACACCCCCCTCAGTCAGACCCACACTCGGAGCACCGTGCACAGTTCCCCAGTCTCCACACCCCCCTCAGTCAGACCCACACTCGGAGCACCGTGCACAGTTCCCCAGTCTCCCCTCAGTCAGACCCACACACGGAGCACCGTGCACAGTTCCCCAGTCTCCCCTCAGTCAGACCCACACACGGAGCACCGTGCACATTTCCCCAGTCTCCACATCCCCCTCAGTCAGACCCACACAAGGAGCGCCGTGCACAGTTCCCCAGTCTCCCCTCAGTCAGACCCACACTCGGAGCACCGTGCACAGTTCCCCGGTCTCCACACCCCCCTCAGTCAGACCCACACAAGGAGCACCGTGCACAGTTCCCCAGTCTCCACACCCCCCTCAGTCAGACCCACACTCGGAGCACCGTGCACAGTTCCCCAGTCTCCACACCCCCCTCAGTCAGACCCACACAAGGAGCACCGTGCACAGTTTCCCGGTCTCCACACCCCCCTCAGTCAGACCCACACAAGGAGCACCGTGCACAGTTCCCCAGTCTCCACACCCCCCTCAGTCAGACCCACACTCGGAGCACTGTGCACAGTTCCCCAGTCTCCACACCCCCCTCAGTCAGACCCACACAAGGAGCACCGTGCACAGTTCCCCGGTCTCCACACCCCCCCTCAGTCAGACCCACACTCGGAGCACCGTGCACAGTTCCCCGGTATCCACACCCCCCCTCAGTCAGACCCACACTCGGAGCACCGTGCACAGTTCCCCAGTCTCCACATCCCCCACAGTCAGACCCACATAAGGAGCACCGTGCACAGTTCCCCAGTCTCCACACCCCCCTCAGTCAGACCCACACAAGGAGCACGGTGCACTGTTCCCCACTCTCCACACCCCCCCTCAGTCAGACCCACACTCGGAGCACCGTGCACTGTTCCCCACTCTCCACACCCCCCCTCAGTCAGACCCACACACGGAGCACCGTGCACAGTTCTCCAGTCTCCACATCCCCCTCAGTCAGACCCACACAAGGAGCACCGTGCACAGTTCCCCAGTCTCCACACACCCCTCAGTCAGACCCACACAAGGAGCACGGTGCACTGTTCCCCACTCTCCACACCCCCCCACAGTCAGACCCACACTCGGAGCACCGTGCACTGTTCCCCACTCTCCACACCCCCCCTCAGTCAGACCCACACTCGGAGCACCGTGCACAGTTCCCCAGTCTCCCCTCAGTCAGACCCACACACGGAGCACCGTGCACAGTTCCCCAGTCTCCACATCCCCCTCAGTCAGACCCACACAAGGAGCACCGTGCACAGTTCCCCAGTCTCCCCTCAGTCAGACCCACACTCGGAGCACCGTGCACAGTTCCCCGGTCTCCACACCCCCCTCAGTCAGACCCACACAAGGAGCACCGTGCACTGTTCCCCACTCTCCACACCCCCCCTCAGTCAGACCCACACTCGGAGCACCGTGCACAGTTCCCCAGTCTCCCCTCAGTCAGACCCACACACGGAGCACCGTGCACAGTTCCCCAGTCTCCACATCCCCCTCAGTCAGACCCACACAAGGAGCACCGTGCACAGTTCCCCAGTCTCCCCTCAGTCAGACCCACACTCGGAGCACCGTGCACAGTTCCCCGGTCTCCACACCCCCCTCAGTCAGACCCACACAAGGAGCACCGTGCACAGTTCCCCAGTCTCCTCACCCCCCTCAGTCAGACCCACACAAGGAGCACCGTGCACAGTTCCCCAGTGTCCACATCCCCCTCAGTCAGACCCACACAAGGAGCACCGTGCACAGTTCCCAGGTCTCCACACCCACCTCAGTCAGACCCACACAAGGAGCACCGAGCACAGTGCCCCAGTCTCCACACCCCCCCTCAGTCAGACCCACACTCGGAGCACCGTGCACAGTTCCCCGGTCTCCACACCCCCCTCAGTCAGACCCACACAAGGAGCACCGTGCACAGTTCCCCGGTCTCCACACCCCCCTCAGTCAGACCCACACAAGGAGCACCGTGCACAGTTCCCCCGTCTCCACACCCGCCTCAGTCAGACCCACACAAGGAGCACCGTGCACAGTTCCCCAGTGTCCACATCCCCCTCAGTCAGACCCACACAAGGAGCACCGTGCACAGTTCCCCAGTCTCCACACCCACCTCAGTCAGACCCACACAAGGAGCACCGAGCACAGTGCCCCAGTCTCCACACCCCCCCTCAGTCAGACCCATACTCGGAGCACCGTGCACAGTTCCCCGGTCTCCACACCCCCCTCAGTCAGACCCACACAAGGAGAACCGTGCACAGTTCCCCGGTCTCCACACCCCCCTCAGTCAGACCCACACAAGGAGCACCGTGCACAGTTCCCCAGTCTCCACACCCCCCTCAGTCAGACCCACACAAGGAGCACCGTGCACTGTTCCCCACTCTCCACACCCCCCCTCAGTCAGACCCACACTCGGAGCACCGTGCACTGTTCCCCACTCTCCACACCCCCCCTCAGTCAGACCCACACTCGGAGCACCGTGCACTGTTCCCCAGTCTACAGACCCCCCTGTTGGACCCACACAAGGAGCACCGTGCACAGTTCCCCAGTCTCCCCTCAGTCAGACCCCCACAAGGAGCACCG
This sequence comes from Chiloscyllium punctatum, assembly GCF_047496795.1. NCBI lineage: Eukaryota > Metazoa > Chordata > Chondrichthyes > Orectolobiformes > Hemiscylliidae > Chiloscyllium > Chiloscyllium punctatum. The sequence goes on along the minus strand of NC_092790.1, from coordinate 21,913,983 downwards.
TGCACAGTTCCCCAGTCTCCTCACGCCCCTCAGTCAGACCCACACAAGGAGCACCGTGCACAGTTCCCCACTCTCCACACCCCCCTCAGTCTGACCCACACAAGGAGCACCGTGCACAGTTCCCAAGTCTCCACATCCCCCTCAGTCAGACCCACACAAGGAGCACCGTGCACAGTTCCCCAGTCTCCACATCCCCCACAGTCAGACCCACACAAGGAGCACCGTGCACACTTCCCCATTCTCCACATGCCCCTCAGTGAGACCCACATAAGGAGCACCGTGCACAGTTCCCCAGTCTCCACACCCCCCTCAGTCAGACCCACACTCGGAGCACCGTGCACAGTTCCCCAGTCTCCACACCCCCCTCAGTCAGACCCACACTCGGAGCACCGTGCACAGTTCCCCAGTCTCCTCATCCCCCTCAGTCAGACCCACACTCGGAGCACCGTGCACAGTTCCCCAGTCTCCACACCCCCATCAGTCAGACCCACACTCGGAGCACCGTGCACAGTTCCCCAGTCTCCACACCCCCCTCAGTCCGACCCACACAAGGAGCACCGTGCACAGTTCCCCAGTCTCCACACCGCCCTCAGTCAGACCCACACAAGGAGCACCGTGCACAGTTCCCCACCCTCCACACCCCCCTCGGTCAGACCCCACACTCGGAGCACCGTGCACAGTTACCCAGTCTCCACACCCCCCTCAGTCAGACCCACACAAGGAGCACCGTGCACAGTTCCCCAGTCTCCCCTCTGTCAGACCCCACACTCGGAGCACCGTGCAAAGTTCCCCAGTCTCCACACCGCCCACAGTCAGACCCACACAAGGAGCACCGTGCACAGTTCCCCCGTCTCCACACCCCCCCTCAGTCAGACCCACACAAGGAGCACCGTGCACACTTCCCCACCCTCCACACCCCCCTCGGTCAGACCCCACACTCGGAGCACCGTGCACAGTTACCCAGTCTCCACACCCCCCTCAGTCAGACCCACACACGGAGCACCGTGCACAGTTCCCCAGTCTCCCCTCTGTCAGACCCCACACTCGGAGCACCGTGCAAAGTTCCCCAGTCTCCACACCGCCCACAGTCAGACCCACACAAGGAGCACCGTGCACAGTTCCCCCGTCTCCACACCCCCCCTCAGTCAGACCCACACAAGGAGCACCGTGCACAGTTCCCCAGTCTCCACAACCCCCCCAGTCAGACCCCCACTCGGAGCACCGTGCACACTTCCCCAGTCTCCCCTCAGTCAGACCCACACTCGGAGCACCGTGCACAGTTCCCCAGTCTCCACACCCCCCTCAGTCAGACCCACACTCGGAGCACCGTGCACAGTTCCCCAGTCTCCCCTCAGTCAGACCCACACAAGGAGCACCGTGCACAGTTCCCCAGTCTCCACACCCCCCCCAGTCAGACCCCCACTCGGAGCACCGTGCACAGTTCCCCAGTCTCCACACCGCCCTCAGTCAGACCCACACAAGGAGCACCGTGCACAGTTCCCCACTCTCCACACCCCCCTCGGTCAGACCCCACACTCGGAGCACCGTGCACAGTTACCCAGTCTCCACACCCCCCTCAGTCAGACCCACACACGGAGCACCGTGCACAGTTCCCCAGTCTCCCCTCTGTCAGACCCCACACTCGGAGCACCGTGCAAAGTTCCCCAGTCTCCACACCGCCCACAGTCAGACCCACACAAGGAGCACCGTGCACAGTTCCCCACTCTCCACACCCCCCTCGGTCAGACCCCACACTCGGAGCACCGTGCACAGTTACCCAGTCTCCACACCCCCCTCAGTCAGACCCACACACGGAGAACCGTGCACAGTTCCCCAGTCTCCACATCCCCCTCAGTCAGACCCACACAAGGAGCACCGTGCACAGTTCCCCGGTCTCCACACCCCCCTCAGTCAGACCCACACTCGGAGCACCGTGCACAGTTCCCCGGTCTCCACACCCGCCTCAGTCAGACCCACACAAGGAGCACCTTGCACAGTTCCCCGGTCTCCACACCCCCCCTCAGTCAGACCCCACACAAGGAGCACCGTGCACAGTTCCCCAGTCTCCACACCCCCCCTCAGTCAGACCCACACAAGGAGCACCGTGCACTGTTCCCCAGGCTCCACACCTCCCTCAGTCAGACCCACACTCGGAGCACCGTGCACAGTTCCCCGGTCTCCCCTCGGACAGACCCACACAAGGAGCACCGTGCACAGTTCCCCAGTCTCCACACCCCCCTCAGTCAGACCCACACAAGGAGCACCGTGCACAGTTCCTCGGTCTCCCCTCAGTCAGACCCCCACAAGGAACACCGTGCACAGTTCCCCAGTCTCCCCTCAGTTAGACCCACACAAGGAGGACCGTGCACAGTTCCCCAGTCTCCCCTCAGTCAGACCCACACACGGAGCACCGTGCACAGTTCCCCAGTCTCCACACCCCCCTCAGTCAGACCCACACTCGAAGCACCGTGCACAGTTCCCCAGTCTCCACACCCCCCTCAGTCAGACCCACACAAGGAGCACCGTGCCCAGTTCCCCAGTCTCCACATCCCCCTCAGTCAGACCCACACAAGGAGCACCATGCAGTTCCCCAGTCTACACACCCCCTTGTGAGACCCACACAAGGAGCACCGTGCACAGTTCCCCAGTCTCCACACCCCCCTCAGTCAGACCCACACAAGGAGCACCGTGCACAGTTCCCCAGTCTCCACACCCCCCTCAGTCAGACCCACACTCGGAGCACTGTGCACAGTTCCTCAGTCTCCACACCCCCCTCAGTCAGACCCACACAAGGAGAACCGTGCACAGTTCCCCGGTCTCCACACCCCCCTCAGTCAGACCCACACAAGGAGCACCGTGCACAGTTCCCCAGTCTCCACACCCCCCTCAGTCAGACCCACACAAGGAGCACCGTGCACTGTTCCCCACTCTCCACACCCCCCCTCAGTCAGACCCACACTCGGAGCACCGTGCACTGTTCCCCACTCTCCACACCCCCCCTCAGTCAGACCCACACTCGGAGCACCGTGCACTGTTCCCCAGTCTACAGACCCCCCTGTTGGACCCACACAAGGAGCACCGTGCACAGTTCCCCAGTCTCCCCTCAGTCAGACCCCCACAAGGAGCACCGTGCACAGTTCCCCAGTCTCCTCACGCCCCTCAGTCAGACCCACACTCGGAGCACCGTGCACAGTTCCCCAGTCTCCACATCCCCCACAGTCAGACCCACACAAGGAGCACCGTGCACAGTTCCCCGGTCACCACACCCCCCACAGTCAGACCCACACAAGGAGCACCGTGCACAGTTCCCCCGTCTCCACACCCCCCTCAGTCAGACCCACACAAGGAGCACCGTGCACAGTTCCCCGGTATCCACACCCCCCCTCAGTCAGACCCACACTCGGAGCACCGTGCACAGTTCCCCAGTCTCCACATCCCCCTCAGTTAGACCCACACAAGGAGCACCGTGCACAGTTCCCCAGTCTCCACACCCCCCTCAGTCAGACCCACACTCGGAGCACCGTGCACACTTCCCCATTCTCCACATGCCCCTCAGTCAGACCCACATAAGGAGCACCGTGCACAGTTCCCCAGTCTCCACACCCCCCTCAGTCAGACCCACACTCGGAGCACCGTGCACAGTTCCCCAGTCTCCACACCCCCCTCAGTCAGACCCACACAAGGAGCACCGTGCACAGTTTCCCGGTCTCCACACCCCCCTCAGTCAGACCCACACAAGGAGCACCGTGCACAGTTTCCCGGTCTCCACACCCCCCTCAGTCAGACCCACACAAGGAGCACCGTGCACAGTTCCCCAGTCTCCACACCCCCCTCAGTCAGACCCACACAAGGAGCACCGTGCACAGTTCCCCAGTCTCCACACCCCCCTCAGTCAGACCCACACACGGAGCACCATGCAGTTCCCCAGTCTACACACCCCCTTGTGAGACCCACACAAGGAGCACCGTGCACAGTTCCCCAGTCTCCACATCCCCCTCAGTCAGGCCCACACTCGGAGCACCGTGCACAGTTCCCCAGTCTCCACACCCCCCCCAGTCAGACCCCCACTCGGAGCACCGTGCACAGTTCCCCAGTCTCCCCTCAGTCAGACCCACACTCGGAGCACCGTGCACAGTTCCCCAGTCTCCACACCCCCCTCAGTCAGACCCACACTCGGAGCACCGTGCACAGTTCCCCAGTCTCCACACCCCCCCCAGTCAGACCCCCACTCGGAGCACCGTGCACAGTTCCCCAGTCTCCCCTCAGTCAGACCCACACAAGGAGCACCGTGCACAGTTCCCCAGTCTCCACACCCCCCCCAGTCAGACCCCCACTCGGAGCACCGTGCACAGTTCCCCAGTCTCCACACCCCCCTCAGTCAGACCCACACTCGGAGCACCGTGCACAGTTCCCCAGTCTCCACACCCCCCTCAGTCAGACCCACACTCGGAGCACCGTGCACAGTTCCCCACTCTCCACACCCCCCCTCAGTCAGACCCACACTCGGAGCACCGTGCACAGTTCCCCAGTCTCCCCTCAGTCAGACCCACACACGGAGCACCGTGCACAGTTCCCCAGTCTCCACATCCCCCTCAGTCAGACCCACACAAGGAGCACCGTGCACAGTTCCCCAGTCTCCCCTCAGTCAGACCCACACTCGGAGCACCGTGCACAGTTCCCCAGTCTCCACATCCCCCACAGTCAGACCCACACAAGGAGCACCGTGCACACTTCCCCATTCTCCACACGCCCCTCAGTCAGACCCACATAAGGAGCACCGTGCACAGTTCCCCAGTCTCCACACCCCCCTCAGTCAGACTCACACAAGGAGCACGGTGCACTGTTCCCCACTCTCCACACCCCCCCTCAGTCAGACCCACACTCGGAGCACCGTGCACTGTTCCCCACTCTCCACACCCCCCCTCAGTCAGACCCACACACGGAGCACCGTGCACAGTTCTCCAGTCTCCACATCCCCCTCAGTCAGACCCACACAAGGAGCACCGTGCACAGTTCCCCAGTCTCCACACACCCCTCAGTCAGACCCACACAAGGAGCACGGTGCACTGTTCCCCACTCTCCACACCCCCCCTCAGTCAGACCCACACTCGGAGCACCGTGCACTGTTCCCCACTCTCCACACCCCCCCTCAGTCAGACCCACACTCGGAGCACCGTGCACAGTTCCCCAGTCTCCCCTCAGTCAGACCCACACACGGAGCACCGTGCACAGTTCCCCAGTCTCCACATCCCCCTCAGTCAGACCCACACAAGGAGCACCGTGCACAGTTCCCCAGTCTCCCCTCAGTCAGACCCACACTCGGAGCACCGTGCACAGTTCCCCGGTCTCCACACCCCCCTCAGTCAGACCCACACAAGGAGCACCGTGCACTGTTCCCCACTCTCCACACCCCCCCTCAGTCAGACCCACACTCGGAGCACCGTGCACAGTTCCCCAGTCTCCCCTCAGTCAGACCCACACACGGAGCACCGTGCACAGTTCCCCAGTCTCCACACCCCCCTCAGTCAGACCCACACAAGGAGCACCGTGCCCAGTTCCCCAGTCTCCACATCCCCCTCAGTCAGACCCACACAAGGAGCACCATGCAGTTCCCCAGTCTACACACCCCCTTGTGAGACCCACACAAGGAGCACCGTGCACAGTTCCCCAGTCTCCACACCCCCCTCAGTCAGACCCACACAAGGAGCACCGTGCACAGTTCCCCAGTCTCCACACCCCCCTCAGTCAGACCCACACTCGGAGCACTGTGCACAGTTCCTCAGTCTCCACACCCCCCTCAGTCAGACCCACACAAGGAGAACCGTGCACAGTTCCCCGGTCTCCACACCCCCCTCAGTCAGACCCACACAAGGAGCACCGTGCACAGTTCCCCAGTCTCCACACCCCCCTCAGTCAGACCCACACAAGGAGCACCGTGCACTGTTCCCCACTCTCCACACCCCCCCTCAGTCAGACCCACACTCGGAGCACCGTGCACTGTTCCCCACTCTCCACACCCCCCCTCAGTCAGACCCACACTCGGAGCACCGTGCACTGTTCCCCAGTCTACAGACCCCCCTGTTGGACCCACACAAGGAGCACCGTGCACAGTTCCCCAGTCTCCCCTCAGTCAGACCCCCACAAGGAGCACCGTGCACAGTTCCCCAGTCTCCTCACGCCCCTCAGTCAGACCCACACAAGGAGCACCGTGCACAGTTCCCCACTCTCCACACCCCCCTCAGTCTGACCCACACAAGGAGCACCGTGCACAGTTCCCCAGTCTCCTCATCCCCCTCAGTCAGACCCACACAAGGAGCACCATGCACAGTTCCCCAGTCTCCACATCCCCCTCAGTCAGACCCACACAAGGAGCACCGTGCACAGTTCCCCAGTCTCCACACACCCCTCAGTCTGACCCACACAGGGAGCACCGTGCACAGTTCCCCAGTCTCCACACCCCCCTCAGTCAGACCCACACAAGGAGCACCGAGCACAGTGCCCCAGTCTCCACCCACCCCCTCAGTCAGACCCACACTCGGAGCACTGTGCACAGTTCCCCAGTCTCCACACCCCCCTCAGTCAGACCCACACTCGGAGCACCGTGCACAGTTCCCCAGTCTCCACATCCCCCACAGTCAGACCCACACAAGGAGCACCGTGCACAGTTCCCCGGTCACCACACCCCCCACAGTCAGACCCACACAAGGAGCACCGTGCACAGTTCCCCCGTCTCCACACCCCCCTCAGTCAGACCCACACAAGGAGCACCGTGCACAGTTCCCCGGTATCCACACCCCCCCTCAGTCAGACCCACACTCGGAGCACCGTGCACAGTTCCCCAGTCTCCACATCCCCCTCAGTTAGACCCACACAAGGAGCACCGTGCACAGTTCCCCAGTCTCCACACCCCCCTCAGTCAGACCCACACTCGGAGCACCGTGCACACTTCCCCATTCTCCACATGCCCCTCAGTCAGACCCACATAAGGAGCACCGTGCACAGTTCCCCGGTCTCCACACCCCCCTCAGTCAGACCCACACTCGGAGCACCGTGCACAGTTCCCCAGTCTCCACACCCCCCTCAGTCAGACCCACACTCGGAGCACCGTGCACAGTTCCCCAGTCTCCACACCCCCCTCAGTCAGACCCACACAAGGAGCACCGTGCACAGTTTCCCGGTCTCCACACCCCCCTCAGTCAGACCCACACAAGGAGCACCGTGCACAGTTTCCCGGTCTCCACACCCCCCTCAGTCAGACCCACACAAGGAGCACCGTGCACAGTTCCCCAGTCTCCACACCCCCCTCAGTCAGACCCACACAAGGAGCACCGTGCACAGTTCCCCAGTCTCCACACCCCCCTCAGTCAGACCCACACACGGAGCACCATGCAGTTCCCCAGTCTACACACCCCCTTGTGAGACCCACACAAGGAGCACCGTGCACAGTTCCCCAGTCTCCACATCCCCCTCAGTCAGGCCCACACTCGGAGCACCGTGCACAGTTCCCCAGTCTCCACACCCCCCCCAGTCAGACCCCCACTCGGAGCACCGTGCACAGTTCCCCAGTCTCCCCTCAGTCAGACCCACACTCGGAGCACCGTGCACAGTTCCCCAGTCTCCACACCCCCCTCAGTCAGACCCACACTCGGAGCACCGTGCACAGTTCCCCAGTCTCCACACCCCCCCCAGTCAGACCCCCACTCGGAGCACCGTGCACAGTTCCCCAGTCTCCCCTCAGTCAGACCCACACAAGGAGCACCGTGCACAGTTCCCCAGTCTCCACACCCCCCCCAGTCAGACCCCCACTCGGAGCACCGTGCACAGTTCCCCAGTCTCCACACCCCCCTCAGTCAGACCCACACTCGGAGCACCGTGCACAGTTCCCCAGTCTCCACACCCCCCTCAGTCAGACCCACACTCGGAGCACCGTGCACAGTTCCCCACTCTCCACACCCCCCCTCAGTCAGACCCACACTCGGAGCACCGTGCACAGTTCCCCAGTCTCCCCTCAGTCAGACCCACACACGGAGCACCGTGCACAGTTCCCCAGTCTCCACATCCCCCTCAGTCAGACCCACACAAGGAGCACCGTGCACAGTTCCCCAGTCTCCCCTCAGTCAGACCCACACTCGGAGCACCGTGCACAGTTCCCCAGTCTCCACATCCCCCACAGTCAGACCCACACAAGGAGCACCGTGCACACTTCCCCATTCTCCACACGCCCCTCAGTCAGACCCACATAAGGAGCACCGTGCACAGTTCCCCAGTCTCCACACCCCCCTCAGTCAGACCCACACAAGGAGCACGGTGCACTGTTCCCCACTCTCCACACCCCCCCTCAGTCAGACCCACACTCGGAGCACCGTGCACTGTTCCCCACTCTCCACACCCCCCCTCAGTCAGACCCACACACGGAGCACCGTGCACAGTTCTCCAGTCTCCACATCCCCCTCAGTCAGACCCACACAAGGAGCACCGTGCACAGTTCCCCAGTCTCCACACACCCCTCAGTCAGACCCACACAAGGAGCACGGTGCACTGTTCCCCACTCTCCACACCCCCCCTCAGTCAGAACCACACTCGGAGCACCGTGCACTGTTCCCCACTCTCCACACCCCCCCTCAGTCAGACCCACACTCGGAGCACCGTGCACAGTTCCCCAGTCTCCCCTCAGTCAGACCCACACACGGAGCACCGTGCACAGTTCCCCAGTCTCCACATCCCCCTCAGTCAGACCCACACAAGGAGCACCGTGCACAGTTCCCCAGTCTCCCCTCAGTCAGACCCACACTCGGAGCACCGTGCACAGTTCCCCGGTCTCCACACCCCCCTCAGTCAGACCCACACAAGGAGCACCGTGCACTGTTCCCCACTCTCCACACCCCCCCTCAGTCAGACCCACACTCGGAGCACCGTGCACAGTTCCCCAGTCTCCCCTCAGTCAGACCCACACACGGAGCACCGTGCACAGTTCCCCAGTCTCCACATCCCCCTCAGTCAGACCCACACAAGGAGCACCGTGCACAGTTCCCCAGTCTCCCCTCAGTCAGACCCACACTCGGAGCACCGTGCACAGTTCCCCGGTCTCCACACCCCCCTCAGTCAGACCCACACAAGGAGCACCGTGCACAGTTCACCAGTCTCCTCACCCCCCTCAGTCAGACCCACACAAGGAGCACCGTGCACAGTTCCCCAGTGTCCACATCCCCCTCAGTCAGACCCACACAAGGAGCACCGTGCACAGTTCCCCAGTCTCCACACCCACCTCAGTCAGACCCACACAAGGAGCACCGAGCACAGTGCCCCAGTCTCCACACCCCCCCTCAGTCAGACCCACACTCGGAGCACCGTGCACAGTTCCCCGGTCTCCACACCCCCCTCAGTCAGACCCACACAAGGAGAACCGTGCACAGTTCCCCGGTCTCCACACCCCCCTCAGTCAGACCCACACAAGGAGCACCGTGCACAGTTCCCCAGTCTCCACACCCCCCTCAGTCAGACCCACACAAGGAGCACCGTGCACTGTTCCCCACTCTCCACACCCCCCCTCAGTCAGACCCACACTCGGAGCACCGTGCACTGTTCCCCACTCTCCACACCCCCCCTCAGTCAGACCCACACTCGGAGCACCGTGCACTGTTCCCCAGTCTACAGACCCCCCTGTTGGACCCACACAAGGAGCACCGTGCACAGTTCCCCAGTCTCCTCACGCCCCTCAGTCAGACCCACACAAGGAGCACCGTGCACAGTTCCCCACTCTCCACACCCCCCTCAGTCTGACCCACACAAGGAGCACCGTGCACAGTTCCCCAGTCTCCACATCCCCCTCAGTCAGACCCACACAAGGAGCACCGTGCACAGTTCCCCAGTCTCCTCATCCCCCTCAGTCAGACCCACACAAGGAGCACCGTGCACAGTTCCCCAGTCTCCACACACCCCTCAGTCTGACCCACACAGGGAGCACCGTGCACAGTTCCCCAGTCTCCACACCCCCCTCAGTCAGACCCACACAAGGAGCACCGAGCACAGTGCCCCAGTCTCCACACCCCCCCTCAGTCAGACCCACACTCGGAGCACTGTGCACAGTTCCCCAGTCTCCACACCCCCCTCAGTCAGACCCACACTCGGAGCACCGTGCACAGTTCCCCAGTCTCCACATCCCCCACAGTCAGACCCACACAAGGAGCACCGTGCACAGTTCCCCGGTCACCACACCCCCCACAGTCAGACCCACACAAGGAGCACCGTGCACAGTTCCCCAGTCTCCACATCCCCCTCAGTAAGACCCACACAAGGAGCACCGTGCACAGTTCCCCAGTCTCCACACCCCCCTCAGTCAGACCCACACTCGGAGCACCGTGCACAGTTCCCCAGTCTCCACATCCCCCTCAGTCAGACCCACACAAGGAGCACCGTGCACAGTTCCCCAGTCTCCAACTCCCCCACAGTCAGACCCACACAAGGAGCACCGTGCACACTTCCCCATTCTCCACATGCCCCTCAGTCAGACCCACATAAGGAGCACCGTGCACAGTTCCCCAGTCTCCACACCCCCCTCAGTCAGACCCACACTCGGAGCACCGTGCACAGTTCCTCAGTCTCCACATCCCCCTCAGTCAGACCCACACAAGGAGCACCGTGCACAGTTCCCCAGTCTCCACACCCCCCTCAGTCAGACCCACACTCGGAGCACCGTGCACAGTTCCCCAGTCTCCACACCCCCCTCAGTCAGACCCACACTCGGAGCACCGTGCACAGTTCCCCAGTCTCCCCTCAGTCAGACCCACACACGGAGCACCGTGCACAGTTCCCCAGTCTCCCCTCAGTCAGACCCACACACGGAGCACCGTGCACAGTTCCCCAGTCTCCACATCCCCCTCAGTCAGACCCACACAAGGAGCACCGTGCACAGTTCCCCAGTCTCCCCTCAGTCAGACCCACACTCGGAGCACCGTGCACAGTTCCCCGGTCTCCACACCCCCCTCAGTCAGACCCACACAAGGAGCACCGTGCACAGTTCCCCAGTCTCCACACCCCCCTCAGTCAGACCCACACTCGGAGCACCGTGCACAGTTCCCCAGTCTCCACACCCCCCTCAGTCAGACCCACACAAGGAGCACCGTGCACAGTTTCCCGGTCTCCACACCCCCCTCAGTCAGACCCACACAAGGAGCACCGTGCACAGTTCCCCAGTCTCCACACCCCCCTCAGTCAGACCCACACTCGGAGCACTGTGCACAGTTCCCCAGTCTCCACACCCCCCTCAGTCAGACCCACACAAGGAGCACCGTGCACAGTTCCCCGGTCTCCACACCCCCCCTCAGTCAGACCCACACTCGGAGCACCGTGCACAGTTCCCCGGTATCCACACCCCCCCTCAGTCAGACCCACACTCGGAGCACCGTGCACAGTTCCCCAGTCTCCACATTCTCCACAGTCAGACCCACATAAGGAGCACCGTGCACAGTTCCCCAGTCTCCACACCCCCCTCAGTCAGACCCACACAAGGAGCACGGTGCACTGTTCCCCACTCTCCACACCCCCCCTCAGTCAGACCCACACTCAGAGCACCGTGCACTGTTCCCCACTCTCCACACCCCCCCTCAGTCAGACCCACACACGGAGCACCGTGCACAGTTCTCCAGTCTCCACATCCCCCTCAGTCAGACCCACACAAGGAGCACCGTGCACAGTTCCCCAGTCTCCACACACCCCTCAGTCAGACCCACACAAGGAGCACGGTGCACTGTTCCCCACTCTCCACACCCCCCCTCAGTCAGACCCACACTCGGAGCACCGTGCACTGTTCCCCACTCTCCACACCCCCCCTCAGTCAGACCCACACTCGGAGCACCGTGCACAGTTCCCCAGTCTCCCCTCAGTCAGACCCACACACGGAGCACCGTGCACAGTTCCCCAGTCTCCACATCCCCCTCAGTCAGACCCACACAAGGAGCACCGTGCACAGTTCCCCAGTCTCCCCTCAGTCAGACCCACACTCGGAGCACCGTGCACAGTTCCCCGGTCTCCACACCCCCCTCAGTCAGACCCACACAAGGAGCACCGTGCACTGTTCCCCACTCTCCACACCCCCCCTCAGTCAGACCCACACTCGGAGCACCGTGCACAGTTCCCCAGTCTCCCCTCAGTCAGACCCACACACGGAGCACCGTGCACAGTTCCCCAGTCTCCACATCCCCCTCAGTCAGACCCACACAAGGAGCACCGTGCACAGTTCCCCAGTCTCCCCTCAGTCAGACCCACACTCGGAGCACCGTGCACAGTTCCCCGGTCTCCACACCCCCCTCAGTCAGACCCACACAAGGAGCACCGTGCACAGTTCCCCAGTCTCCTCACCCCCCTCAGTCAGACCCACACAAGGAGCACCGTGCACAGTTCCCCAGTGTCCACATCCCCCTCAGTCAGACCCACACAAGGAGCACCGTGCACAGTTCCCCAGTCTCCACACCCACCTCAGTCAGACCCACACAAGGAGCACCGAGCACAGTGCCCCAGTCTCCACACCCCCCCTCAGTCAGACCCACACTCGGAGCACCGTGCACAGTTCCCCGGTCTCCACACCCCCCTCAGTCAGACCCACACAAGGAGCACCGTGCACAGTTCCCCGGTCTCCACACCCCCCTCAGTCAGACCCACACAAGGAGCACCGTGCACAGTTCCCCCGTCTCCACACCCGCCTCAGTCAGACCCACACAAGGAGCACCGTGCACAGTTCCCCAGTGTCCACATCCCCCTCAGTCAGACCCACACAAGGAGCACCGTGCACAGTTCCCCAGTCTCCACACCCACCTCAGTCAGACCCACACAAGGAGCACCGAGCACAGTGCCCCAGTCTCCACACCCCCCCTCAGTCAGACCCACACTCGGAGCACCGTGCACAGTTCCCCGGTCTCCACACCCCCCTCAGTCAGACCCACACAAGGAGAACCGTGCACAGTTCCCCGGTCTCCACACCCCCCTCAGTCAGACCCACACAAGGAGCACCGTGCACAGTTCCCCAGTCTCCACACCCCCCTCAGTCAGACCCACACAAGGAGCACCGTGCACTGTTCCCCACTCTCCACACCCCCCCTCAGTCAGACCCACACTCGGAGCACCGTGCACTGTTCCCCACTCTCCACACCCCCCCTCAGTCAGACCCACACTCGGAGCACCGTGCACTGTTCCCCAGTCTACAGACCCCCCTGTTGGACCCACACAAGGAGCACCGTGCACAGTTCCCCAGTCTCCCCTCAGTCAGACCCCCACAAGGAGCACCGTGCACAGTTCCCCAGTCTCCTCACGCCCCTCAGTCAGACCCACACAATGAGCACCGTGCACAGTTCCCCACTCTCCACACCCCCCTCAGTCTGACCCACACAAGGAGCACCGTGCACAGTTCCCAAGTCTCCACATCCCCCTCAGTCAGACCCACACAAGGAGCACCGTGCACAGTTCCCCAGTCTCCACATCCCCCACAGTCAGACCCACACAAGGAGCACCGTGCACACTTCCCCATTCTCCACATGCCCCTCAGTCAGACCCACATAAGGAGCACCGTGCACAGTTCCCCAGTCTCCACACCCCCCTCAGTCAGACCCACACTCGGAGCACCGTGCACAGTTCCCCAGTCTCCACACCCCCCTCAGTCAGACCCACACTCGGAGCACCGTGCACAGTTCCCCAGTCTCCTCATCCCCCTCAGTCAGACCCACACAAGGAGCACCGTGCACAGTTCCCCAGTCTCCACACACCCCTCAGTCTGACCCACACAGGGAGCACCGTGCACAGTTCCCCAGTCTCCACACCCCCCTCAGTCAGACCCACACAAGGAGCACCGAGCACAGTGCCCCAGTCTCCACACCCCCCCTCAGTCAAACCCACACTCGGAGCACCGTGCACTGTTCCCCAGTCTCCACACCCCCCTCAGTCAGACCCACACTCGGAGCACCGTGCACAGTTCCCCAGTCTCCACATCCCCCACAGTCAGACCCACACAAGGAGCACCGTGCACAGTTCCCCGGTCACCACACCCCCCACAGTCAGACCCACACAAGGAGCACCGTGCACAGTTCCCCCGTCTCCACACCCCCCTCAGTCAGACCCACACAAGGAGCACCGTGCACAGTTCCCCGGTATCCACACCCCCCCTCAGTCAGACCCACACTCGGAGCACCGTGCACAGTTCCCCAGTCTCCACATCCCCCTCAGTAAGACCCACACAAGGAGCACCGTGCACAGTTCCCCAGTCTCCACACCCCCCTCAGTCAGACCCACACTCGGAGCACCGTGCACAGTTCCCCAGTCTCCACATCCCCCTCAGTCAGACCCACACAAGGAGCACCGTGCACAGTTCCCCAGTCTCCACACCGCCCTCAGTCAGACCCACACAAGGAGCACCGTGCACACTTCCCCACCCTCCACACCCCCCTCGGTCAGACCCCACACTCGGAGCACCGTGCACAGTTACCCAGTCTCCACACCCCCCTCAGTCAGACCCACACACGGAGCACCGTGCACAGTTCCCCAGTCTCCCCTCTGTCAGACCCCACACTCGGAGCACCGTGCAAAGTTCCCCAGTCTCCACACCGCCCACAGTCAGACCCACACAAGGAGCACCGTGCACAGTTCCCCCGTCTCCACACCCCCCCTCAGTCAGACCCACACAAGGAGCACCGTGCACAGTTCCCCAGTCTCCACAACCCCCCCAGTCAGACCCCCACTCGGAGCACCGTGCACACTTCCCCAGTCTCCCCTCAGTCAGACCCACACTCGGAGCACCGTGCACAGTTCCCCAGTCTCCACACCCCCCCTCAGTCAGACCCACACAAGGAGCACCGTGCACAGTTCCCCAGTCTCCACACCCCCCCCAGTCAGACCCCCACTCGGAGCACCGTGCACAGTTCCCCAGTCTCCCCTCAGTCAGACCCACACAAGGAGCACCGTGCACAGTTCCCCAGTCTCCACACCCCCCCCAGTCAGACCCCCACTCGGAGCACCGTGCACAGTTCCCCAGTCTCCACACCGCCCTCAGTCAGACCCACACAAGGAGCACCGTGCACAGTTCCCCACTCTCCACACCCCCCTCGGTCAGACCCCACACTCGGAGCACCGTGCACAGTTACCCAGTCTCCACACCCCCCTCAGTCAGACCCACACACGGAGCACCGTGCACAGTTCCCCAGTCTCCCCTCTGTCAGACCCCACACTCGGAGCACCGTGCAAAGTTCCCCAGTCTCCACACCGCCCACAGTCAGACCCACACAAGGAGCACCGTGCACAGTTCCCCACTCTCCACACCCCCCTCGGTCAGACCCCACACTCGGAGCACCGTGCACAGTTACCCAGTCTCCACACCCCCCTCAGTCAGACCCACACACGGAGAACCGTGCACAGTTCCCCAGTCTCCACATCCCCCTCAGTCAGACCCACACAAGGAGCACCGTGCACAGTTCCCCAGTCTCCACACCCCCCTCAGTCAGACCCACACTCGGAGCACCGTGCACAGTTCCCCGGTCTCCACACCCGCCTCAGTCAGACCCACACAAGGAGCACCTGGCACAGTTCCCCGGTCTCCACACCCCCCCTCAGTCAGACCCCACACAAGGAGCACCGTGCACTGTTCCCCAGGCTCCACACCTCCCTCAGTCAGACCCACACTCGGAGCACCGTGCACAGTTCCCCGGTCTCCCCTCGGACAGACCCACACAAGGAGCACCGTGCACAGTTCCCCAGTCTCCACACCCCCCTCAGTCAGACCCACACAAGGAGCACCGTGCACAGTTCCTCGGTCTCCCCTCAGTCAGACCCCCACAAGGAGCACCGTGCACAGTTCCCCAGTCTCCCCTCAGTTAGACCCACACAAGGAGGACCGTGCACAGTTCCCCAGTCTCCCCTCAGTCAGACCCACACACGGAGCACCGTGCACAGTTCCCCAGTCTCCACACCCCCCTCAGTCAGACCCACACTCGAAGCACCGTGCACAGTTCCCCAGTCTCCACACCCCCCTCAGTCAGACCCACACAAGGAGCACCGTGCCCAGTTCCCCAGTCTCCACATCCCCCTCAGTCAGACCCACACAAGGAGCACCATGCAGTTCCCCAGTCTACACACCCCCTTGTGAGACCCACACAAGGAGCACCGTGCACAGTTCCCCAGTCTCCACACCCCCCTCAGTCAGACCCACACAAGGAGCACCGTGCACAGTTCCCCAGTCTCCACACCCCCCTCAGTCAGACCCACACTCGGAGCACTGTGCACAGTTCCTCAGTCTCCACACCCCCCTCAGTCAGACCCACACAAGGAGAACCGTGCACAGTTCCCCGGTCTCCACACCCCCCTCAGTCAGACCCACACAAGGAGCACCGTGCACAGTTCCCCAGTCTCCACACCCCCCTCAGTCAGACCCACACAAGGAGCACCGTGCACTGTTCCCCACTCTCCACACCCCCCCTCAGTCAGACCCACACTCGGAGCACCGTGCACTGTTCCCCACTCTCCACACCCCCCCTCAGTCAGACCCACACTCGGAGCACCGTGCACTGTTCCCCAGTCTACAGACCCCCCTGTTGGACCCACACAAGGAGCACCGTGCACAGTTCCCCAGTCTCCCCTCAGTCAGACCCCCACAAGGAGCACCGTGCACAGTTCCCCAGTCTCCTCACGCCCCTCAGTCAGACCCACACAAGGAGCACCGTGCACAGTTCCCCACTCTCCACACCCCCCTCAGTCTGACCCACACAAGGAGCACCGTGCACAGTTCCCCAGTCTCCTCATCCCCCTCAGTCAGACCCACACAAGGAGCACCATGCACAGTTCCCCAGTCTCCACATCCCCCTCAGTCAGACCCACACAAGGAGCACCGTGCACAGTTCCCCAGTCTCCACACACCCCTCAGTCTGACCCACACAGGGAGCACCGTGCACAGTTCCCCAGTCTCCACACCCCCCTCAGTCAGACCCACACAAGGAGCACCGAGCACAGTGCCCCAGTCTCCACCCACCCCCTCAGTCAGACCCACACTCGGAGCACTGTGCACAGTTCCCCAGTCTCCACACCCCCCTCAGTCAGACCCACACTCGGAGCACCGTGCACAGTTCCCCAGTCTCCACATCCCCCACAGTCAGACCCACACAAGGAGCACCGTGCACAGTTCCCCGGTCACCACACCCCCCACAGTCAGACCCACACAAGGAGCACCGTGCACAGTTCCCCCGTCTCCACACCCCCCTCAGTCAGACCCACACAAGGAGCACCGTGCACAGTTCCCCGGTCTCCACACCCCCCCTCAGTCAGACCCACACTCGGAGCACCGTGCACAGTTCCCCAGTCTCCACATCCCCCTCAGTTAGACCCACACAAGGAGCACCGTGCACAGTTCCCCAGTCTCCACATCCCCCTCAGTTAGACCCACACAAGGAGCACCGTGCACAGTTCCCCAGTCTCCACACCCCCCTCAGTCAGACCCACACTCGGAGCACCGTGCACAGTTCCCCAGTCTCCACATCCCCCTCAGTTAGACCCACACAAGGAGCACCGTGCACAGTTCCCCGGTATCCACACCCCCCCTCAGTCAGACCCACACTCGGAGCACCGTGCACAGTTCCCCAGTCTCCACATCCCCCTCAGTTAGACCCACACAAGGAGCACCGTGCACAGTTCCCCAGTCTCCACACCCCCCTCAGTCAGACCCACACTCGGAGCACCGTGCACACTTCCCCATTCTCCACATGCCCCTCAGTCAGACCCACATAAGGAGCACCGTGCACAGTTCCCCAGTCTCCACACCCCCCTCAGTCAGACCCACACTCGGAGCACCGTGCACAGTTCCCCAGTCTCCACACCCCCCTCAGTCAGACCCACACAAGGAGCACCGTGCACAGTTTCCCGGTCTCCACACCCCCCTCAGTCAGACCCACACAAGGAGCACCGTGCACAGTTTCCCGGTCTCCACACCCCCCTCAGTCAGACCCACACAAGGAGCACCGTGCACAGTTCCCCAGTCTCCACACCCCCCTCAGTCAGACCCACACAAGGAGCACCGTGCACAGTTCCCCAGTCTCCACACCCCCCTCAGTCAGACCCACACACGGAGCACCATGCAGTTCCCCAGTCTACACACCCCCTTGTGAGACCCACACAAGGAGCACCGTGCACAGTTCCCCAGTCTCCACATCCCCCTCAGTCAGGCCCACACTCGGAGCACCGTGCACAGTTCCCCAGTCTCCACACCCCCCCCAGTCAGACCCCCACTCGGAGCACCGTGCACAGTTCCCCAGTCTCCCCTCAGTCAGACCCACACTCGGAGCACCGTGCACAGTTCCCCAGTCTCCACACCCCCCTCAGTCAGACCCACACTCGGAGCACCGTGCACAGTTCCCCAGTCTCCACACCCCCCCCAGTCAGACCCCCACTCGGAGCACCGTGCACATTCCCCAGTCTCCCCTCAGTCAGACCCACACAAGGAGCACCGTGCACAGTTCCCCAGTCTCCACACCCCCCCCAGTCAGACCCCCACTCGGAGCACCGTGCACAGTTCCCCAGTCTCCACACCCCCCTCAGTCAGACCCACACTCGGAGCACCGTGCACAGTTCCCCAGTCTCCACACCCCCCTCAGTCAGACCCACACTCGGAGCACCGTGCACAGTTCCCCACTCTCCACACCCCCCCCTCAGTCAGACCCACACTCGGAGCACCGTGCACAGTTCCCCAGTCTCCCCTCAGTCAGACCCACACTCGGAGCACCGTGCACAGTTCCCCGGTCTCCACACCCCCCTCAGTCAGACCCACACAAGGAGCACCGTGCACTGTTCCCCACTCTCCACACCCCCCCTCAGTCAGACCCACACTCGGAGCACCGTGCACAGTTCCCCAGTCTCCCCTCAGTCAGACCCACACAGGGAGCACCGTGCACAGTTCCCCAGTCTCCACATCCCCCTCAGTCAGACCCACACAAGGAGCACCGTGCACAGTTCCCCAGTCTCCCCTCAGTCAGACCCACACTCGGAGCACCGTGCACAGTTCCCCGGTCTCCACACCCCCCTCAGTCAGACCCACACAAGGAGCACCGTGCACAGTTCCCCAGTCTCCTCACCCCCCTCAGTCAGACCCACACAAGGAGCACCGTGCACAGTTCCCCAGTGTCCACATCCCCCTCAGTCAGACCCACACAAGGAGCACCGTGCACAGTTCCCCAGTCTCCACACCCACCTCAGTCAGACCCACACAAGGAGCACCGAGCACAGTGCCCCAGTCTCCACACCCCCCCTCAGTCAGACCCACACTCGGAGCACCGTGCACAGTTCCCCGGTCTCCACACCCCCCTCAGTCAGACCCACACAAGGAGCACCGTGCACAGTTCCCCGGTCTCCACACCCCCCTCAGTCAGACCCACACAAGGAGCACCGTGCACAGTTCCTCCGTCTCCACACCCGCCTCAGTCAGACCCACACAAGGAGCACCGTGCACAGTTCCCCAGTGTCCACATCCCCCTCAGTCAGACCCACACAAGGAGCACCGTGCACAGTTCCCCAGTCTCCACACCCACCTCAGTCAGACCCACACAAGGAGCACCGAGCACAGTGCCCCAGTCTCCACACCCCCCCTCAGTCAGACCCACACTCGGAGCACCGTGCACAGTTCCCCGGTCTCCACACCCCCCTCAGTCAGACCCACACAAGGAGAACCGTGCACAGTTCCCCGGTCTCCACACCCCCCTCAGTCAGACCCACACAAGGAGCACCGTGCACAGTTCCCCAGTCTCCACACCCCCCTCAGTCAGACCCACACAAGGAGCACCGTGCACTGTTCCCCACTCTCCACACCCCCCCTCAGTCAGACCCACACTCGGAGCACCGTGCACTGTTCCCCACTCTCCACACCCCCCCTCAGTCAGACCCACACTCGGAGCACCGTGCACTGTTCCCCAGTCTACAGACCCCCCTGTTGGACCCACACAAGGAGCACCGTGCACAGTTCCCCAGTCTCCCCTCAGTCAGACCCCCACAAGGAGCACCGTGCACAGTTCCCCAGTCTCCTCACGCCCCTCAGTCAGACCCACACAAGGAGCACCGTGCACAGTTCCCCACTCTCCACACCCCCCTCAGTCTGACCCACACAAGGAGCACCGTGCACAGTTCCCAAGTCTCCACATCCCCCTCAGTCAGACCCACACAAGGAGCACCGTGCACAGTTCCCCAGTCTCCACATCCCCCACAGTCAGACCCACACAAGGAGCACCGTGCAAACTTCCCCATTCTCCACATGCCCCTCAGTCAGACCCACATAAGGAGCACCGTGCACAGTTCCCCAGTCTCCACACCCCCCTCAGTCAGACCCACACTCGGAGCACCGTGCACAGTTCCCCAGTCTCCACACCCCCCTCAGTCAGACCCACACTCGGAGCACCGTGCACAGTTCCCCAGTCTCCTCATCCCCCTCAGTCAGACCCACACAAGGAGCACCGTGCACAGTTCCCCAGTCTCCACACACCCCTCAGTCTGACCCACACAGGGAGCACCGTGCACAGTTCCCCAGTCTCCACACCCCCCTCAGTCAGACCCACACAAGGAGCACCGAGCACAGTGCCCCAGTCTCCACACCCCCCCTCAGTCAGACCCACACTCGGAGCACCGTGCACTGTTCCCCAGTCTCCACACCCCCCTCAGTCAGACCCACACTCGGAGCACCGTGCACAGTTCCCCAGTCTCCACATCCCCCACAGTCAGACCCACACAAGGAGCACCGTGCACAGTTCCCCGGTCACCACACCCCCCACAGTCAGACCCACACAAGGAGCACCGTGCACAGTTCCCCCGTCTCCACACCCCCCTCAGTCAGACCCACACAAGGAGCACCGTGCACAGTTCCCCGGTATCCACACCCCCCCTCAGTCAGACCCACACTCGGAGCACCGTGCACAGTTCCCCAGTCTCCACATCCCCCTCAGTAAGACCCACACAAGGAGCACCGTGCACAGTTCCCCAGTCTCCACACCCCCCACAGTCAGACCCACACAAGGAGCACCGTGCACACTTCCCCATTCTCCACATGCCCCTCAGTCAGACCCACATAAGGAGCACCGTGCACAGTTCCCCAGTCTCCACACCCCCCTCAGTCAGACCCACACTCGGAGCACCGTGCACAGTTCCTCAGTCTCCACATCCCCCTCAGTCAGACCCACACAAGGAGCACCGTGCACAGTTCCCCAGTCTCCACACCCCCCTCAGTCAGACCCACACTCGGAGCACCGTGCACAGTTCCCCAGTCTCCACACCCCCCTCAGTCAGACCCACACAAGGAGCACCGTGCAGAGTTTCCCGGTCTCCACACCCCCCTCAGTCAGACCCACACAAGGAGCACCGTGCACAGTTTCCCGGTCCCCACACCCCCCTCAGTCAGACCCACACAAGGAGCACCGTGCACAGTTCCCCAGTCTCCACACCCCCCTCAGTCAGACCCACACAAGGAGCACCGTGCACAGTTCCCCAGTCTCCACACCCCCCTCAGTCAGACCCACACACGGAGCACCGTGCACAGTTCCCCAGTCTCCCCTCTGTCAGACCCACACAAGGAGCACCGTGCACAGTTCCCCAGTCTCCACATCCCCCTCAGTCAGGCCCACACTCGGAGCACCGTGCACAGTTCCCCAGTCTCCACACCCCCCCCAGTCAGACCCCCACTCGGAGTACCGTGCACAGTTCCCCAGTCTCCCCTCAGTCAGACCCACACTCGGAGCACCGTGCACAGTTCCCCAGTCTCCACACCCCCCTCAGTCAGACCCACACTCGGAGCACCGTGCACAGTTCCCCAGTCTCCACACCCCCCTCAGTCAGACCCACACTCGGAGCACCGTGCACAGTTCCCCAATCTCCACACCCCCCCCTCAGTCAGACCCACACTCGGAGCACAGTGCACAGTTCCCCAGTCTCCACACCCCCCTCAGTCAGACCCACACAAGGAGAACCGTGCACAGTTCCCCAGTCTCCACACCCCCCTCAGTCAGACCCACACTCGGAGCACGGTGCACAGTTCCCCGGTCTCCACACCCGCCTCAGTCAGACCCACACAAGGAGCACCTTGCACAGTTCCCCGGTCTCCACACCCCCCCTCAGTCAGACCGCACACAAGGAGCACCGTGCACAGTTCCCCAGTCTCCAAACCCCCCTCAGTCAGACCCACACACGGTGCACCGTGCACAGTTCCCCAGTCTCCACACCCCCCTCAGTCAGACCCACACAAGGAGCACCGTGCACAGTTCCCCAGTCTCCCCTCAGTTAGACCCACACAAGGAGCACCGTGCACAGTTCCCCAGTCTCCCCTCAGTCAGACCCACACACGGAGCACCGTGCACAGTTCCCCAGTCTCCACACCCCCCTCAGTCAGACGTACACAAGGAGCACCGTGCCCAGTTCCCCAGTCTCCACATCCCCCTCAGTCAGACCCACACAAGGAGCACCATGCAGTTCCCCAGTCTACACACCCCATTGTGAGACTCACACAAGGAGCACCATGCACAGTTCCCCAGTCTCCCCTCAGTCAGACCCCCACAAGGAGCACCGTGCACAGTTCCCCAGTCTCCACACCCCCCTCAGTCAGACCCACACAAGGAGCACCGTGCACAGTTCCCCCGTCTCCACACCCCCCTCAGTTAGACCCACACTCGGTGCACCGTGCCATGTTCCCCACTCTCCACACCCCCCCTCAGTCAGACCCACACTCGGAGCACCGTGCTCTGTTCCCCACTCTCCACACCCCCCCTCAGTCAGACCCACACTCGGAGCACCGTGTACTGTTCCCCAGTCTACACACCCCCCTGTTGGACCCACACAAGCAGCACCGTGCACAGTTCCCCAGTCTCCCCTCAGTCAGACCCCCACAAGGAGCACCAAGCACAGTTCCCCAGTCTCCTCACCCCCCTCAGTCAGACCCACACAAGGAGCACCGTGCACAGTTCCCCACTCTCCACACCCCCCTCAGTCTGACCCACACAAGGAGCACCGTGCACAGTTCCCCAGTCTCCTCATCCCCCTCAGTCAGACCCACACAAGGAGCACCGTGCACAGTTCCCCAGTCTCCACATCCCCCTCAGTCAGACCCACACTCGGAGCACCGTGCACAGTTCCCCGATCTCCACACCCCCCTCAGTCAGACCCACACACGGAGCACCGTGCACAGTTCCCCGGTCTCCACACACCCCTCAGTCAGACCCACACACGGAGCACCGTGCACAGTTCTCCAGTCTCCACATCCCCCTCAGTCAGACCCACACAAGGAGCACCGTGCACAGTTCCCCAGTCTCCACATCCCCCTCAGTCAGACCCACACAAGGAGCACCGTGAAGTTCCCCAGTCTCCACACACCCCTCAGTCAGACCCACACAAGGAGGACCGTGCACAGTTCCGCAGTCTCCACACCCCCCTCAGTCAGACCCACACAAGGAGCACCGTGCACAGTGCCCCAGTCTCCCCTCAGTCAGACCCACACAAGGAGCACCGAGCACAGTGCCCCAGTCTCCACACCCCCCCTCAGTCAGACCCACACTCGGAGCACTGTGCACAGTTCCCCAGTCTCCACACCCCCCTCAGTCAGACCCACACAAGGAGCACCGTGCACAGTTCCCCGATCTCCACACCCCCCTCAGTCAGACCCACACAAGGAGCACCGAGCACAGTGCCCCAGTCTCCACACCCCCCCTCAGTCAGACCCACACTCGGAGCACCGTGCACTGTTCCCCAGTCTCCACACCCGCCTCAGTCAGACCCACACTCGGAGCACCGTGCACAGTTCCCCAGTCTCCACATCCCCCACAGTCAGACCCACACAAGGAGCACCGTGCACAGTTCCCCGGTCACCACACCCCCCACAGTCAGACCCACACAAGGAGCACCGTGCACAGTTCCCCCGTCTCCACACCCCCCTCAGTCAGACCCACACAAGGAGCACCGTGCACAGTTCCCCGGTATCCACACCCCCCCTCAGTCAGACCCACACTCGGAGCACCGTGCACAGTTCCCCAGTCTCCACATCCCCCTCAGTAAGACCCACACAAGGAGCACCGTGCACAGTTCCCCAGTCTCCACACCCCCCACAGTCAGACCCACACAAGGAGCACCGTGCACACTTCCCCATTCTCCACATGCCCCTCAGTCAGACCCACATAAGGAGCACCGTGCACAGTTCCCCAGTCTCCACACCCCCCTCAGTCAGACCCACACTCGGAGCACCGTGCACAGTTCCTCAGTCTCCACATCCCCCTCAGTCAGACCCACACAAGGAGCACCGTGCACAGTTCCCCAGTCTCCACACCCCCCTCAGTCAGACCCACACTCGGAGCACCGTGCACAGTTCCCCAGTCTCCACACCCCCCTCAGTCAGACCCACACAAGGAGCACCGTGCAGAGTTTCCCGGTCTCCACACCCCCCTCAGTCAGACCCACACAAGGAGCACCGTGCACAGTTTCCCGGTCCCCACACCCCCCTCAGTCAGACCCACACAAGGAGCACCGTGCACAGTTCCCCAGTCTCCACACCCCCCTCAGTCAGACCCACACAAGGAGCACCGTGCACAGTTCCCCAGTCTCCACACCCCCCTCAGTCAGACCCACACACGGAGCACCGTGCACAGTTCCCCAGTCTCCCCTCTGTCAGACCCACACAAGGAGCACCGTGCACAGTTCCCCAGTCTCCACATCCCCCTCAGTCAGGCCCACACTCGGAGCACCGTGCACAGTTCCCCAGTCTCCACACCCCCCCCAGTCAGACCCCCACTCGGAGTACCGTGCACAGTTCCCCAGTCTCCCCTCAGTCAGACCCACACTCGGAGCACCGTGCACAGTTCCCCAGTCTCCACACCCCCCTCAGTCAGACCCACACTCGGAGCACCGTGCACAGTTCCCCAGTCTCCACACCCCCCTCAGTCAGACCCACACTCGGAGCACCGTGCACAGTTCCCCAATCTCCACACCCCCCCCTCAGTCAGACCCACACTCGGAGCACAGTGCACAGTTCCCCAGTCTCCACACCCCCCTCAGTCAGACCCACACAAGGAGAACCGTGCACAGTTCCCCAGTCTCCACACCCCCCTCAGTCAGACCCACACTCGGAGCACGGTGCACAGTTCCCCGGTCTCCACACCCGCCTCAGTCAGACCCACACAAGGAGCACCTTGCACAGTTCCCCGGTCTCCACACCCCCCCTCAGTCAGACCGCACACAAGGAGCACCGTGCACAGTTCCCCAGTCTCCAAACCCCCCTCAGTCAGACCCACACACGGTGCACCGTGCACAGTTCCCCAGTCTCCACACCCCCCTCAGTCAGACCCACACAAGGAGCACCGTGCACAGTTCCCCAGTCTCCCCTCAGTTAGACCCACACAAGGAGCACCGTGCACAGTTCCCCAGTCTCCCCTCAGTCAGACCCACACACGGAGCACCGTGCACAGTTCCCCAGTCTCCACACCCCCCTCAGTCAGACGTACACAAGGAGCACCGTGCCCAGTTCCCCAGTCTCCACATCCCCCTCAGTCAGACCCACACAAGGAGCACCATGCAGTTCCCCAGTCTACACACCCCATTGTGAGACTCACACAAGGAGCACCATGCACAGTTCCCCAGTCTCCCCTCAGTCAGACCCCCACAAGGAGCACCGTGCACAGTTCCCCAGTCTCCACACCCCCCTCAGTCAGACCCACACAAGGAGCACCGTGCACAGTTCCCCCGTCTCCACACCCCCCTCAGTTAGACCCACACTCGGTGCACCGTGCCATGTTCCCCACTCTCCACACCCCCCCTCAGTCAGACCCACACTCGGAGCACCGTGCTCTGTTCCCCACTCTCCACACCCCCCCTCAGTCAGACCCACACTCGGAGCACCGTGTACTGTTCCCCAGTCTACACACCCCCCTGTTGGACCCACACAAGCAGCACCGTGCACAGTTCCCCAGTCTCCCCTCAGTCAGACCCCCACAAGGAGCACCAAGCACAGTTCCCCAGTCTCCTCACCCCCCTCAGTCAGACCCACACAAGGAGCACCGTGCACAGTTCCCCACTCTCCACACCCCCCTCAGTCTGACCCACACAAGGAGCACCGTGCACAGTTCCCCAGTCTCCTCATCCCCCTCAGTCAGACCCACACAAGGAGCACCGTGCACAGTTCCCCAGTCTCCACATCCCCCTCAGTCAGACCCACACTCGGAGCACCGTGCACAGTTCCCCGATCTCCACACCCCCCTCAGTCAGACCCACACACGGAGCACCGTGCACAGTTCCCCGGTCTCCACACACCCCTCAGTCAGACCCACACACGGAGCACCGTGCACAGTTCTCCAGTCTCCACATCCCCCTCAGTCAGACCCACACAAGGAGCACCGTGCACAGTTCCCCAGTCTCCACATCCCCCTCAGTCAGACCCACACAAGGAGCACCGTGAAGTTCCCCAGTCTCCACACACCCCTCAGTCAGACCCACACAAGGAGGACCGTGCACAGTTCCGCAGTCTCCACACCCCCCTCAGTCAGACCCACACAAGGAGCACCGTGCACAGTGCCCCAGTCTCCCCTCAGTCAGACCCACACAAGGAGCACCGAGCACAGTGCCCCAGTCTCCACACCCCCCCTCAGTCAGACCCACACTCGGAGCACTGTGCACAGTTCCCCAGTCTCCACACCCCCCTCAGTCAGACCCACACAAGGAGCACCGTGCACAGTTCCCCGATCTCCACACCCCCCTCAGTCAGACCCACACAAGGAGCACCGTGCACAGTTCCCCAGTCTCCACACCCCCCTCAGTCAGACCCACACAAGGAGCACCGTGCACAGTTCCCCAGTCTCCACACCCCCCTCAGTCAGACCCACACTCGGAGCACCGTGCACAGTTCCCCAGTCTCCACACCCCCCTCAGTCAGACCCACACAAGGAGCACCGTGCACAGTTTCCCGGTCTCCACACCCCCCTCAGTCAGACCCACACAAGGAGCACCGTGCACAGTTCCCCAGTCTCCACACCCCCCTCAGTCAGACCCACACTCGGAGCACTGTGCACAGTTCCCCAGTCTCCACACCCCCCTCAGTCAGACCCACACAAGGAGCACCGTGCACAGTTCCCCGGTCTCCACACCCCCCCTCAGTCAGACCCACACTCGGAGCACCGTGCACAGTTCCCCGGTATGCACACCCCCCCTCAGTCAGACCCACACTCGGAGCACCGTGCACAGTTCCCCAGTCTCCACATCCCCCACAGTCAGACCCACATAAGGAGCACCGTGCACAGTTCCCCAGTCTCCACACCCCCCTCAGTCAGACCCACACAAGGAGCACGGTGCACTGTTCCCCACTCTCCACACCCCCCCTCAGTCAGACCCACACTCGGAGCACCGTGCACTGTTCCCCACTCTCCACACCCCCCCTCAGTCAGACCCACACACGGAGCACCGTGCACAGTTCTCCAGTCTCCACATCCCCCTCAGTCAGACCCACACAAGGAGCACCGTGCACAGTTCCCCAGTCTCCACACACCCCTCAGTCAGACCCACACAAGGAGCACGGTGCACTGTTCCCCACTCTCCACACCCCCCCTCAGTCAGACCCACACTCGGAGCACCGTGCACTGTTCCCCACTCTCCACACCCCCCCTCAGTCAGACCCACACTCGGAGCACCGTGCACAGTTCCCCAGTCTCCCCTCAGTCAGACCCACACACGGAGCACCGTGCACAGTTCCCCAGTCTCCACATCCCCCTCAGTCAGACCCACACAAGGAGCACCGTGCACAGTTCCCCAGTCTCCCCTCAGTCAGACCCACACTCGGAGCACCGTGCACAGTTCCCCGGTCTCCACACCCCCCTCAGTCAGACCCACACAAGGAGCACCGTGCACTGTTCCCCACTCTCCACACCCCCCCTCAGTCAGACCCACACTCGGAGCACCGTGCACAGTTCCCCAGTCTCCCCTCAGTCAGACCCACACACGGAGCACCGTGCACAGTTCCCCAGTCTCCACATCCCCCTCAGTCAGACCCACACAAGGAGCACCGTGCACAGTTCCCCAGTCTCCCCTCAGTCAGACCCACACTCGGAGCACCGTGCACAGTTCCCCGGTCTCCACACCCCCCTCAGTCAGACCCACACAAGGAGCACCGTGCACAGTTCCCCAGTCTCCTCACCCCCCTCAGTCAGACCCACACAAGGAGCACCGTGCACAGTTCCCCAGTGTCCACATCCCCCTCAGTCAGACCCACACAAGGAGCACCGTGCACAGTTCCCCAGTCTCCACACCCACCTCAGTCAGACCCACACAAGGAGCACCGAGCACAGTGCCCCAGTCTCCACACCCCCCCTCAGTCAGACCCACACTCGGAGCACCGTGCACAGTTCCCCGGTCTCCACACCCCCCTCAGTCAGACCCACACAAGGAGCACCGTGCACAGTTCCCCGGTCTCCACACCCCCCTCAGTCAGACCCACACAAGGAGCACCGTGCACAGTTCCCCGGTCTCCACACCCCCCTCAGTCAGACCCACACAAGGAGAACCGTGCACAGTTCCCCGGTCTCCACACCCCCCTCAGTCAGACCCACACAAGGAGCACCGTGCACAGTTCCCCAGTCTCCACACCCCCCTCAGTCAGACCCACACAAGGAGCACCGTGCACTGTTCCCCACTCTCCACACCCCCCCTCAGTCAGACCCACACTCGGAGCACCGTGCACTGTTCCCCAGTCTACAGACCCCCCTGTTGGACCCACACAAGGAGCACCGTGCACAGTTCCCCAGTCTCCCCTCAGTCAGACCCCCACAAGGAGCACCGTGCACAGTTCCCCATTCTCCACATGCCCCTCAGTCAGACCCACATAAGGAGCACCGTGCACAGTTCCCCAGTCTCCACACCCCCCTCAGTCAGACCCACACTCGGAGCACCGTGCACAGTTCCCCAGTCTCCACACCCCCCTCAGTCAGACCCACACTCGGAGCACCGTGCACAGTTCCCCAGTCTCCTCATCCCCCTCAGTCAGACCCACACAAGGAGCACCGTGCACAGTTCCCCAGTCTCCACACACCCCTCAGTCTGACCCACACAGGGAGCACCGTGCACAGTTCCCCAGTCTCCACACCCCCCTCAGTCAGACCCACACAAGGAGCACCGAGCACAGTGCCCCAGTCTCCACACCCCCCCTCAGTCAGACCCACACTCGGAGCACTGTGCACAGTTCCCCAGTCTCCACACCCCCCTCAGTCAGACCCACACTCGGAGCACCGTGCACAGTTCCCCAGTCTCCACATCCCCCACAGACAGACCCACACAAGGAGCACCGTGCACAGTTCCCCGGTCACCACACCCCCCACTGTCAGACCCACACAAGGAGCACCGTGCACAGTTCCCCCGTCTCCACACCCCCCTCAGTCAGACCCACACAAGGAGCACCGTGCACAGTTCCCCGGTATCCACACCCCCCCTCAGTCAGACCCACACTCGGAGCACCGTGCACAGTTCCCCAGTCTCCACATCCCCCTCAGTAAGACCCACACAAGGAGCACCGTGCACAGTTCCCCAGTCTCCACACCCCCCTCAGTCAGACCCACACTCGGAGCACCGTGCACAGTTCCCCAGTCTCCACATCCCCCTCAGTCAGACCCACACAAGGAGCACCGTGCACAGTTCCCCAGTCTCCACATCCCCCACAGTCAGACCCACACAAGGAGCACCGTGCACACTTCCCCATTCTCCACATGCCCCTCAGTCAGACCCACATAAGGAGCACCGTGCACAGTTCCCCAGTCTCCACACCCCCCTCAGTCAGACCCACACTCGGAGCACCGTGCACAGTTCCCCAGTCTCCACACCCCCCTCAGTCAGACCCACACAAGGAGCACCGTGCACAGTTCCCCAGTCTCCACACCCCCCTCAGTCAGACCCACACTCGGAGCACCGTGCACAGTTCCCCAGTCTCCACACCCCCCTCAGTCAGACCCACACAAGGAGCACCGTGCACAGTTTCCCGGTCTCCACACCCCCCTCAGTCAGACCCACACAAGGAGCACCGTGCACAGTTTCCCGGTCCCCACACCCCCCTCAGTCAGACCCACACAAGGAGCACCGTGCACAGTTCCCCAGTCTCCACACCCCCCTCAGTCAGACCCACACAAGGAGCACCGTGCACAGTTCCCCAGTCTCCACACCCCCCTCAGTCAGACCCACACACGGAGCACCGTGCACAGTTCCCCAGTCTCCCCTCTGTCAGACGCACACAAGGAGCACCGTGCACAGTTCCCCAGTCTCCACATCCCCCTCAGTCAGGCCCACACTCGGAGCACCGTGCACAGTTCCCCAGTCTCCACACCCCCCCCAGTCAGACCCCCACTCGGAGTACCGTGCACAGTTCCCCAGTCTCTCCTCAGTCAGACCCACACTCGGAGCACCGTGCACAGTTCCCCAGTCTCCAAACCCCCCTCAGTCAGACCCACACTCGGAGCACCGTGCACAGTTCCCCAGTCTCCACACCCCCCTCAGTCAGACCCACACTCGGAGCACCGTGCACAGTTCCCCAATCTCCACACCCCCCCCTCAGTCAGACCCACACTCGGAGCACAGTGCACAGTTCCCCAGTCTCCACACCCCCCTCAGTCAGACCCACACTCGGAGCACGGTGCACAGTTCCCCGGTCTCCACACCCGCCTCAGTCAGACCCACACAAGGAGCACCTTGCACAGTTCCCCGGTCTCCACACCCCCCCTCAGTCAGACCGCACACAAGGAGCACCGTGCACAGTTCCCCAGTCTCCAAACCCCCCTCAGTCAGACCCACACACGGTGCACCGTGCACAGTTCCCCAGTCTCCACACCCCCCTCAGTCAGACCCACACAAGGAGCACCGTGCACAGTTCCCCAGTCTCCCCTCAATTAGACCCACACAAGGAGCACCGTGCACAGTTCCCCAGTCTCCCCTCAGTCAGACCCACACACGGAGCACCGTGCACAGTTCCCCAGTCTCCACACCCCCCTCAGTCAGACCCACACAAGGAGCACCGTGCCCAGTTCCCCAGTCTCCACATCCCCCTCAGTCAGACCCACACAAGGAGCACCATGCAGTTCCCCAGTCTACACACCCCCTTGTGAGACTCACACAAGGAGCACCATGCACAGTTCCCCAGTCTCCCCTCAGTCAGACCCCCACAAGGAGCACCGTGCACAGTTCCCCAGTCTCCACACCCCCCTCAGTCAGACCCACACAAGGAGCACCGTGCACAGTTCCCCCGTCTCCACACCCCCCTCAGTTAGACCCACACTCGGTGCACCGTGCCATGTTCCCCACTCTCCACACCCCCCCTCAGTCAGACCCACACTCGGAGCACCGTGCTCTGTTCCCCACTCTCCACACCCCCCCTCAGTCAGACCCACACTCGGAGCACCGTGTACTGTTCCCCAGTCTACACACCCCCCTGTTGGACCCACACAAGCAGCACCGTGCACAGTTCCCCAGTCTCCCCTCAGTCAGAC